>NC_086305.1:6386912-6718397 GCF_963924245.1 Chroicocephalus ridibundus | reverse complement strand
GTGACGCCCAGGGAGCGGATCTGACCCTAAATCCTGGTGGTGTTTTCTTCCCTCTTGCTGCGGTTCTTTGTTCTATATCCCACTTGGTCAAACGCTTAGAGGTTGAGCTAGAAATATTTTTCTGTTGAGTGGAATTTTCAGCACTTAAATTCTTTTTGGTGATAACGATGGGAAATCAGTACTAGTCGAACTGCCACCTGAAACCTGGAAAAATTGCTACTGTGTTCACTTTTTAGAGTCTCTATTCTCCTACTATTGTTCCTCGTTTTTAAACGTTTTGGAGCAACTTTTGGGTGGAACAGCTGAACTTTTTCACTTGGTCATTGAGAAGAAAATGACTTGAGACATTTGAAACATAAGTTGGGATAAACCTTTATTTGACCAGTAATTTTGAATAATACTGTACTTCTAGTCTTTTTCTTAATTTAATTTCCCTTAACTTATGTAATCTTTTGTTTATAAATTAATCTGTTTGTGGGACAGAAGGTTTTACCAATTGTTTTCCATACTGTACAGTATATGGTTAAACATTTTGTATATTTAGTGTGTTTTTAAGTTATTGATTTGTTTTATATCAAATAATTTATTTTTCAGGTACCATTTTCATTTAAACTTTGTTTTTACATGGGTTTATTTTAAATAAAGTATGACACTGCTTTCCAAATGTCTAAAATGAAGTTGAATCCCATTGTGTTATTTTGAGACTACTGCTGTAAATTAACTTATTTTAGAAATAACTGCAAACCTGTACCGAGTTCATACTTTGGTTGTGCTTCGGTTCAAGTGCTTGGAAATTTTCTGCGATGATTTTTGAGCAATTGGAAAAACGGGAATTTTCATATTGAAACAGTTCGAAGATTTGTTGAATGAAGCAGCGGCTTTGTAGAATCCTGTGGATGGAATTATGAGCATTGTTTTCTATATGGTATTTTCAAAATTAAAGAAACAACGCCTAGATATTTTATGCTAGTGTTACTACTGAAATGAAATTATCTGTCAATAGTGCAAAGGAGTTTTGTACTTTCGCCACATGTTCATTGCCGGTTTTGTTGAGTACTTGCTTGGAACATGCTCACGATGTTTTTAAATGATCCATGATGAAAGGTGATGTACTTCAAAATAGAATTAGGCGTTTACTTAATTGTTCATATTTTGTCTTTCTTTTCCTGCAGGAGTTGGATTATTATTGTGCAATTTGGAATTTGACATTTTTTTCAGAAGAATCTGAACTGTGTTGATGGCTAGGCTAATGGAGCTTACTCCGCTAAAGGTTTTGTCACTTGTAGCCTTATTAGAAAGACGGAATTAAAAGACGGCACGTGATTTCCTTTTTATTTTTCAGGGGGAAAAAGGTTGTTCTCTCCATCTTTACGGTGTTCATCCTGATTAAACCCAACCCAAAGCCCAGCGACGCTATTGCTCAGAAAGGTGTATTGAAGCTTTCGAAGCGAGCCCTTGTGCCCCAGCAGCCCCTCAGCCGCGGGTCGGGCAGGGCGCTGGCGTCCCTCTCGCCCGGCGGCAGCCCCCGGGCAGGGGGGGGAACCCCCTGGCACCCCCCGGGGGAGGTCGCGGAAGGGACCTTTTTCAGAAATGCTCCTGAAACCCTGTCCTTCCAGTCGCAAGGGACCCGCGTGCTCCTCTTGGCTGTGAACAGACCGTACTCCGCAACTTCTCACCAACACAGATGCTTAAAGTTTCGATAAATTGAAGTCGACTCCAGCTGAGTTTCAGCATGTTCTTTAGTGGCAGAAATTCTCCATCTCTCTCAGAGCTGGGCTAATTAGCACACCTTTGGTTCTGGGTTTTCTCTTGCCTTAATGACTTACCTCTGAAAAGGGATGCAAAATAAGAAAAAAAAACACCCCCCGTGTCTCATGTATGATAACACGGAACGGATGGCGATGCTGCACCAGCTCAGGCATGTCGATACAGTGGAGATCTAGATTTCCAGTTATTTTTCACGTGTTATGGGAATCACTCAGTCCAGCCTCCTTCACCAAGTTGGAATTATTCTTTGTGCTAAATTGGTAAAGAGCAGAAACGAGCCTTTTCTGTTACTACCGGTATAACAACAGATTATTGAATGTGCAGCATCCGTCATAATCAGGAATGCTTATTCGGCAGCGCGGAATTCTAGACCTTTCCTGGGTTTTGCTTTGGATGGAGCTGGGGCAACTTCTACATTCGTACTCCCACCAGATGTCAGTCCTGCGCCGTTCGCTTTTGCAGGTTCATTCTGACCACCATTGTATTTTCCAGGTTTTTCTTCTATGAAAAATCGTGATGGAAAACACGTCTTAACCACCAAAAAGCTTAATGACAGGCTACGGCCGTGGGATGTCTGTGTCCCCCGCAGAAATGGCTGTTTTTCCCAAAACGAAACAAAAAAAATCAGTGTAGACCCAGTGATTCCCCAGGTGGAGATTGTGTTTTTGCAGAATTCCCGATAGGCTCCTTGGCTTTAGGCTCTTCCCCCACCTTGCTCTGCTGTATCCCGCTGTTAAATTTAATCCCCTGCGTTTCCACAATACGGGGGGGGGGGAAGGATGGGGGTGGGGAGGTGTTAAACTGCACTGATTTCTGTCTCGCTGGTACGGCAGGAAACAAGGTGGAAAAAATTTCATCCTGGCTTTATATTTTTTCCTCTGTATCTCCTATCTTTTTTTTTTTTTTTTAAATCCCCCCCCCTCGTTCCCCTCCTCGTTCCCCCCGTTTTTTTTTAAAAAAAAAAAAAAAAAAAGCAACATGGAAGAATTTTAGCGTAGGGAATGTGGCGTTAACGGTGCCTTTAGCTCGGGATCGGGTCTCCGGCAGCGGCAGGAGGAGGAGCTTGTTCAGGAGAGCGCCTTGTGCCTGGCCGACGTCCCCCCCCTCGTCCCCCCCTTTCTCCCCCCTCTCGTCCCCCTCTCCCCCGCTCGTTCCCTCCCTCGTTCCCCCCCCGTTCCCCTCATTCCCCGCCCTTTTCCCCCACCTCGTTCCCCCCCTCGTCGTTCCACCCCCGCTCTCCCCCGTTCCCCCCCTCCTCGTTCCCCCCCCCGCTCTCCCCCGTTCCCCCCCCATTTTCCCCCCGTTCCCCTCATTCCCCCCTCCTCGTTCCTCCCCCCTTTCCCCCCTCCTCGTTCCTCCCCCCTTTCCCCCCCCTGTTCCCCTTCTCGTTCCCCCCGTTCCTCCCGCTCGTTCCCCCCTGCTCTCCCCCGTTCCCCCCTCTCGTCCCCCCGCCTTTTCCCCCCTCGTTCCTCCCCTTCTCGGTCCCCCCCCCTCGTTTCCCCCCCTCTTTCCCCCCTCCTTCCCCCCCTCGTTCCCCCCTTTCCCCCCCTCTTTCCCCCCCTCGTCCCCCCCCCCTTCCCCCCCTCGTTCCCCCCTCTTTTCCCCCCTCCTTTCCCCCCCTCTTTTCCCCCCTCGTTCCCCCCTTTCCCCCCCTCTTTTCCCCCCTCGTTCCCCCCCCCCGCTCCTCGTTCCCCCCCCTCCTTCCCCCCCTGCCTCCCGGCCCCGCAGCGGGTGTCCCAGGGCCCGGCCTCTTCCCGAGCCGCCTCCGCTCCTTTTCCTGCTGGAGCTGGGACGCTGCCGCTCTTTTCCTCACGCCGGCTCCGTCGCGTGCGGGCAGCAGGAGCCTGGAAGGAAAAGCGGAAGGTTTGGGGTGACTTTTTTACGTCTGCGTGTGTTACACGTGCAGGTGAGCGAAGGCGAGTGAATAGCCATGTTTCACTCTCTGCACCGTGAAATACCTTTTTTCCCCCGTTATTAAAGCATTTACGTACAGAAGCAGTGAAGTTAGCACAATGAGACTGAATTTAGTTTATCAGAACAGAACTTCTACTTTTTGCTCATGGGCAAATCGTTTTTTTCTTTGCGGTGAAATTAATTTAAACGGAATTTGTCAGAGTTAAAATACCGATTGGATTTGTTTGAATTGTCGGTATGGTGCATAACGTTTTAAATGTTGCGCTTTTCAAAATGGATTGACTTCTCTCTGCAGATATTAAAGAGCACGTTCTCAACTTAAACTAGAACTTAAAAGGAACTTCACGTGGAGTTTAATAAAAATGAGTTTGGGCCGTCCCGTATTCTCTGAGCAGGTATCGGCGGGCCTCTTAACCTTCCTTTAACTGCCATTCTGTTTGAATGTGTTGGACAGATTCCGCCCCCAAGCCCAGCCCGTGCATGCCACAAAGAAAGATCATAGAGGAGAGCAAAGCAGAAATGGTTTGGCTTAGGAGCTGTGGTGGGGCGGCGCGAGCGGCGCTGAGCCGCCCCCTCGGCGCGGCTGTCCGGGAGGAAGGTGCGCTCGCGCTGCCGGGATTGCGAGGCTGCGTCGCAGCCGCGCGAACGCCTGGGGTAAGTAAAGTAACCTTGTGCGCGTCTCCGGAGTCGTGGCACCAGAGGGGTTTAGGGCACGGTCAAACCAGGCTTGCGAAGTTCAGGATGAAACGGTTTTTGTCAGCCTACGTCCGACTTCTCCTTTCCCTCCCGGCTTGTTCCCTCTGCTTTGCATCTTTCAAGAGACGCGGTATCTATACGCATTTATATGTGTATGCACGTATATGTACAGATACGTATACACACATGTAATACCTGTCTGTGTATGCGTGTATTAAAGAGTACGCAGACTGTATTTATAAATAGTTATTTTAAAATACATAAATGTATCCGTATTAGCAGTGTGTATCTGCTGTATATGCGCATATATGCTGTTCCCTGTGCCCACACAGTATAGAAGTAATTCATACAAAGGCGTATATCCTTAAAAATCCAAGTTTATGCAAAATTTCAGAAGGTATTGTTAGCAAGAGTACAGTAGTGTAAGGAGCAAGCCATGGGAGGCTGGGAAAGTTAATCTCTAGCTGGGTAAAAACTTAACATCCGGCTTTTTCTGTAGTTTCTCTCGAAATAACTCTAGAAATTGGCCGCATCTCTGTATTGTAACGTAATATCTCTCAACAACGGTCCTGTAATGCACAATGTCACTGCTTTTCAGGGAGCGCCTCCCATTCCCTTCTCCCTCTGAGACAAAATGCTGTCACTCCTTCGGGAGCCAGCGACTTCTGAAATTATTTCAGTTTTGTTTTAAGCCCCCTTTACTACGTTTTTTTTTCCCCTTTCATTTCTTACCGTTATCTCGTGGGCCTTAACGTTTTAATCCTTTCTTACTGCAGGAATGGAGGAAGGAAGACAATTCGGCCTCGAGAAGGACTGTGATTCTAGCGAGATGGCGGTGACTGACGGCGTATGCCTCGGCACACGGCGCGGTTGCCCCGGGGTGCTGCACCGGGCGCTGCTCCCCCCGCTCCATGGCTGGATTCCAGGATAGCCGTCCCGGCCGCTTGTGCTAGCTTAGATAAAGTGTGTCGAAGCCTCGCCCTGAGTGTCTTAAGCGCTTCTTTTCTGAACAAGGCCAAGCTAAGATTTGAGA
Organism: Chroicocephalus ridibundus; assembly: GCF_963924245.1. Lineage (NCBI taxonomy): Eukaryota > Metazoa > Chordata > Aves > Charadriiformes > Laridae > Chroicocephalus > Chroicocephalus ridibundus. Next base: position 6,712,987 of record NC_086305.1, on the reverse strand, counting down.
TGCGACGTGCTTTGGTGGCTTCGCCTTGTCCGCTCACTCAGCTGGCGTGAGAGGACTTGCCCCAGTTGGTTTATTCCTGGGCAGCGGTGGCTCCAGCGCCTGTGATAGTTCCTAGGGAGCGTTCTGGCTGTCCTAATTTGCATCTTATGTTACTTAAACGCAGCAATTCTCAAAGGCAGCGTGAGGTGGAGTCTTGTTCTGAGGCTTTGTGCGTTCCTCCTGGTCCCAGCGTGCGGCGCGCTCAGCTGGGCAGGCTGGAGCCTCCTGCGCTTGGACTGCCCGTGGCCTTGGGGACGGAATGTTTGACCTGAATTTGGCCCCTCCACGTTCGTATCACAAATCCTGACCTTACAGAAGAACGGCTCTAATACCCACTGCGTGGAAACCGATGTCCCCCTTCCTTTGTCGGGATACGTTCTGGGTTTGGGTGAGGGAGAAATGCAAGCCGGTCATGTCCAAGAAAGAATCAAAAGGGAAAAGGACAGACTTTCTGTTGAATTGGTGAGACGCAGGCAGCGTGACAGAAATTTGTGAAACGCTCCTTCTGCGGAGAATGACTTGGTGGCGGTCTGGGTGCCCCTGGGGGTGCAGGAATCTCTGGCGGCGTGGGGCAGGGAGAGCTCGGCCGTGCCCCGTTGCTCGGTGAGGAAGGTGAGCGTCCCCTCATCCCGAGCAGGCGCTTTGTTGTACGAACCAAAGGAGGGAAAGGGGTGACGGCCTACTGTGAACAAAGGTGGAACGGTTTTGCTCACAAACGCTTCAGTCTCTTGTAGTGTACGTGCTAGGGTGGGACGGTCCCGCCTGCTGCGCAGAGCCGCTGGAGCTGGAGCCGTGCTGCCGGCCGAGGCCCGTCCCTCTCCCGCTCCTTACCGGAGCTAGCTGAACGAGCAATTCCTTACGACGGCCGCTCTTCCGCGCTGCCGGCACTCCTGTCTGCCTGAAAGCTCAATAGGTCATTAAAACGGCGTGACGTGATACAGCTTCAAACACGTTTTTGTATTACAAGAGGATTTTAGGTATTCAGGTCCTAAAAAAACCTACTAATAATCATCGTCAAATGTCATTGCCGTCGTAAATAAGACACCAGAGGTGAATTCTGGATGTGGTTTTAGGTGATGGTGGGGTTATAAATGCTCCAGTCTCCAGCATCTTATACCAGCCCTCCACCGTCATCTTATTTGTGCTGATAAAACTGTTGGTAGGACTTAGTTAAACGGCAGATAAGCCTCACCAGTGGTTACTCTCCACCTGGATCAGTTCTTGGGTCTGTTTCCCATGTGGTCCCCCAGGGACGTACGTGCCAGCACTGCTGGAGGGGTCTTTAAAGGGCGGGATCAAGCAGGTGAGCGTGGGGCTGCTTCAGGTGGCACAAAGATGCGCGGAACGTGCCTGGTGTCGGCTGGGTGGCTCGGTGAAACGGGAGGAACCCTTCAGGGAAACCAGTTCGACTGGGAGGTGGACTGCGTGGATGCGGAGGACGGTTGGAGTTGCTTCTTCGTTCAGAATTGCTGGGAACGATCATCCGTCTACGTTCCTGGGAAAAGCCAAAACCAAAAAACCCACAACCCCGCGCACTGAAAAAAATCCAACCCGAAATATTAAAGGAAAAGAAGAGTGAATGGCGGTGGGGGAGGGCTGGTTAGCAAGGAAAGATAGGGGCGAAAGGTCAGAAGTGAAGGAGCCGTTCGTGGTGGGGTGAGGTGGGATAGGGAGAGACTTCATTCGCGGCTGGAGTGAGAACGTGGCGTGTTTGGCAACCGAAGGACGGGTGACAAGAGTACGCGTACCCACGAGGACAGGACCGTGCCCGTGGGTGCGAACCGGAACAGCTCTCGGGTGCCGTTAGCGGTGGCATTGCGGTGACAGTGGGCACAGGTGTTTGCTGTCCAGAGCCAGCCGGGGGGCCGTGGAGCTCGTCACTGAATTAACACCTGTCTCAGAATTGTCTCTAATGCTGGGTTCAAGCGGTGCGTTCCTAATTGAGTTGCAGATCAAAAGCCGTCGGAGGCTGTGTTTGGTGAGGAAGGCAGAGGGATGGTGAGGTGAGGAGGATTTGGTGAGGAGGATTTGGTGAGGATGCTCCTCTGCTTGGCCGAGGGAGCATCCCGTCAGGCGTCGGTTCGTACAGCCCCGTCGGCCGGAGACCCTGCTTCCCCGGGGCGGGTTTTTCTCTCGTTGCCGTAGCTGTGGCAGCGGGGGCGCCTCACCCTGGATTCTTCATTACAAAAGAGGGTGTTTTATGAGACCACGTTCTTTGGTTGGGCCCCAGGACGCTGGTGTTTCTTGTCCCCGGCCCCAGGCCGGCTCGGAGTGGCTGAACCGCAGGGCGCAGGCACCAGCAGATGTTCCTGGTGGGTTCGAAGGCGGCCGTCGTCCTAAGACTTCCCCGAAGCTGGGAAGCGTGGCGGTGGTTTTCCCCTTCCTCTCACTGGCATCCTGGCTAAAGCACGGTAGTGCTTTCTGATGATTTCAAGTCCGATGGTTATCACAGTTGGTCTCTTTGTATAGCAACAGTGAGCAGTGGCTGGAAATCCACCTGCCGGGGCGTTCCAGACACCTTTGTATCTGGGCTCTTTCTAACATAAGAATGTTTTCTACGGAAGTGCAAATGCCGTGCCGTTCCCAGGTGTAAATGCCATGCCGTTCCCATTCCTCATCGAGCTGCTCCTCGTGACACCGGCAAGAGTGTAGAGAAACTCTCAGAAAATTCCAAACTTCAGACAGAGCCAAGGTTTGTTCTTTGGATTGCACCATTTCTTAAAGAGATTGTCAAACTTCTACATGTTTTCGTAAAATCAGGCCGGCTCTATGTGCGTCGTTTCCATTTTCCTTAGTCGCCTTGCTCGGCTTCCAGAAGTTGATGCCGTAGTTTTGAAAGCCAGGGCTGCAGAGCGTGAGATTTAAGGGGTGGGGTGGGTGTTCAACGTCTTTATGAAAACAAGAACCCCTGCAAATGAAGAAATAACCTCAGTTCGTAAGATATCCCTTGTCAGTTAAGCAATGGGAGAACTTCTCAGCTTGCGCACTGAAAGGCCGAGCACTTTTGTCGTTCGGCGTGTTCATAGACTCGTTTTGTTGGGTGTTTTTGTTTGTCTGTTTTCTACTTGGCATCACTTTAATTCCATTCTCAAGAACTTTTGTTCAATAAGGAGCTTGTGTGCTTGAGTCGGGGACGTCTAAGAGCTGTAATCAAGGGGTTAACTAACGCCTGTAGTTTGTTTTGGTCCTTGCCTGTAGAGCGTGGGAGAGTAGTGTTCTTTTTACACCAGGGAGTTTGAATAATAAAATAATGACTCTTATCATCTTCATTTTACTTTTCCCACCATTATTATTCCACTCCTTACGTAGCGCAGGACAACCTACTTGATTCTTCTGATTTCTTCCTCTTCTGACCCATTAGGTAGTATAATCCGATTTATTTTTTTTTCCCTATCTTCCAGACTTGGCGCGTGGGTTAATGGTTCCGGTCTCTCTGGTGCTGTGAGCTTCATGTTTTTAGTTCCCAGGACAGCTGGTAACCAGAATAACAAGCAGTTGAAGAGGCGGGGGGGTTGTTGGGGTTCCCCCCAGCCTCGTCGGGTGCGCGTCCCCGTTCCCCGCCGGGGTCTCTGGAGGCAGGGGCAGCACACGCCTCTTTGGTTTCTCCAGTAACGTCTTTCCCAGCTGTCTCCCGAGACGGAGAGCGGTGCCCTGCGCCTGGGTCGTGTTGGTCTCCCCTGATATTCCGCATGGGGATGTGCTGAAGAGAAAGGAGTCAGCCCAGAGCTGCCGCTTGTGTACTGGGAGGTGAGAAAAGGGAAGATCCTGGGGGAGCATCCCTTCCGTTGGGGCTTACGTGGAGAGCGGCGTGTTTGGATGCTTTGAGGAGGGGATGGGGATAGGAGGGGCGGACCCGGTTGTTTTCCGTCTCCCTGTTCGCGGGCGTTTGGCACCTTTCTCTGTGTATCTTGTCTGGCGCCGCCGAGGCAAGAACCGGGAGCCTGCGAAGGCCCCAGCGCAGCTGCTGGAGGAGCTCCTGGTGCCCAGCCCCGCGCGGCGTGACTCCGCCGGTCGTTTCTGTGTCCCATGCCCAGCCGTGTCACAACGGTGGGACCTGGCTTGGCCCCCGCCCCCTGAGCTGCTGCCGCTGCTGGATCGTGAGGGGGAGTTTCTGATGTAGGTAAAGACATCCCTGCTCACTGCAGGGGGGTTGGACTAGGTGGCCTTTAAAGGTCCCCTCTGACCCAACACGTTCGGTGATTCTGTGAAAGGGGAAAGGGCGGTTTTATGATTGCAGATTCAGAAGGTGAAATTATTCAGGTCCATAGGTGGACAAACATTCTTACCAGTTCCTTGTAGGTATTTTTTGTACCTGGTTGAAAAAGCGAGGGAGTGAATGAGTACAGAGAGAGATTTCTGCTTTCATAACTCTATTTATAGAATCATAGAATTGTCAGGGTTGGAAGGGACCTTAAAGATCATCTAGTTCCAACCCCCCTGCCCTGGGCAGGGACACCTCCCACTAGACCAGGTTGCTCAGAGCCCCGTCCAGCCTGGCCTTAAAAACTTCCAGGGATGGGGCCTCCACCACCTCTCTGGGCAACCTGTGCCAGTGTCTCACCACCCTCATGGTGAAGAACTTCTTCCTAACGTCCAGGCTGAATCGACCCATCTCCAGTTTTAATCCATCCCCTCTAGTCCTACCATTACCTGACATCCTAAAAAGTCCCTCCCCAGCTTTCTCGTAGGCCCCCTTAAGATACTGGTGGGCCACTAGAAGGTCTCCTCGGAGCCTTCTTTTCTCCAGACTGAACAACCCCAACTCTCTCACTCTGTCCCCATAGGAGAGGTGCTCCAGCCCTCGGATGATCCTTGTGGCCCTTCTCTGGACACGTTCCAGCATGTCCGTAGCTCTCTTGTAGTAGGGGCTCCAGAATTGGACGCAGTACTCCAGGTGGGGTCTCACGAGAGTGGGGTAGAGGGCGAGAATCACCTCCCTCGCCCTGCTGGCCACACTTCTCCTGATGCAGCCCAGGATACGATTGGCTTTTTTTTTTTTTTTTTTTTGCGAGTAATTGGTACTTGCAAAGGTTATATACGAATGTTTTATTTCCTACTTAAGGCTTCACGTACAGGACATGCAAATTGGTGCTCGGGTTGGAAGAAAGCATGATCTTGAGGAGCAGGTGATGACGCTAAATAATAGATTAGTGGATGCAGGTATCCTCTTGGGAAGAATCACCAATGCATGAGCAGTAGAAACTAACAATTAAAGGTCAGGATTGGCGTTTGGTTGTCATCGGGAGGAGAATCGGGAGGAATTTAGCCCGTGAAAGCAGCAGCAGGTGTCTGCCAGGCTGCGAGTGCACAAGGCGTTCGTTCTGTCCGTCCATCCCCACCGAGTGCAGCCTGCCAGAGCAGATGAGCCTTTGGGGCTTGGCGCGCAGAGGGCAGACGGGGCGCCCGCAGAGGGGAGTTCGGGTGTCTAACGACAAGACAGCGTTCCGAAGGGAGCTGGGGGGGGGGAGGTGTCACGATGCTGCTGGTATTAATCTTCAACACCAGAATGTGGTTTAAGGTAATGCTTTGCAGATGGTTGAAGACTTCGGGAATATTGAAAGAGGAATGAGGAGAGTGCCCAAACGCCCGTTTTCTTGTGGCCCTGCTCAAGGAAGGACAGTGCGTAGATGGCCAGGTAAGTGAAGCAGCGAGTTTTGGGTTGGGTGCAACGTTTCGACCCTGTTCTTTGCTGTCTGTGTCCAGCTGTGGTTTGGGTAGTCTGTGTCTCGGCAACAAAGCCAAAACCCGGTCTTACAAATCTCTCTGCTCAGACGCGTAATTTAGAGTGGGATCCATCGTACTGGCTCAAGCAATTAAAAATCTTAGCACCCAGACGAAGCCTTTCAGACAACAATTCATCTGCTTCTCCAGCACCTGAGGTTTACCGGTCGCAGAGGCGCTCGTCTCTCGCTGTTGGCTACAGGGGACTTGGTTTGGGCCGTTTAAATGAGACGCGTGACTCGTGGAAAGCAGAGGCGAGCGTACGCTGCGCACCTGGGCGCCAGGACGTCTGCGCTAGTGACTCCTGACGGGGATTTTGGAGCATCTTACCCGGGGACGTTTTGGCTTCCTCTCCCCCCCTCCTCCCCCACCACAGGCCGAAAACCTAGGCAGTTTGCGAATGGAGAGAGGCCACATGGTGCGGAATTGCCCGGGCTTGTGGAGATCCAAGCCGGTGAGTCCGTAAGGCGTCACCTCCGCGCTTGGGCTTAGCTGAGGACTAACGCGCTCTGCCTGGTGGGGAGCACGAGTCCCACAAAGCTGCCGGCGCGTTCGGAACGCCGCCTCAAGGACTTATAAAGCAGGTGGGAACGTCTGTTGAGAAACAGTTTGCAAACGGTTCTCTGAACGCTGGCGGTGCCGCCCCGTGCCTTGTTCTGTGCTCGGACCGCTTCATCTTCTGTGGGATCTGCTGAGTTATAGGGGGCGGGGGGGTGCGGTGAGGGGCGCCCGCCTGCGGTAAGGACTGAAATGATTTCTTTGGATTTTCTAGAAAGTGTTATTATGAGACGCAATGGGAGACTCCTTAAGGAAGGAGCGTGCACAGTGAATCAGAAGGGAAGAGGCAAAGGCGGGGGGCTCCCGGCGCGCTCACCGGGGTGGCGCGTGCTCCTTAAAGGAGCATTTAGTGTAGGTTACGCGCTGCTTATTTAACAAATAAAAATAAAATAAAAAAAAAAATAGCGTATCGCTTAGAGCTGCTTTGGAAACCTGATTCTACAGAAAGAAAAACCTGGTGCTTTTAATTTAAATAAAGACATTCAAAACTTCTCGTGGAACGCGATTTTCACCAAGTTACTCCAGAAAACTCGCGCAGGGTAATTTGTGAAACTGGTGGTATTCCAAGTTAAAAAATGGGAGGGTTTGAGCTGTTTTTCCACAGCGGGTGTGTTGATTTTATTTTGCTGCGTGCTACATCGGTGAGTTATTCCGTTCTTTTTTTCAGTTTCAGTAAAACACGAACCCGGGTCCGTCTCGCTCTCGGAGGCGGCGAGGCAGCAGCGCGCTCCGCTGACGGCAGGTACCGCCGCCAGTGTCACCGCGCTGCGCCGCCGCCTGTTTATAAACCCTAAAAAGTTGTAAAAGTAACGTCAAAGTGAAAGTCTGTGATCCAAACTCATCACTTTTTGTAAATTCAGGTACGTAAAAATAATCATAGAATCATAGAATCTTCATGGTTGGGAAGGACCTTTGAGATCATCGAGTCCAACCAAACCCCCTCCAATCTGTGCCACTAGAGCATGCCCTGAAGTGCCACATCTAGACGTTTCTTAAACACCTCGAGGGATGGTGACTCAACCCCCTCCCTGGGCAGGCTGTTCAGTGCCTGACCACTCTGTCAGTAAAGTCATTCTTCCTGATATCTAATCTAAACCTCCCCTGCCGCAGCTTCAGACCATTTCCTCTGGTCCCGTCATTATTCCCCTGGGAGAAGAGCCCAACACCCACCTCTCTGCACCCTCCTTCCAGGGAGTTGTAGAGGGCAAGGAGGTCTCCCCTCAGCCTCCTCTTCTCCAAGCTGAACATGCCCAGCTCCCTCAGCCTCTCCTCACATGCCCTGGTCTCCAGACCCCTCCCCAGCCTGGTCGCTCTCCTCTGGACACGCTCCAGCACCTCAATGTCCCTCTTGTCCAGAGGGGCCCAGAACTGAACAGAGCACTCGAGGTGAGGCCTCACCAGCGCCGAGCACAGAGGCACCATCACTTCCCTGCTCCTGCTGGCCACGCTATTCCTGATACAAGCCAGGATGCTGTTGGCCTTCTTGGCCACCTGGGCACACTGCTGGCTCATGTGAAGCTGGCCGTCCACCGGCACCCCCAGGTCCTGTTCTGCTGGGCAGCTTTCCAGCCACTCTGCCCCAAGCCTGTAGCGTTGCTTGGGGTTGTTGTGACCGAAATGCAGGACCCGGCACTTGGCCTTATTAAACCTCACACAGTTGGCCTTGGTCCATGGATCCAGCCTGTCCAGGTCCCTCTGTAGAGCCTTCCTACCCTCCAGCAGATCAACACTCCCACCCAGTTTGGTGTCATCAATGTCATAATTCATGCTCTTGGAAGGCTTCTAACAGCGCGGGAAGGAACCCCATCTTTCCGATGAAGGCAACTTCACCGCGGGCTGGAGAAAGGAGCTGGCGTCTCCTGTGTAAAGCTCAGGCTCGAGCTGAAGGGCCAGTTTGATGCAAACTCGTTTAAGCGTAGTGTTTATGGGGAATTATATCCCCAAATTCACCAAAACCACTGGTGAAGTGCCATTCCCTGGTCAAAGCTCGTGTGGCCAAAGAGGTAGACTTTCCCCCTGGGAGGGGCCATAAAGCCAAGCTTCTCCTTTTCGTCTTGTTTAATAACCACAAAATCTATAAATATCTTTCACAGGGATTGTAGTTTACGGAAGTAGCTTTCTGTAATTTATTTATTATTTTTTTTCTCCGTGAGAGTAATACTTGTATAACAACCGAGTTCCTCTCCCTGGTGGTTCTCCGACTTTATTACAGCTTTATATGCGCAACCCGTAACCTGGGGAACGTCTCCGTCACAGCGTCGGCTCAGATTTTTACGTTTGTAAGGAAAACAAGGATTTCCAAGGAAGAAACTTAGGTTTGGAGCTCGTGTTCTTTCTGTACCCCTTGGGTTTCGTTGTCTGGTCAGTACGTGCGCCTTGCGCTGCGTGTGTGTGTGTCTCCGACTGCACGGGAATACAACGGAGACGGGTTTCTGTTTTCATTGCTAGGAAGGAGAGAGGCGCCTTTTTTCCTTACGGCTATCTGGGAAAATAGTCTAAAATAACTGTGAAGATGCGCTGTGTCGGTTAGCAGGATTTAATCATATTTGACCTTTTTTTGAGGCTGGGTAGTTTTCAGTTTGCTAAGCGGGATGCTGGCTTTGCACGTGGGATTTGCTTCCCTCCCGTCCCGTCCTCCGTCAGGACGGAGGAAAACTCCATCGGATGATGCCCAGTGACTTTGCCCCGTCTCCGTGCTGCTTCCTCATCTTCTAGAAATCTCCTCTGGAAATCTCTTGTCCCTCACCCGCCGATAAGCTCTCGTTATTCCGTACACACGAAGTCGTGCTGACGTTTGGCTGCGTTCAGTTTTGGCAAATGGAGGCTGCCGGTCCCCGCGGAGCCGCGGGTACGAACCGGTGTAAATGCTTCCCCCCGGCAGCGGATTATGGAAAAGACGAGTGGGGTTGGGATGGAGCCATCCGAGGACGTGAGCTGAGACAGTGGATGCTTCCCTAGCCGCTAAACTCGGGTTTTCAGTAAATCTTTAACTTTTCCACAATTTCTTTTTCCTGTTCAAAGGTGTTAAGCCGCCTCTTCCGCGCCCCTTGGCAGCGCTGGAGGCGACGGGGTGTCCTCGCTGCCTTTGGCTTTTTCACATCAGTAGTGACGGCTTCACTTTACCAGACCACAAACAGACGTTCGGAAGCGTTTGAATATTTTTTTCTTCCTTGTTTTGTCCCGTTGGAGGGGCAAAGTGGTTACAGACCAGTTTTGAGACTGCTCAGTGGTTAAAGCTCTCTCTCACTGTATTTATTGTTAGGTACGAGGCTGAATTCTCTCTGACACAACACGTTGGGGTTTTTTTTAGCCTTAACAGAACGCCATCCTTACTGCTGGTTTCACAAACCAAAACTTCTCTGCTTAAAATGGGTCTCAGCAGCTACAGGAGACGTTGCTGACACTTGACAAACCACAGCGCCGGCCGCTCCCGAGCCAAGCTGCGTGGAGCTGTGGTGGCTTCACCAGCTCTGGGTTCGTTACCGAGATAATAACGTCCAAATAGCCAATGGTTTGTTCTACTGGTCGCGGTGAGCTTGAGGGTGCTTGAAGCTGTTACTGGGGGGAGCGCGGCCGCTGGGGGCGGGGGGAGAGCGTGGCTGCCCTGCAGAAGGCAGAGCCCCGTGAGGTGGGTGCCTGCCCCGAGACTCGTCCTGCGTCCCCACCGCGGGCCTGGGAAACCTCCGTCCTGGGCATTCGGTCCTGCCTTTTATTGCAGGGTTAAGATTCTGTGTTGTCGTATCCAGAGCTCATTAACGGGACAGGGATATATGTGAAAAGCAGGATTCGTCTGGGCTGCCGTTTGACGGTGGTTCGTGTGCTGCGTGGCTGGACTCCCCTTGGGCAGCCAGTGAGGGACGTGGGCGCTTCAGGGACCAGTTACTGCCCCGTCACACGGGCACCTAAATGGGTCTGATAACTTATCCTTTTAGAATCATAGGGTGGTTTCAGTTGGAAGGGACCTTAAAAACCTAAAGATCCAAGCACAGACCCAGGCTGGGGGATGAGGGGATGGAGAGCAGCCCTGAGGAGAAGGACTTGGGGGTGTCGGTGGGGGAGAAGCTCCACAGGCCCCGGCACCGTGCGCTGGCAGCCCAGAAACCCCCCGCAGCCTGGGCTGCATCCCCAGCAGCGTGGGCAGCAGGGCGAGGGGGGGATTCTGCCCCTCTGCTCCGCTCGGGGGAGACCCCCCTGCAGTGCTGCCTCCAGCGCTGGGGCACCGACAGCAGAAGGACACGGAGCTGTTGGAGCGGGGCCGGAGGAGGCCCCGGAGATGCTGGGAGGGCTGGAGCCCCTCTGCTGGGAGGACAGGCTGAGAGAGCTGGGGGGGTTCAGCCTGGAGAAGAGAAGGCTCCGGGGAGACCTTCCAGCCCCTTCCAGTATCTGAAGGGGGCCTACAGGAAAGCCGGGGAGGGACTTTTTACAAGGGCAGGTAGTGATAGGATGAGGGGTAATGGCTTCCAACTGGAAGAGGGGGGATTGAGATGAGATGTGAGGCAGAAATTCTTTCCTGTGAGGGTGGTGAGCCCCTGGCCCAGGTTGCCCAGAGAAGCTGTGGCTGCCCCATCCCTGGAGGGGTTCAAGGCCAGGTTGGCCGGGGCTTGGAGCAACCTGGGCTGGTGGGAGGTGTCCCTGCCCAGGGCAGGGGGTGCCACTGGGTGGGCTTTAAGGTCCCTTCCAGCCCAAACCGTTGGGTGAGTCTATTATCTAGTCCACTAGATGTGGACTACCACTGAAGCGCGTGGTAGATCCAGCTGATAATAAAGGATCAGGAGGAACAGATGACTGAGGGAGGGATGCCCTGGGATGCTGCAGAGGTCTCTTGATTTGAAATGTGATCATTTTTCTTTTTGCCAAAGACCTGACTGCTCCTGTTGAAGAATGGTTGGGCAGCAATGTGTAAGAAGGTATAAAAAACTGACCAAGCGAGGAGGAAAGCGTTAGAAAGGCCCAAGTTGACGCAGCACCTCAGGCTTCCCTTGGCTGTGATTCTGGTTCTTTGAAGGCTTTTTGAAGTTAACAGGGAGCAGAAGGCTCGTTTGCGTGCAAAAGCTGGTTTATGGTATTTATTAGCTTCTCCTTTTCATTTGGCAAAAGCGGAATCGATGTTTCTTCTAAACCAGAAATTATTTCAAAACCCCTGATTCCAGCATGAGGACAACCCCATGAGCGCTCCAGGCTGGGGGCGGAGTGGCTTGAAAGCAGCTCGACAGAAAAGGACCTGGGGGTGTTGGTGGACAGCCGGCTGAATATGAGCCAGCAGTGTGCCCAGGTGGCCAAGGTGGCCAACAGCATCCTGGCCTGTGTCAGGAATAGTGTGGTGAGCCGGACTAGGGAAGTGATCATCCCCCTGTACTCGGCACTGGTGAGGCCCCACCTCGAGTACTGCGTTCAGTTTTGGGCCCCTCGCTACAGGAGGGACATTGAGGTGTTGGAGCGTGTCCAGAGAAGGGCTACAAAGCTGGTGAGGGGTCTGGAGGACAAACCTTATGAAGAACAACTGAGGGAGCTGGGGTTGTTTAGCTTGGAGAAGAGGAGGCTGAGGGGAGACCTCATCACCCTCTACAACTACCTGAAAGGAGGGTGGAGAGAGGTGGGGGCTGACCTCTTCTCCCTGGTGACAAGTGATAGGACGAGGGGAAACGGGTTCAAGTTACGTCAGGGGAGGTTTAGATTAGATATTAGGAGACATTTTTTTGCTGAAAGGGTTATTAGACACTGGAACAGGCTGCCCAGGGAGGTGGTGGATTCACCATCTCTGGAGGTGTTTAAAAAAAGGGTAGATGGGGCACTGAGGGACATGGTTTAGAAGTGGCTCTTGTCAGGGTAGGCTAAAGGTTGGACTCGATGATCTTAAAGGTCCCTTCCAACCTCAGCGATTCTATGATTAGACACGGGGAAATGTTTTCTTCACGCGCGATTGGCGGGTCGTTAAGGGATGTTCGGGGGGAGCTTAAGCTGCTTCCAGGAGAGTGAACACTGGGGCAGGAAAGACAAAGCAGGAGGGAGAAAGGGGATGAGGTGGCATTTGGAGAGGCGAATTCAGCGAGAGGAGTCATTGGTATGAAAGGCTTTTGTGGAGGAGGCTGCCCTGGGAAACCTGGATTTGAAGGCTGTAATTGGAATTTGAACTTAGGGACAGATCCTTAGCTGGGAAAATCAACACGGTCGCCGTTGGGCCCGGTCAATTAGTTTCACTGTAATAAAACAGACCGTAAAAAGGTGTACGGCTGGTCCTTCCGTCCCGGCGGTGCGGGTGGGTCTGGCTGTCCGTGCCGGCCCTTCCGCCGGCCGTCCTGCTCCTCTCCTCGGGTAACGGCCGGGGAATCCCGTTATGGCCAACTTGGATTTTGAGCTCTGGACAAAAATTCACTTAATCTTAGTTTTTAGATGAGAATCTATTAATAAAAAAGCCATGAGATTAAAAAAAATAATAATAATACCTACAATAAAGAAAATAAAACTTTATGGAGCGCGGCCTGACCAGCAGACAAGGGCTGCTGCCCCGCGGGGTCCCATTTGTGTCCCGTCTCTGCTGCTTTCTCATCCGGTCCAGTCCCAGTTTTCTGATACCGTCCCACCTCCCTAACCTTCGAAAAGGACTGGGCTTGAAAAAACCGCGAGGCACGAAGCCTTCCGTCCCCGCTGGCTCGGCCGGGCGCTCGCTCGCAGCCGGCGCTGCCTCCCGTCCCCCGCAGCCGGGCTCTTCGAAGGAACCGTCTTCGAAGGGTAGAGAGGATTTTTCCACTTTCTGTGCCAAGTAAGGCCTTCGTCTCGCAGAGCATCCACGTACGACATTCACAACGTCAGTGTTGAGCACCAAGATCCCGTTCCCGGGCGCAGGAATGCTGCGATCTACACCTGGCAGATGTTGTAATGAACTCCCGTCTGATCGAACAAAGTTTCTTCGATCATTTCAATCACGTTGTCTTTGGGATGCAGATGTGAGGTCTCCGCAGCGGGGAACTTCTCTGTGGTGGTTCCTGGATCTTGCTGGGAAAAGAAAAAAAAAAAAAAAAAACCAAACGCAATTTTAATTTCTTAAGGGAGCGCACGCGTTGTATCTGCTGCGCCCCCCTGCGCTCCCAGACGGGCTGTACGTACCGGGGGGGGCTTTGGGGCAAAGTCTTTCTCGCAGACGTGTGCTATGATGCCAGCAGCCAGAGCGTCACCCAGGACATTGGTCATAGTTCGGAATCGATCCCTAGGTGAGAGAGAGCCGTGAGGATGCCGTCGGTGGCCACAGCCGACGCGCCCGCGGTCTTTTACGGCTTTGGTACGCGGCAGCCTCCATCCCTAATGTCGCTGCCGCCGGTTTTGCTATTGGCGCGTGGGGAGAAGTGCAGTATCGGCAAATACAGAGGAAAAATGGTACACGCGGTGTCTCTGAGCCCAGCACCGTGAAGGCGATGGGGCTTCTTTTCTCTCCTCGGGCGTCTTTTTAGCCCACAGACCCGCCTGCGCCACTTCCCTAACGGAGGCATCGTCACCGTTTTCGCTGGGGGTGGGGTGGGCTGCCTCAGCGAGTCGTAAAACTCCTCGCGATGCCTCTCGGGGAGAAAACCTCCCTTACCCCGCCACGGCCCCTCTCCCGTTTCTCCAGGCACCTCTGGCACCGGTCGCCGGCGCTGGGGCAGGTGGCGGCGCTGGGTACCCTGCGGTGCCCAAGGGCTGAACTCACAGCGTGTTCTGATTTTACAAGTTTCACCTGAAAAGTTAAACGCCCTTTTACGTGAAAGAAAAGAGAAAAGCGGCCGGGATGCTCGAGGCTCTTTCCTCCTGTCCGGGGTGGCTGTGAAGGACGCGTCGGCAAACCCCCGCGTCAGTGATGTAGAAGTCGGTGTCTACTCTGGACGTTTTTCCTCCTAGCTAATCTGCTTCATTTTTAGCTTAGTACTTTAGGACGGCACATTTCACAAACCGCGGGATGTTTGACCGCTCTTCTCTGCGACAAACGCCCTCGCATCCGTTTTTTTTGTCTCGAGATCAACCTGGCCTTCATCCATCAAGATGAAGATGATCTCGTCGGAAGACAGGCTTCCTTGGGGTCGGCTGGGTTGGATGCGGTCCTTCGAAAAGGTCATCCTTAACTTGTGGAAACTCCAGAGACGTTCTAGTCCTGGTGACACACGGGTTTGGGAGAGAAGTCGCTCTCAGACGCAAGGGGGGGTTTTGCCCCTTCTGTTCAAGAGCCGACTGTCTCGTCCCCTGCTGTCGTTTGGTGTGCAAACAGCTTTGGCGTTACCTTGTTACTGTTCTGCTGGGATGTTTATTTCTCCCTCCCTTCTCCTTTTTAATTGTGAAAATGCCCGTGTTTCACAAATAGAAACAGCAAACTGGATGAACACATATTGTAAATGATCACCAGCGGTTTATGGTTTACTATTGATTTCTCTGATTATTTTCTTTTTCCCCCTGGAGATCACGCGTTTTTTTCCTAAACAATTGCACGTTTCCACCCCTTTTGTAGCTCTGTTGTTGTTGTTGGCATCTCCCTGGCTGATTTTAATTTCTCCTTCTACGAAGCCAGAAAACTCTCGCCCTGCCTTACCGACCTCCTTCCTCTCCCAGGGATAATATTCCACCAAAACAAATACTGAACCCTCTGAAATACTGAACAAATACTGAACTTCGCTTTGACTCTTGCGCCGTCCATCCCGTCCGCCTTTGTCCGCAGCGCGGACAGCCTGGAGAGGACAAGGACTGGAGGTATTTCTAGGGACCGCGTTAACGAGCGGCCTCGCACAGCGACGCCTCGTGACGACAAGACGACGCACCCGCTTTCCTCCTTTTCTACCCCTCGCTACGGAGGAAAGCAGCATCCTTTTGATCTCTTAAAAGTAGAACCGTATGTATGTTTCAGAAAGTTAGATGTTGTTGCTTATTTGAGACCTCCGACGGAGGTGCGTTGTGCAGTCAGATGGGAATTTAGAGAACAGGCGAGGACAAGATGGTGTTTCAAACTGGCGACCCTCACTGGGAGAGGGGCTGAGTGCCATCACCACTCGTCCACGTACGGTCCTTCACGGGGCACGAGACAGCGACGGGCACCTCGGAACAGAAACGCCTCGAGTCAGGCACTCCGTGAGGAGACTCCTCGCCTGTAGTTACCATGGGCCGTTTCACGAGGATTCATTGGAAAATGAAGAATCTCACGCTTGGCTCCCAGCCCGCCTCGGTGGTGCCTCCTCAGGCTGCGTTCCCCCCCGTGGGGCTGTTCAGATACACCGCCGCGAGCTGCCCCTCGGCACCCGCAAGGTACTTACAGAGCCCAGTCGACGGCGATGATGAGCGTGATGTCGTCGGTGGGCAGCCCCACAGAAGTCAGCACGATGACCATCGTCACCAGCCCGGACTGGGGGATCCCGGCCGCCCCTATGCTTGCTGCTGTCGCTGTTATGCTGCAAAGAGAAGGTGGCGGCTGCGCAATTTTTGGCTTTTGTTCGTTTTGGGGGGGGGGGGGGGGGGGGGGGGGGGTGGTTTTTTTCGGATGTTTTTTTGTTTTGGTTTGGGTTTTTTTACAAAAAGAAAAGCAAGCGCGTTTGCATGGCAAAGTTATTCCTGTATGGAAGGCTTGGGTCGGATCTGGCTTCCTCCACCTTCCTGCTCCCTGACTCTGTCCCGAAGCCCTGCCTGGCGCGTCCTGGCTGAGGGCGCTCCCGGTTTGCGCTCACACCGCTCCCCGCTGCTGTCCGGTGTAGCCGCCCCTGCATAAAATGGCTAAATGTCTGCAACTGCCCTTACTTATTTCTATCTAGATGGGGGCTTTGTTTGCCTGCTTATCAGACGGGGCCGTTCCATTCCCGACGGGGAGTAAATTACACATGCACAAACCCTGAGACAATTCGCCTGCGCTGCGGGTGCCGGCCGGTCCCAGCCGCGCCGTCAGCTCCCCGTCTGGCTCCTACCTACAGGCAGAGCCTGATTCTGCAGCAAATTCCGCGGGGGCAGAGCCCGAGCTTCCCCGGGGGCCGGTACCCCCCGCACCTTCCCCCGCTCCTCCGCTTCCCGGCAAAGCTCGCTCTCGGCAGTAGCAAGGCCTCTGCCGAACGGGAAGAGGGTGGGAGGTCGTCGTAATAGAGCGAAATAATTCGGCTGCTGCAAAGAAACGTTTACCTGATCGTTATAATTTGTCCCAAATCCAAGTCGTATTCATTGACCTGGGCGATAAAGATGGCAGCGACCGCTTCGTACAGCGCCGTGCCGTCCATGTTGATGGTGGCACCGACGGGGAGGACGAAGCGCGCCACGCGTCTGTCTATCCCGTTGTTTTCCAGGAGACACTTCAGGGTGATGGGCAGGGTTGCCGAGCTGTAGAACAAGAAATGGTCGGTAATTCTCTCTGTTGTTTGCGGCGAGCTTTACATAAAGAGCAGTCAATATTAACGGTACAGAAACGCCAGCCCACCTGAGGGTGACGGCGGCAGCGCTCAGGCAAGTCGCTGCAGCACTGAGAGTTCCTTCAGCTTGCGCTCCCCGGGGAATACGCGTAACGGGCCGAGCAGATGGTTAGCCACCCGCTGCGAGATAAACTGCTCCCGGTGAACAGCTCTGTGCGACGCCTGTGGCTGGGTTGTACCTCCCTGGCCCCACGTTAGTCCTGCGCCACCTCCGACCTTGGTACGGGGCAGCGTCTGCCTGCGCCGGGTCCAAACCCCGCTGTTCCTCCAGGTTCCAGCCAGGTCCAGACGGACCCTGCTTCCCTCTGGGTTCCAGCCGGACCCCGCTGTTCCTCCAGGTTCCAGCCAGGTCCAAACCCTGCTGTTGCTTCGGGTTCCAGCCGGACCCTGCTGTTCCTCCGGGTTCCAGCCAGGTCCAGACGGACCCTGCTTGCCTCTGGGTTCCAGCCAGACCCTGCTGTTCCTGCAGGTTCCAGCCAGGTCCAGCCGGACCCTGCTTCCCTCTGGGTTCCAGCCAGGTCCAGACGGACCCTGCTTCCCTCTGGGTTCCAGCCAGACCCTGCTGTTCCTCCGGGTTCCAGCCGGGCCCAGCCGGACCCCGCTGTTCCTCTGGGTTTCAGCCGGACCCCGCTGTTCCTCCAGGCTCCAGCCAGGTCCAGACCCCGCTGTTCCTCTTGCCGCGCACACGAGGAGCAGCTCCTCGGCTCGGGCACCCCCTGACCTTTCTCTCTTGTTTCTGTTTAGCTGTCACGCCGGAGTCGGGATGAGGAGGTGGAGGAAGAAGAGCGGGCGGAAGAAAGGCAACAAGCACGCACAAGAAGCGGATGGGATTGCCATAGGCTCTGGGAGGCGGGGAGGGCGTCTTCTGGAAGGTGTGGGCTGCAGGGCACGGCGCGACGGACCCCAGCACGGGGCGTGGGGCTGGGACGGGGAGCAGAGGGATCCCACCTCCCTGGAACCGCTCTCCCGCGGGCTCCGCCGGGGCGGGCTGCGGGGAGGGACCCTGGAGACCCCGGCCCCCGAGATCAGGAAGAGCAGGAGAAGAAACCCGCCTTGGGGGGCGCTGGGGGAAGGAGACACAATCCCAGATGGTTTTATTGGGATTATGGGAAGAAGCAGCATTAGGGAGGCCGGAAAATCCTTTTGCTTACTCAAGTGTTTCCTAAGAAAATGTTTTCATTTGCGTGTCTTCCAGAAAGGACGGTGGTTTCTAATGTAAAGTTTCTTCGTTGTTATAAAGAATGTTTTCCAATGAAAATAAAATGGATAAAAATACCGCAAAGGTATAAAATCTTATCAAAGTAGACATCACTTTTCTTTGGAGAAGCTCGGGATGCACAGGAGTTAAGTTTTTCCGTGAAGTGGTCAGAAGAGCTTTTGATGTTTTCAAATAAAACCCGGGATCGTAACCCCACGCTGTTTTATAAAGCACCCACAAGGGCCCTACTTTGAATTCTGTCAAGAACACGGACTGCAGCACCCAAGGGAAGCACGCGCACCTACGAACGTTGCTGCTTCGCTCCGGGCAAAGCCCAGGAGAGGGCGAGCAGCAGGACAGCGCGAGCTGGCGGGGGCTGGAGACCCACCGAGGCGCTTCCCACTGAGACCAGGCTGTGCCCCGCATCCCAGTGCCACGCATCCCAGTGCCACGCATCCCAGTGCCATGCATCCCAGTGCAATGCATCCCAGTGCCCTGCATCCCGATGCCACGCATCCCAGTGCCACGCATCCCAGTGCCATGCATCCCGGTGCCACGCATCCCAGTGCCATGCATCCCAGTGCAATGCATCCCGGTGCCACGCATCCCAGTGCCACGCATCCCAGTGCCATGCATCCCAGTGCCATGCATCCCAGTGCAATGCATCCCAGTGCTATGCATCCCGGTGCCACGCATCCCAGTGCCACGCATCCAGTGCAATGCATCCCGGTGCAATGCATCCCGTTGCTATGCATCCCAGTGCCCTGCATCCCGGTGCTACGCATCCCAGTGCCACGCATCCCAGCGCCACGCATCCCAGCGCAATGCATCCCGGTGCCACGCATCCTGCTGCTACACATCCCGGTGCCCTGCATCCCGGTGCCACGCATCCCAGTGCCGTGCCCCGCATCGCGGTGCCATGAATCCCGGTGCCACACATCCCAGTGCCACGCATCCCGGTGCTACACATCCCAGTGCCCGCATTCCAGTGCCCCTCATGCTGGTGCCCCACATCCCGGTGCCTTGCATCCCCATGCCCCACATCCCAGTGCCCCGCATGCCAGTGCCACGCATCCCGGTGCCCCGCTTCCCAGTGCCCCACATCCCAGCGCAATGCATCCCGGTGCTATGCATCCCAATGCCCTGCATCCCGGTGCCATGCATCCTGGTGCTACGCTTCCCAGTGCCCCCATACCAGTGCCATGCATCCTGGTGCCCTGCATCTCAGTGCTACGCATCCCAGTGCCCCACATCCCGGTGCCATGCATCCCAGTGCCCCACATCCCAGTGCCATGCATCCTGGTGCCCCACTTCCCAGTGCCCCACATCCCAGCGCAATGCATCCCAGTGCTACGCATCCCGGTGCCATGCATCCCAGTGCCCCACATCCCGGTGCCATGCATCCCAGTGCCCCACATCCCGGTGCCATGCATCCTGGTGCCCCACTTCCCAGTGCCCCGCATCCCAGCGCAATGCATCCCAGTGCTACGCATCCCGGTGCCACACATCCCAGTGCGATGCATCCTGGTGCCCCACATCTCGGTGCTATGCATCCCAGTGCCCCGCATCCCGGTGCCCCGCATCCCGGTGCCCCGCATCCTGGTGCTACGCATCCCAGTGCCCCGCATCCCAGTGCCCCCATCCCAGTGCCATGCATCCTGGTGCCCCACATCCCAGTGCCCCGCATCCCGGTGCTACGCATCCCAGTGCCCCCATCCCAGTGCCATGCATCCTGGTGCCCCACATCCCAGTGCCCCGCATCCCGCTGCCCCGCACCCCAGTGCTACGCATCCTGGTGCCCCACATCCCGCTTCCTACAAAAGCTGGAGGCCATCTCATTTCACATAGTGCTGGAGCATCGTCTCTCTTTGTCTGAATTACACCCCTTCCCCCCCAGCTCGCCTGGCCGTACACACCGCCGCATCTCCCCCGACCAAACCACATCCGCAGTCAGCTGGATCGGCGCATTTCAGCCGCGCTTCCGTACCTGGAAGATGTAGCCAAGGCAATGAGCAAGGCTTGCAGTATCCCCTGAATGAAAGCAAAGGGGTTTTTCTTGGTGATGAGCACAAAAAGCAGAGGTAAGAGGATGAGCCCGTGGATGATCAGCCCCGATACCACTGTAATGACGTATAGTCCCAGCTTCTGTCCTGTAACTGATGGATCTTCCATCTCCAGGATCTTTCCAGCGATGAGAAATACAATGCCAAAGGGGAAGTACCTGCAAAGAATAAGCATAAAAAGTTCTTTACGAGTTTGCAGCAATCATTGAAGCACTACGCGAGAGTCAGTGCAGTATTTGGTACCACGTGGTACAGTCACAGGATCATCCCAGAATCCCAGACTGGCCAGGGTCGGAAGGGACCTCTGGAGATCATCTCCTCCAAGCCCCGGCCACAGCAGGGTCACCCACAGCAGGTGGCACAGGAACGCGTCCAGGCGGGGTTGGAATGTCTCCAGAGACGGAGACTCCCCCACCTCTCTGGGCAGCCTGTGCCAGGGCTCTGCCACCCTCACAGCAAAGAAGTTCCTCCTCATGTTGAGATGGAACTTCCCATGGTCAAGTTTGTGCCCGTTACCCCTTGTCCTGTCCCCAGGCACCACTGAGAAGAGCCTGGCCCCATCCTCCTGACACCCCCCTTTCAGTATTTATAAGCGTTGATAAGATTCCCCCTCAGCCGTCTTTTTTCCAGACTGAAGAGACCCCAATCCCTCAGCCTTTCCTCATCAGAGAGGTGTTCCAGCCCCTCAGCATCTTGGCAGCCCTTTGCTGTCCCCTCTCCAGCAGTTCCCTGTCCTTCTGGAACCGGGGAGCCCAGAACTGGACACAGCGACCCAGGTGCGGCCTCCCCAGGGCAGAGCAGAGGGGGAGGATGACCTCCCTCCACCTGCTGCCCACGCTCTTCTTGATGCCCCCCAGGATGCCATTGGCCTTCTTGGCCACAAGGGCCCATCGCTGGCTCATGGTCATCCTGTTGTCCCCCAGGACTCCCAGGTCTCTTCCCACAGAGCTGCTCTCCAGCGGGTCACCCTCAGCCTGTCCTGGTGCGGGGGGTTATTCCTCCCCAGGTGCAGGACCCTGCACTTGCCCTTGTTGAGCTCCATGAGGTTCCTCTCCACCCAGCTCTCCAACCATACGAAAATAAATCCAGTGCTGACAATAGATACTGGTAGACGTGTCAGCAGCTCAGCGTTACCATTAGATAGCAGGGAAGAAAAACAATCGAATCGATCAAAACCAGATTTACCAAACTGCCATCGAGACAATTTTCATAACTGCTTCGTTCAGACACTGGCACACGTTGACCAGCGGAGTTCCTCGCTCGCCCATTTTTCCCAGGAGAAGTCCTGCAACCAAGCACATGGGTTTCTGTTACTCGGTGGTACCGTGGGAGCGGTGTCGCGCTGGGTGGCTTGAGGCTCTGGTGGTCACGCAATGGGTTTCGCTGGGCAAACTCACAGCGGGTCAGACTTAATACGGATTTCCGCATGCTCTTACGGGTCACAGTAATGCTCCGCTGCAGGCAAATACAAGCACCTGGCCTTTTCTCAAACCCACCCAACCCAAAGCCAGGATTTGGCCTGTTCCTTGCACAGGTAACTGCTGAACCCTTCACTGCTGCTCGGTGCTGGGAGTCCCTTCTCAAGGTGGGTGAGCTGTCCTTTTGCTATTTGGTAATACGAGAATAATGTAGCTCCGGAAATAAAACCTGATATTTTTTTTAAAGGACAAAGCTCGGCGGGGTTATACATAGCTGAGGATGTGACGATATATTGAGCTTGTTTGGAGGTTCTAGCAGGGGAGGGCAGCTACCCTATGGCCTTGACCGATGAACGGTACGTCTCTCTCGGGGAAGGTCGTCCTCTTCGACCGAGCACGCAGCTTCGGGAGGGACGCACATGGATGGGTGAGGGAGGAAGGGGACACCCGCCCAGCCGGCCAGATCAGCCGAATCAACCCTGGCGATCAACGGGGTGACAGATGTCGCAGCCAGATCGCCCTCACATCCACCTAAACCTGAGGAGGATTCCACCTAAACACGAGGAGGAACTTCCTTGCTGTGAGGGTGGCAGAGCCCTGGCACAGGCTGCCCAGAGAGGTGGGGGAGTCTCCATCTCTGGAGACATTCCAACCCCGCCTGGACGCGTTCCTGTGCCACCTGCTGTGGGTGACCCTGCTGTGGCTGGGGGTTGGAGGAGATGATCTCCAAAGGTCCCTGCCAACCCTACGATTCTATGATTCTCTGATATGTTGCCTCCCTGCCCTTGCTCTGGAGTGAGAAGAGCCTCACGCCACGTCTGCCACTCGGAGGAACTTCAGGAGTGCTTGGATTTGCCGGGTTCCCGCCGGCGGTGGCAGCTCTCGGTCCCCTCCTGCGACGGGCGGTGCTGGCTGTTGACCAGCTATTTCACGCAGAGGGCTTTGTCCCTGGCTCCCGGGCTGTGCCGCGGTGGTGGCAGCGCTTGTGGCTGTACAACGGTACGTCAGGAAGGATCCGACCGAGTTGCTTAGCTACGGGCATTAAGCCTCCTGCCTTAATTCTGGTTTTTCTTTTGAGGTTGTGGCATTAACCTAATTCCAGTCTAATTTTCTGCTGAAGGAATTCTGGAGCAGAACCACGTGAATGGTTAGAGGGGCTCTGGTGTGTTCTGGGTCCGCCAGCGCAACGTTGGCCAGTGCTAAATCCCATTGCTCTCCCCGGCGAGGAGGGTTCCCAGGTACCCATTGAGCAGGAGGGAATTGAAGCTTTGAGCCCATCCAGTTTCCAGCCCAGTTGCGCGCGCTTTCCGTGTGGTCCAGTTAGCCAAAATTCCCACTTCTGAAGCACCATACAAGTGCCTGCTTTAGCTTGGAAAAGAAGAATATAGGCAGGATCTTGTCTTGTCCCCCTCATCCCCCTTCAGTCTTCAGGGCCGAAGACTCCTGGAGACCTTTGGCAGGGAGTTGGATCTCTTGGCTTGCTCAGAAGAGAGATGAAGCAGGGTCTTCTTTGCCAGGACATTCAGAAATAAGACAAGGCACGACATACTTAAATCTCA
Organism: Chroicocephalus ridibundus; assembly: GCF_963924245.1. NCBI lineage: Eukaryota > Metazoa > Chordata > Aves > Charadriiformes > Laridae > Chroicocephalus > Chroicocephalus ridibundus. The sequence goes on along the minus strand of NC_086305.1, from coordinate 6,690,031 downwards.
GCGCGGTGGATATTCAGCCAGTATTTGGTGGCAGTAACAGCTGGTTTGGAAAAGATCGCCCAAGCGAATGGACAGCTCGCTTTAAATCTGTGCCCTTTTCTGGATTTCGAAAGCAACAGAGATGACTGGAGATGCTCGGTGTCAGTGACGAGCTCTCTGGAGCTGTGGTAGCTGTGTGGGGTTACTGTCCACGGCAGAGCCACCCTGGGCAGCCAGCAGGCGCTGCACGGATGCCTTGGTCTCAGTCCCACAGACTTTGGTGTTTGGTGTTGGACCCCAATACCCTTTGCTGAGATCTCAGCTGGCTTCCACCGGGGCTCCCCGCGTTGCTGCAGGGAGGAGCCCATCCCCGTTTCCCACGGCACAGAGCCCTGTTGCCTGCCCTTCCCTGGCCCTCTCCTGTTTTCTCCCAGCTAAACCCCGTTAATCCAACCTCTCCTCGCAGGTAAAGCTTCCCGTGGATGTATGAACGCCCTTTTCCAAGCTGCCGGTCCCCGGTGCGGGTGATGCTCTGCCGGTCTGCGGCTTTGCGGAGCTCTAATCCCTCCTGTGCGTAACCCGGAGCACAGCTGGGCGGCGGGGGCTGGCCCAGGTGATCTCCCACTGTGTCCTAACTCCGCGCTGATCCCCACTCCCCCGCTGGCAGGGCGGCGGGGTGGTAATCTCGGAAGAGAAAAGCTGCTTCTTGCTCGTTTGGCTGGGCCGGAGGAGGGCACGTGTCCCGGCAGCGGGAGCTCGGCACGTTCCCGGAGCGTCTGTGGTCTGCAGGAGGTGTTGGTCACCGGACAGGAGTCTGCCATAGACACCTCTTCTGTCCGTAAGGATATTGAAGCGTGTCCGTAAGGATATTGAAGCTCTGCCCAGTCCCACCATGGCCACCTCCGCCAGGCACTGACTGTGTCGTAGCCTTTAGAGCCGCCTGCTCTGCCCTGGCTCCCTGGGCAGGCTGGCGTGTGCCAGGTCTGTGCTGGCTGCGCTGCCTCCACCCCTCAAATCCTCTAATTGGCTTCTTGGTTCCTTATACACGAAGTTCGAGCTCTTTGCCCTCACCTCTTAATCTACATGTAATCTTTCCTCCGTTGCCTCCTACTCTTTTCCCTCCTGATTCATCTCTCCCCCCCGTTTCTCCCTCAGCCTTGCACCCGGTGTCCTTCTGTCTTACTCTTTGAGTCAGCTCCAAATTCCTCCTTCCCGTGACTTTCTCCCCTTTAAACCTCCCTACCCATTTCACACGTTCTCTCCATCCAACCTCCGCTTCTTCGTCCTTCCTGGAATTGCTGCCCAGTGCCTCGTCCACGCGGGATCACAGGCTGTTCAACGCAAGGAGCTTTCTTGCCTACTTCAGAAAGTCCTCTTACAAACGTCCATAGGTTTGTGACGGGCGCCCAAGCCTGCCCCAGCTTTGGGGGAGTCCGGACACTGCCAGCGTGAGGGGTTGGGACCGTTTGTAACGAGCCATGTCCTAGGTCACCTCTGCAAAGGTTACAACTCGCTTCGGCGCGTTCATTAAAAGCTTACGTGACGATTTGAAATCCCTCAGGAGCCGTGCTTGGGCTGTGAAGGCTCACATGGAAAATGTGGGGAGAAAACAGCCTTCTCGGCGCCGAACACCTTTTTTGAGCTCCATCACGGGCAGTGCTGATGAAGGTGGTGGCGCAAGCTCCGTGCTGTGCCTGGTTCCCCAGGTACCTGAGCAGTTAGAGCTAAAATAACCTCGTCTGAGCATCCTGCCTCGATTAACAGCGCGGTGGCCGCAGCAGTTGCCACCCTGGGCTGCAGCTGCTGGGCCAGGGAGTAGCGCGGAGCCCCCTCCTCTGGGGAGCAGGTACCTATCGTGGCTGAGAAGATGACGATTCCCAGGACGTTCATCTCGTTGCTGGTCCCAGGCAGGGTCCTGTAGGTCATCTCAGGGGACGGCGTCAGCTCGAGGAACACGGGCCGATGAATTTCAGGGTTTTTATCGTCAGGCGCAAAGTAAATAAAACTGAGAGATTTCCCTGGGATCTTTGTAAAGCCAGGAGACTTCACCACCGGGACAAGAACGGTTCGATACTGGAACAAAAGCAAAGCAGTGACATTAGTGTCCTGTTGGCCACGGGCTCCATCCTGCTCTGAACACGGAGGCAAAGCCACCACTGGCCTGGGTGGTCCTGGAGGTTCAAAGTTTGTTTTTCGGGCAGTAAAAGGTGAAAAGAAGAGAAGCAAGAAGCAGGCAAAGGGGGACTGGGCTGTTCCCCGCAGACCTCAGCACAGCCGGCCTCGAGCAAGGCTGCGCTCTCTGGGCAGACCCGTGGCGTCTGGGAGTCGGGTCCCTGCAGGTCCTGGTGCAGCACTGGGTAAGCGCTGCGCTCCCCCCGGGGACACCCCTCGCCCCCCATCCCTCTCCTCCTGGGGCTTTTGCAGATGCTTTCCCAATGCCGGGAGGTTGCTCGTTTTCCCTTCTCCCCTCCACCCTGCCTGGACCCTCCTCGGGCCTCTCCCCTTCTTCCACCCCGACCTTTCCTTCAAGCTTTGCTCCCCTCTGCCTGCTGCCTGCCCACCCCCTGCCCACCCCCTGCCTGCTGCCTGCCCACCCCCTGCCTGCTGCCTGCCCATCCCCTGCCCACCCCCTGCCTGCTGCCTGCCCACCCCATGCCCACCCCCTGCCTGCTGCCTGCCCATCCCCTGCCTGCTGCCTGCCCACCCCCTGCCCACCCCTCTGCCTGCTGCCTGCCCACCCCCTGCCTGCTGCCTGCCCATCCCCTGCCCACCCCCTGCCTGCTGCCTGCCCACCCACTGCCTCCTGTCTGCCCATCCCCTGCCCACCCCCTGCCTGCTGCCTGCCCCTGCCCCACGGGCTCAGAAGCCACAGGGCCAGTGCGGGGTGCGAGGGAAGGGACGCGGCGCTGCTGTGGCAGGGGAGGGCAGGGGTGTCCCTGTGAGCCCCCGTGCCCCCGCCAGCACCCTCCGGCCACGAGTACCCCCCGGGCGAGCAGAGCAGGCGGGGTGGGGAGGGGGGCAGAGGGCAGGGAAGGGGCTGGTGTCCGGGCGGCGGGAGGGGAAGACGGGGAGAGCAGCGGGGCCCCGTCCCGCGGGGGCGGGTGAACTCACCTGCTGGAACGAAGCTTCGATGAGATTGGAAGGAAACATGTTTCTGTAAGAGAGCAATGGTGCAGGGGTTAAAGCGCGTGGTGGGAACGCGGAGGACGGCCTGGGAAGCACCTCTGGGCCACCCCTCGAGGCCCAACGTTACAGCCAACACCGGCTCCGCGTCCTCTGTGCAGCCCGAGGGTGAGGACAGGCCGGAGGGTGAATGACGAGCAGGACTGTGAGCCACGTGTGAACCGGACTCGGAGAAAGCCCGAGGTTGGGATGGACGTCTGCCATCCCCAGCGCCCTGCTCGGAGCAGGACCGCCTGCGAAGCTGGAGCAGGATGCTCAGAGCCTTTGCCAGTCAATCAAAGGCCTCCGGGAATGGAGATTCTCCCCCAGCCCTTCCCCAGTTTACCCCCGTCCACTGCTTTAACGCAGCCCTGGGCCAACTCCTGCTCGCGTTCACCTTGCAAAGCCCAAGGAGCTGCAGGGCTTGGCGTGTCCCGGCTGGGCTGCAGACGGAGAACTGCTGGGCTTCGCGGGGAATTTAAATCTGTTTTCTGCTGCTGCATCCCTCTTTGTTGGTGGCTCTGGGAGAAGAGCGACGGGGGGGGGTGACAGAGTGGCCAGAGGGACGTGTGTGGGGAGAAATGGACCCCGTGTCGCTGGGCTCGGAGGTACCGGCGCCTGGTCACCGTTGCCAACGGTTCTCCCATTTCCCAGTTCTCCCGTTTCCCCTGAGCTCTCAGTGTCTCCTGGGAACTCAACGCCTTGTGGGAAGATCCCGTCTGTGAAATGCCATCCGCAGCCTGGCTCCCTCGGAACTCCTGTGACGTACCTGATTAAATCCAGTAACGCATCAGCGGAGCTGAGCACCACTTTCCCCACAGAGTAGTTGTCCTTCTGGGCAGCCGCGCCGGGGTGGATGCTGACCACGAGGATGATCCCGACGGTCACCGCCATGAAGGTTGTCCAAAGATAGTAGGTGATGGTGATCACCCCCATCTTCCCACAGGCCTTGGAGTCCATGGTGGCCAGCCCGGACATGAGGCTGCAGCGGAAAAGATTGCGGTCAGCGTCTGCTCCCAGAACTGCAGACGATGCATCCAATGGGCAAAACCTCCAAGGCGGGAGAAGTTTCTGTAGATATTTTTTTTTAACCAACGCTTAAGGACATCACCAAGCCCTTGCGCATTTGCGTGCCTGTGCCCGCAGGGTCTCACAACCAGGATGGGCTTGTGGCAGCCCAGGCTGAGCTGTGGAGGGCAGGAGACACCTCTCTGCGCCCCCTTTCAAGGTCTGTCCATGTTTTCTCCACTGGAGAAGTAAAAATTCTTAGTGTATTTTCATGGTGAATAACTAATGCTACTCTTTCTTTCTTTCTTCCTTCCTTCCTTCCTTTTTTTTTTCTGTGATACTGTTCTCTTCACCCTCTAACCCCCCGTGCTGCTGCTGCACGTCACTGCGAACAGGGCAGAAAGGTGTTAGCGAGGTTTATAAAATCCCGGTGAGGACGGACCCCACTGCCCCCACTGCCCCAAGGGGGGAGGTCAGACTTCATGTACATGTGAGCTTGCCTAAGAAGTAGCCCGTAAGCTACTTTTATACAAAACTGGACTAAAAATAGAGAGGATATTACAGGCTGCAGCAGCAGGGAGAGCTGGCTGGCAGCGGTGCCTGCACTGGGGGCAAAGGGGAGCGTTCGGGGGCTGCAGCGTGCCCCGCGTGCACACAGACCCTCACCGAGCTCCTGGCCGCTGGCTCTCGCTGCTCCAGCTCCCCGGGCCCTGCGAGCCCCGGCCAAGGCTCTCGGTGGTGTTTGGCAGTGGCCCGACGACCCCTGGGTGGGACGTGATGGAGATGGAGGTTGCGAGGGTGAATGCCACCCTTGGGGACACGCAGGGGACGGGTGGTTGATGTGGTGGCCAGCCCACGGATCCCCTCCAGCAGCCGCATGTCCAGGGGGAGAGACACCCTGGGAAGCTCAAGAGAGGCCACAAAAGCAACGCGGAGGTGGGTGACGCTTGCCAACGTGAGGGTTGGGGAGCTCCAGAACTGAGCCCCAACCTGGACAAATCCACCCACAGCGCGCAGCCGGTCCCCTCGGGGACAGTGCTTAGAGGGTAGATGCCGCTTCGCCATCAGCCAGTAATTAAAAAAGCCTGCTTCAAATAAACCTGCAAGAAAAATCCTGGGAGCCCTGTGCAGACCCCGCGTCCGCAGGCGGGAGAGCCGTCAGCTGGGATGAGCCGGCATCCCTGAGCTGCGAGGGGGGCTGAGAGCAGCCCGGGAGTGACGGAGAAACTCGGGCAGTGCATCAGGGCAGGGGGCGAAAGGCTGGAGGGGAAAAGAAAGCAGCTCTGCAAGGGCTGATACCGAAAAGGCCAAGCGTGGCCAGGGTAGAGAGCACACTGCCCCCCCAAATAAACCAAAGGCAAATGGGACAGCAAGGAAACTCTGGAAAACCACAGAGAAGTGACACGTCCTCAAGGGAGTAAAGAGCTAATTGCTTGGGTATTTCTAATGAGCAAGTGCCAGCAATTGTTTAAAATGTGTAAATCCATGTAAGCTTTTCAAGACCTTCCTTAGACCTGAGTGTGACTCTATCAGCTCTGTTTCTTCTTTCCGGACTGGGACGGGCTGGTAAAAGCGGGATTTGCAGGCACAGACACAACATTGAGAGACGCTTATGGTTGCTCCCTGAACTTCCTCAAAACCCTCTGAATAAGGAAATCCGTGTTGAGTTTGAAAAGCTGCCCATCATCAACTAGCCAGAAATGGAGCTGGTATCGCCGGCTGGCTGGGCGTAAAAAGGAATGGAAACACCCCAGCCAGGGCAGGTGTCTGACCTGGGTGCGGGTGTCAACCAAATCCAGGTGAGGATTTGTCCCAGACCGTTGCTGGGAAGTCATGGGGTTTGATGGGCACCGAGGCAGGAGATGCTGCTGGGTCGTTCCCTGCTTGGGGCCGGGGTTATTCTCACCCCAGGCAATTTTAGGGCGATCTCCTCAACGGGGGATCACGGGCCGATCTCCTCAACGTGATGGAGAGTTGGTACTTTAGAAGCAGAAGATGATGTCTTACCTGGAGGTGATCAAGGGCAGGATCAGCATCTTCAACATCCTCATGAGGAGCTCTCCAGGAAAGGAAAAATACTGCTTCTCCTGCGCATGGAGCAGAGCCTCTGTGTCAGGTGAGAGCTCAGAAGGGGACACTGATCGCGGGTTAATGGCTCAAACCTGATAAATTTGCCTTTTTCCCAACCAGACCCAGCTCTGAGCTTGGTTCCGAGCTGGCAGCCATTCCTCGTGGCGCTCAGAGACACCGTTTCTCTGGTTATCCCTTACTGGGAGCTGGGTCAGGGATGGGAAACCTGTGAACCTGCGAGGGGTGTGCGGGGCCCCTCCCAAAAACATCCCTGGGTCCATTGCCCTCTAGGGAATGGTCCCCATGCCCCCACTGCTCGTTTCTCCCAAACACCGTTGCACTCGTTATTGGGGAGCAGAGGCTCGACTGCACGTGCAAAAGCGCCCCGAAGCCATTGGGGGCAGCCCGGTGCTGGCAGCAAGAAGTGGAAATACCTCGTAGCTGCAAGTGACAAAGCCCAGCGCAGGGAGAGCCCAGGTGTCCAACCTCACCACGCACCGAGGGGGGTTTCCACCCCCCAGCATCCCACCCCCTACAATCCTCACACGGGCATGGGGAAGGGCTGCCTGACCCAAAAAGCCCAGATCCCTTGGCCATCACCAAGGGAAGAGTGAGGGGTCTGTGAGACCAGCAGCCACCTGGCCGTCATCCCTCCACCCACCATCCATCCATCCCTCCATCCACCATCCATCCCTCCATCCACCATCCATCCATCCATCCATCCATCCATCCATCCACCCACACACCATCGACCACTCCATCCACCATCCATCCACCCACCATCCATCCCACCATCCACCATCCACCCATCCCTCCACCCACCATCCATTCCTCCATCCATCTCTCCATCCTCCATCCTTCTGGCTGCTGAGTTCCTTCCATGCCTCTGTCCGTCCCTCACCCCATCAATCCGTCCATCCACCTTCCCTCCCTCTCCCCCGGCTCTTTCACCGTGTCACTGTAGAGGTGTCAGGAACTTTTGGTCACTCCAAAGTACCCAACGCCACGAGGCTTTGAGGATGCCGAGGTTCCCCCCTGCTGTCCCTGCTCTAACCCACCCGTGTGGCCTAAACTCGGCTGGTTTCACCAGGGAGCTCGTGTAGAGTGGAGCCGGGATGGGTCCGGCCGGGTGCAAGGAGTAACAACAGATTCAAACAGCATCTCTTTTGTCAGTGGGTTTCTCAGCCGCGTGACGCTTTCCCATGGCGGGGAGGAAAGCAGGGACCGGCTGCTTCTCCAGCGCCTCATCCGCGGCCTGGGTTCTGGGAGAGAAGTCTGTGACGGGGAGAAGTGGCTGCCGGGACCACGTGCAGGGCTGTGGCACCAGGGCAGGACGGGGCTGGGGCAGAGGATGGATGAACTCGGTGCGTGGCAGGACAAGGGGCAGGAGCCCCCAGGCTCTGCCGGCCTCAAGCCCAGTGGGGGAGGCTGCCGGGCACTTACGGGCGCACGCACCGGGGCGCAGGGAGATTACACCCGACTTCAATTAAGTAACAAGATCATCCCTGCTGCGGATGGTGATGCTGAAGGGCATAATTGAAATGACAAGACTTTGCTAAATCCTCGCGGTGACACGGGGATGCTCCGGCCCCAGCCAAGCTCTCCCCAAAGCAGCATCCCCCCTCCCAGGCTCAGCCACCGGCCCGAAGATCAGGGCTGAGCCCCGGCCAAGATGCCCGATGTCATTAAAGCCACGTGTATTTCAGCGCGGTGACATTTAACAGCACAATGCTCCTAGAAAGTGCTGCGCAAACGCGCCTTTGCGGTGCATTTTCTCCAGCGCGTTTGTCTCCAAGGCTTCTTAGAGGAAGGTGACCCCTGGAAGCCCCCCAGGCTCTCCACCAACCCCCTATTTATTTTCCACTCTCTTCTCCAGAGAGTGAAAACCTGCTTCGGTTGAGCATCTGCACAGTGCGGGGGAGTAACAGGAGGAGCTCGTCCCTCAGACCCCAGCGCTGCTGCTTGTGTTGGGGGGAGCCCGTTCCTGAGCATCCAGCAGCCGAGCATCCATTGCCCCCTGGAGCATCCCCGTCCCACCTGGAGGCTCCTGCAGCCCTGTGGGGTCCGTCCCAGAGCCCCTCACTCCCACTGGAGGGAGGGAGGATTTGTCCCCCAGCTTTGGCATTTGTTGGCGGCTTTTTGGTCAAAGATAAAAAAAAAAGAAAACTCACAGGGAGAAACCTGCCCTGCGAGGTGCTTTTCTTGGGCAGGAGCCTTTGCCTTTGGGGCTGTGCCCATCTGGGGCTCTCAACGGTGATGTCTTGCCAACACCAGGGCTGGTAGCCACGGCTGGCCCGCTCCATGCCCCTCGCCCCCGTCCCAGTCCCGGCCAGGCTTACCAGCTCCGTCAGCTCCAGCGCCCGCAGCAGGAACCCCAGGAGGCACCCGGTGGCAACCGACAGCATCGACAGGGTCAGGAGGCCATTTTTACACCAGAAAGCCCGCACCCACTTCCAGACGCGCAGGGAAGTCGTGGACAGGGAATTCAGCAGAGCTTTCCTGACCCGCTCCCACATGGTTGCCCTCAGCCGTCCAGGCGATGCCCCTCGAAGCAGCTCCCGGCCCCGTTCATCGCCCCGGGCACCACCGCGCCGATGGATCCCTGCCCTTTGCTGGGAGGCGAGTGTGCTGGCAGCTAATCCCAGGGACCAAAAGCTTCAGGGCTACTTGGGAGCTTTTCCCGTAATGGAAAGTGACGTCTTCAACTGGTTAATCTGGGCTTGGCATCCCGCCGGTGCCGGTGCCGGTGCCGAACCCTCCCAGGTTAACCCTCCACCCCCGGCTCAGGGCTGTGTGCGGGGATCCAGCCCCAGAACTCCCTTCCCGCCACAGCTCCTGATCCCAAAGGAGCTGGGACCGGGGGCTGCCACAGGATTTGGGCTCCCAGGGGCTGCGAGCGCACCCCCTTCCCACCCCACAGCTGTAAGCGCTTTGCAAGGGCAAAGCTTGCAGAGAAAGGCTGTCTCCCAGTTAATCGCAGAATTTCCCATGCTGCTCCGCCCAGACCATCAGCCCAAGGCACCGCCGGATGCTGCTGAACGTACCCACAGGAATATCTACCCCAACAGATCCACCCCCCGGCAGCTCCGCAGGGAACATGCCCCAAGGCCAGGGGATGCTGCTGGGACGCCTGGTCAATAATCATTGCTGCCCCCAACATTTTAGAGTATTCCTATGTCCAGTTGGACTCTGGCTCAGGCCAGGAGTCTCAAGGGGGCAGGAGAGGGGCGCAGAAGGCAGCTAAAGGAGGGGGGGGGGGGGTGGGTTTGATGCTGTTTCCAGGCTGAGGATGCTCTGGAATTGGGGAAATATTGAAACCGCTCCGAATTAAAACCTCTCTGGCCCAGACTTTAAACCCCTCCCCCCGCAACCATGAAACCCTCAAACCGTTGCCAGATTTTACACAGGAAAGACAAAGGCACAGCGAAGGCTTGACTTGAGGATCTCTTTGAACCCCCTGCCCCTGTGGGACAGGATTCTGGCAGCCCCGGCCGCTGCTTCAGCAGGGACACGGTGGTATCTCAGAGGAAGCGGAGCTCCTTCCAAAGGAGGAGCGTGGCATATAGTGCTTTTCATGTTCCGGCCCTTGGCGAGGTCTCTGTTGGTGCTGTCTCGTGCCTTGGGCTTTAGCATGGATCGCTCAACCTGCCGGGCAAAATTAGATGAAATGTTTGCTCATCAGCGCAGCTAAAATACAGTTGTCTCTCTCCAGCTCCACCTGCAGAGCCGTCTGCAAGCCGGGGGATGGAGTTTGCGTGCTGGGAGCGAGCTTGGGAATGGGCATCCCAAATTGTCTGGGAAATCAGGGGCATCTCAAAGGACGTCAAAGGGTCCCTGGGGCTGGCAGCAAGCGGAGGGACCAAGCTGAGAAGGGAAAGGGTGGGGGGAAATCCAAATAACTGGGAACGGAGGAACATGAGGACCCGTGGGGAACTGAGAGAAATGAAGGGATGTCCCAGAGAGGGGGAGAGGAGTCACAGAGCGGGAGGGGAGAGAGGGAAGGTGGGGAAACAGCAAAGGGGCAGGAGGGGAGGCCCTGGTGCTGGCATGGGGGTCACTGCTGCCTTGGCAAAGGGGCTACGGCAGCCGTGCCCTCTGCACCTACCGTAAATCTCCACGTCATCATAGATGTCAGTGTCCCTACGAGGAAAAAGACAGGGTGCTGTGAGCAGTCTGGTCCCCCATGTCCCCACTGCCTCTCGATGCTGAGGCAAGGGCCGGCTCCTGCTGCCGCGTCCATCCCGTCTCTCCTAACGTGTCTACAGGCTCTGGTGTCCTCCACACAGCCCCCTTCGCCTCCTCCCAGCCTCATGCTCCCCCGACAGAGACGGGGTCCTCCAGCGTGGGGCGAGCATGGCTCTGGCCGCTCTCGCGTTGCGCACGGATGGTGGCCCTGTCCTACGGTGCCAGGAGCCACAGACCCGGCCGCACGGAGGGGCAGCACTAGCCTGTCACACTGTGCCACCAGCAGCATCTGAACAGTGTCTGGGCAGGTCCCACGCGAGGGACCACAGGTTGGGGAGGGCTCACAGCGCCCCAGGAAGCTGCTCCCAGTGCCAGAACCTCTCCTGACGCCAGAACTGGCAGATTCCATCCCCAGGGTAACTAGCCGGTGTCACGCTTATGGTCACTGCCTGGGTTTTGAGTTGACACTCAACGGCCAGGGCTGGTTTGGCACCGGGCACTCGCTGGGTCATTGCTACAGCTCATGGAGTGTGGTAGGGGGGAAGGGGCTGGGGAAGAAATACTCACAGGTGTAGCATCACGGCCCGGGGCACGTAGCCATCTGCAACAGAGCGAGGAAAAGCACGTCAGGTTGTGCCAGGAGCCGGGGCACCAGCAGGGACTCGCCCCAGCACCTGCCCCTGCCCAGGACACGCAGGGTTTGGCAACGTCTCGCGGCCCCAGGGAGAGCGGGGGGCAAGGAGGAGCCTGGCTCTGGGAAGCTGAGCTGAACCCTCAGGAGGAATCTGTTCAGGGCAATGCCAGGAATGAGCCTGCCAGGCTGGGCGGCAGCTGGATGGAAAGAGCCTGATCCCTGTCTCTCTGGCTGAGGAATCTCCAGCCCATTTCACCTGAGCACCCTGCGGTGCAAACGTGGCTTGTGGAGTCCGCGCTTAAGGCAAAGCCTGATGTGCCGGGCTGGTGGCCGAGAGGCTCCAGGAACTGCGGAGGTTTTTAGCAGAGGGAGACGACGAGCCCAGCTAACAGCAGAAACGCTGGTGCCAAGCGGGAGGAAGAGCAGGAGGTTTGTGCAAAGAGCAGTGGGAACATCTGAGACCCAGGGTATAGGCCAGGTCTGCGTTACAGCAAGGGGATGTCTCCTGCCGTCTACTGGGGTGCGTGCACATGAAGAAACTTGCTCCCGAAGCTTTGTGTGCTGTGATCCCGGCTGCGGGCAAAGCCTCAGCCCCCCCAGACTTACACCTCCTCTGGCTGTTTCGGCAGAGGATTTGCTCCTGATTTGTAAACTGAATGACATCAAGAATTTCTCCTCGTCTCAGCGGCAGGTTCTTCCCTCCGCCCCTCTTCTCCGTCGCTGCGGGGTCCACCATCATCTGAGTCAGGACGTTGATGCTTCCTTCGAACTGAAACACAAACAGCAGCGCTGCAGCCCGGCAGTCGGCCCAGGGGAGCGGGAGCTGGGCAGCTCGGACCACTCTCCCTTCTTGGAGAACACAGATCCCTCTCCAGCCAAACGGTCCGTGGGACTGGTCCGATCTGGGGATGTTTCGGTGGGGAACAGGACAGGGGTGACCTGGGTATTGGCTGGTCCCTGCAGAGCACAGCTCCTCTCTGCCGTTGCGTCGCGCCCTTCCCAGGAGGTAAGGGAGAGCTCAGAGCGAGAAGCAATTGCTCGTTGCTGCTCACCTTGAATTTCTTCTGAAACTCCCTGTCTGCCTTCTCTTCCTTCTTGCATTCTTTGAGCGTCATTGGCTTCATCTTCCGGGAGACTTGGGCTTCTCTGCAGAGTTGTTGTGAGTCACAGGAAAGCTCAGGCGGCCCCAGGTGAAAGCTCTGCTCCCTCCCTCCCTCTTCTCCCGCCCCGGCTGCCGCCCCCTCACATTTCCCCGCACCAGCTCTCCCCCAGCGCTCCAAGGTGCCTCCCTCCAGGACTGCTGGGGCCCTCAGGCCAGGTTTAAACCTGCCACTTGTGCTCTTCACCACCGACATTTCTATTGCAAGACCAGCAGGGAGCATTAAACCACCAGCTTTGTCAAAGCAGCAAGGAACCCTGGCCACTTTGGGACCCTTAGAAAGAGTAAAAACCCCTGTTACCTCTGCGCAGCTGCCGGCAAAACAACCCTGTGAGAGGCTCGACCAGCACCTTCACCTGTAAAACCAAGCCCCAGGAGAGGTGCTGCTGTGAGGCTGCTATAAAGCGTAGACACCCGCTGAAACAGGACACGAGACTGTAACAGCAGCAGGTCCTCCTGGCACCAAACCCTGAGTTTGCCCCCTTAGCGCGGGGGGCAGGGGGGGGATCAGGGCTTCCCGTGACCATTTCCAAGGCAGCAGAGAAATCCATCACCCTCCTGTGCATGGGAGCAGTGGGCTCAGCGCGGGCTCTGCTGCTGCCCGTGGCTCATCAGGGTCTGGAGGTTCTCTGAGCTGCAGTGCTCACCCCCACCGGCATCCCAGCCCCTCCTGTACCCACCTCCTCCAGGGCGAGGATACACTGGTGGCCGGGACGTGGCGGGCAGCATAAAGCCTTGGCCTCTCCTGAGGATCCCAACAGGCTCTACATCATCATATATCTCATCTTCAGCCCTGTGACGAGGCAGAGAGGGGTTAGGGAGCTCTGTTGCAGCCCATGAAGGACAACACACTGCGCCGCGGGAGCCGCCTGCACAAGGTGCTGTCCCACACCGGGCTCCAGGAGCAGGCACAAAAACCCAAGGGCCTTCTTGCTGTTCCCTCTCGTGCCCTTTCCGCTGGGTCGGGACAGCCTGGAAGCCACCTGGAAAAGAAGTGCCGCCTCAGTCCTTACCCCGTTACACTCGTAGCATCCTGTGGTGGGAACCGCGACGGGGCTGACGCAACATATCCTGGTTTCAGGTAACCTATGGTAAAAAGAGGAATGGGAGGGAGCAAGAGAGGGATTATTGCACATTTTCTCCTTGACTCTGTCACCCACACAGGGGGTCAGAGGCACCCTGGGCTGGATTTAGTGCAGAGGGCTGCGGGGAGCTAGAACTGAATGCGCATCTGGATCCAGAGAGGTGTTTTCACTCCATGGCCCATCTGCGGGTTTTCTTTCCTTTTCTTTCCTCCCTTTTCCACACCGGGGCACGGCTCATTGGGGAACTCTCTGGGGAGCTTTATTTTCCCATTCTTACGTCCCTAATGCTATTTGCTCCCTGGACCGGTGACGAAAGGGGAGGGGAAGAGGCCAAAATGGTTATTTTGCGTGAAACCCCTAAACTGCAGATCTGTACCAGAGTCAGGGCAAGTCCTACGTATCTCCATGTGCTCCGGAGCATCATCACCCAGAACACGCTGCTGCGCCCGGTATGATCATACCTACATCCCTGCTAAGATTTTTATCACCGGCCTCATAGCTCTCGGCAGCCTGGTCAGCCAGACCAACCAACAACTGTCATGAAGATCCGCGGTACGACATAGCCATTCTGCTGGGTTATTGTACCGAGTAACGCGCAATCATATACCAGGCCCTAAAAATTGTAAGATTGCCTTAAAAACCAACAAAAATAACCAAGTCAGGGTGGGGGTGTAATTCTAGATGTTCAAACCTGCTTCAGTACCCGTGACACAAATAAAGACTTGAAAACTGGTAGTTTGTAGGACAACGCGGAGAGCAGATCACTCCCTCCTCTGCCAGGGCTACTCAGCCCAGGGCTGGGGCCAGTCTTGGTGGGTGAGCACCTCCCAGCACAACGGCATGGCCGGGCCTGAGAAAGGCCTCTGAGCACTAATACAGTAATAATAATGTCTTATAACAACAACATAAACCAGCTAAGTTTTGCAGTTCTTATATGGAAAGGAAGAGAAGCTCTACTCTCATGGTTGCCCTCCACCCTGCGGCTATGGCATGAGTTGGTTAATAAGGAACGGTCCTTTAAACGGGGTGGTGAACAAGAACTTAGAGGAGTTGAGAAAGAAACAGGATTTGAAACAAGTTTCATCACCCAGAGTGTGGATTAGCAGAGTGGCAGCTCTTAGAAACCAACAAACCTGCCTAGATCTGGAAGGCCACTGTGGAGCGTGGCAGGGCTCATGCCGAACGGAGAACCACCACGTCCAAGAGGCACCAAGCCCTGCATCCCATGGACTGACAGTAAGGAAGGCATGCCAAGCCAGCACCATGGCTCCAGGGGCCATAGCTCCGGCTGGGCTGGGGAGCCTTGGCACCTCCCTCAGGCTTAGAGGAGCACGGTGTTGCAGACAACGTGCTGCCAGCTTCAAAGAGCCTCAGCCCCTTGGCCAAAGGGTGTGTAAGTGCTTCTTGCCCATGGGATGGAGACCAGCTCTGTTCCTCAGCAGTCAGGCTTGTCTGCTCTTACAGCCACACAGGGTGGACTGGTTGGAAAGGACCTCTGGAGTGTCATCTAACCTCCTGCTCAGAGCAGGGCTGGCCTCAAGGCTAGAGCAGGTTGTTTAGGGCCTCATCCGGGTGACAACCAAATATCTCCAAGGATGGAGATACCCATCTCCCTGGCGCCTGCCACAGGGCCGCACCACTCTTACAGTAAAGAGCCTTCTCCTAATATCTAACTGGAATTTCCCCTACTGCAGCTCATGCCCATCGCCTCCGGTCCTGCTCCTGGGCACCTCTGGGAAGAGCCTTGCTCCATCTTGTCCTCCCATTAGGTAGCTGTGGGCACTGAGAGGATCTCCTCTCCGCTCGCTCTCCTCCCGGCCAAACAAGCCTGGGTCTCGGCCTCTTTCCCCACGTGCTCCAGCCCCGAGACATCTTAGTGCCCTGCACTGGGCTGACTCCAGTTTCTCAGCATCCCTCATGTTACTTACTGCAACCCTACACAGCAAGTGCCCCAGAGCCTGATACCTGTCCCCAGACAGGGACAGGGCACTTAGTGATCTTCACCCCGTGTCCTTCTCTCTCATTTCTTTCCGCATGCTATGCCTATAAGAGCCCCTTTGGCATTACCAGCCCCCACCTCTCCATCAGCCCCCCCTAGTATTTCCATCTCCCAGAAGGTCCAGACTGTGACTGGGGAGATTTTCCTTCCTGAATGAACAGCATCCTTCTCTGGGGGACTTGCAGGTGCCTGGCCGTACCGGGCTGAGCGCTCCTTGGTGCCTCTGTGGCAGGACGAGCGGGTGTCGCAGGACGTGCAGCTGCGCCAAACTTTCCCAGATCCACGACAGGAGGGCGCCTGGGCTTGGCCGGCCTCGCTCCCAGCACCTTGACGTGTGGCAACGGCTTCCTCCGAGGCACAGCTGGGTGCCCTGTCCCGGGGGGGCTTCCCGCAGCGGCCAGGGAGGCTGCAACAGCTGGGCCTTTGGCAGGAACTGCTGGAGAACCCTTGTCTTTGGCAAGTGGCCGTGTCTGCTGGGCTGGGTTTCTCTGGGGAGGAACGGAGGTGGCTCCCACTTCCTTGTTCAATGCATCTCCTCCTTCTGGCTTTGCAGGGGCTGAGGGGAAGCTGGTGTCTTGAGCAGTCCCCTTCTTCAGTTGCGTCATCCATCCCGGGGTCTCACGGATGGGATGAGGAGGTGAACGCTGTCCCACACTCTGACCTTTCCTGTGAGATGGAGAAGCCCTGCTGAAGTCCACCCTTCTGGTCTGGGAGGTCTCGGGAGGTGGCTCACCCTTGGAGCCCAGCGCGGGGGTCTGTCCCAGCTCCGTTGCAGGGAGTGCTGCAGAGCGATTCTCCGGCCAGCCGCCTGCTTTGGGAGGGTCTTTCCTGTTCCCTTGGAGCTTTGCCCGTAGGTGCCTCACCACAGCCTCTTTCCCCTCCAGATGTGTCTGCGACCATTAAGAAAAGCTCCAGTTAAAACATCAGGGAGAAAAACAAGTCAAAGGGTGCCCTGGGGAGTGCAGTGTTCCTTCAACATGGCCTGACACTAAGCCTCCTCCATGAAACGCGGTCTTTGCTCAAAGCAGTCCTGGAGCGTGCCTCAAAAACCAACACTGGACTGCACCAGATCGGGAACAGGTCCCACCACCACGGGGGCATCCAGAGGAGTTTCATGGAGTCTTTTGATCTAATCCACCCTCATCCACTACCAGCGACCATCAAAACAGAGGGATGGGGTGGGGGATTATACCCTACTAGTAGCAAAGCTCCTGAGGGCAGAATTCGAGATCTAGAGACTGCCCAGGGCTCAGACGGGAGCAGTCAGCCTTGTGCTGGTCCCGCTTCCCATCAAGTCCACGGTGAACCCAGGGCAGTCGGGCAGCAGTTGGTGGGGGAGACCACACAGAGCCATCAGGATTCCTCCCTGGAAGAAAACCCAGGATGGTGCTGCTGAAACTCATCCTGCCAAAGCCTGCGTGCAAATAAGGTGAGGAGGCAGCAGATCTGCCCTACTTTTCTGACCAGTGCGTTTCCTGTGCTGCTCACATCGCGCACACGTGAACTGGGACACGCTGGCCCCAGTTCTCCCCGGTTTCCTGAGTGACCAAAAAGCACCTTTTTCTGAAGCCTCCAGAGAAAGGCTGCCAGGAGGAGTCTGGACCACTTTTGGAAGAAGAGTGCCAGGTTTGAGATACGGCACAAAACTCAGGTGGGATGGGGTTTCATTTTTCCTAAGCTTCTGAGATGAACCTGATGAGACGCGAGGGATCATCTTGTCCTCCCCCATCTTTCTCCCACCCCCTTGTCCCCAGATCACAGTGTCCCTTTGCACCAGAGCTGCCTGCCCCACTTGCCCTCGGCAAACCATAGGCTTTGATTCTGAAGTTCCCCTCCATCTGGGATTTCAGTTTGGGTTTGTGCTTGCGTAATCTTTTGCTTTCACAACAGAAGGGCTAGCACGCAAAGAAGATAGCGCAATATTTTTAGACGTAAGTGCTCAAATGTATCTGTACCTAAATAAGTGCAAGTTCCCCTCGCATCCCCGGGCAGTCACCCTAATTTCCCTGGTAAACGCTGCAAATGCAGCACTCTGAGAATAGCCTGTGGTAAAGCAGTGTGAATTTGCCGCTTCCTGCACACCAGGCAGTGGGGTTTTTCACTCAAACTAGTGGCAAAAAAAAAATCAACTTTTTCCAGATTCCCAAACGTGCCGCTGGGATTTTCGACACTTGAATGATTCACAGGTTTGTAACCATCGGTTTTGGAGCTGTTCCATGAGCTGGAACTTGCACAGAGCCCCCAGAGGTACCTGTGGGATACAGCACCATGATCAATTCCAGCTTTTTCAACACATTTTGCACTGGTGGGTGCTCTCCCGGACTCAGTGGCAGAGTGTGGCCTCATCCTCTTTCGCAGATTTTATATCCAGCCCAACGTCACCCAACAAATCTCGCAGTGAGCCCAGGAACTGGTCAGAGACCTCTGACCAGCTCTGACGTACAGGAGGACTTTATCTTCCAGCAGCAGCGAGGGTCTCGGCAGGATCCAGCCCCTCACAAGGACACTGCCAAAGCCTTTCCAAGCAGGAGACACAACTCCGCTCCCCACGCCCCTTCCCCAGGTCCAGCGCAGCCCAGGTCCGGTTCTTACTCACCATTTTCCATCAGCCGATGCTTTCCTGCGTGCTCACCTCCTTTCTAAAGGCCACCGAAGGCACGCAAGCAGAAGGGCTTGTGCAAGGCAAGCCTCTCTGAAGTCCCCCTCCCCTGAAATCAGAAGTTCTTTCCTAACGTTTGGTGAGAAGCTGTGTGCAACGCCAGGAAGTCGCTGTAGCCTGACTGTGAAACAGCCTGAGGAGGAGGAGGAGGAAGAGGAGGAGGAGGAGGAGCAGCTCTTGGTGCACTGCTAGTTTGGACTCTGCTGCTGTTGGGAAGCTTGAAACCACCAAGCCCTGCTGCCCTTAGGAGTCTCATTCAGAAAAGAGCCTGGAGTTCAGGAGTGACTCCGGGATGCAAGGGATGGGCCACTGCAAGGACCGGGAGGGCGGGTTATGTTCTCATCTGGTGGTGGCTGATGTGAACCCACTGCAGGTCAGGTCTTCCAAGCCCCACGGGACCTGCAGAGGCTGGAGGCGATTTGCAGGAGTCGCATGGCAAAACCAGCATGGCCCCACGCGGCCAAGCTCTGCAGGAGCGCAGGAGGGCTGAGGAGAGGGCTATGGCTTCCAGCGTACCCAAAAACAGGGGAAATGTGCTCCGTTGAGGAGCCAAGCTCTGCCGGGAAGCAGGGGAAGTGCTCTGCATGGCGTGGTGTCGCGTTAGGCCATCTCTGTGTTGAAACGTCCTGGTTTCACCCTTTATTGCCTCAGAGGCTGGAAAAGCGTGAGCGGGTGAGTCAAGCCCCGTGGCAGGGACGTCCTGCCAGCTGCGGGCAGGCACTGATGTCCCTGCCCTGCGGTGGCCTGTCCCCCCAGCCCTTTGGGATGATGTCTCACCAGCAGTGCCCGTGGTGCCTCCTGCCCACAGGTGGTTTTAGGGATAAGACAGCGCATGGAGGAGGTGGGGAAGGCTGAGACAGGCACGTGTTGGACAAGGGTAGTCCCTGGGGGAGTCCTGTGGGGGGTGGCGGGTGCCCAAGGTGGGCACTGGAGGGTTTGATCCCACCAGCAGAGACAGGATGGAGACAGGGGTGTCGGGAGGTCCCACACCAACCTGCGGGGTGCCAGCATGGGGTCACAGGGCCGGAGGTGACTGGAGCGGTGGGTCCCCACCACCGCCTGCCCCACTGCTCCAGCGCCGCTGCCCGGGGAGGGCAGCGCCCTGTTTGGGGGTGACGGAGGCTGAAGGGCCGCCCTCGGGTGACAAGGGGTGCCGGGGAGGCTCCAATGGCCATCTTGGAGGAGGACAGGGACGATGGGGGAGCCTCAAGGCCCGTGTTGCAAGGACGGGGGCGGGGGCGGGGTGAGTCCCCCGGCTCCGGGGCAGCCCGGCTCCCGGCACCGCCGCTCCGGAGGCTGCGGGCTCCGCCGCCCCGAGACTCCGCCGCCGGGCCGGGCCCTCCCCCGCCTCCCCCCGTCCCCTCCCAGCGGCGGCCCCGCGCAGGCGCGGCCCAGGGCGCGGGATGGCGGCGGCGGCGGGGGCCGTGCCGGTGCCGGTGCCGGTGCCGGTGGTGGGCGCGGAGGCGGCGGGGCCGGGGGAGGAAGCGGCGGGCGCGGGGCCGCCGGGGCCGGCCCGCCTGGCGCGGCTGCCGCTGGCGCGGGTGAAGGCGCTGGTGAAGGCGGACCCGGACGTCAGCCTGGCCAGCCAGGAGGCCGTCTTCGTCCTGGCGCGAGCCACGGTGAGGGGCGGCGGCAGCGGGCGGCTGGCGCGGGAGGCCCGGCGGGCGGGCAGGCGGCCCGGGGCGGCGGTGAGGCCGCGCAACCCCCGCGGCCGCGCCGGGCCCCGCCGGAGGGGAGCGCTGGGCCGCGCCGGGCGCGCCTGGAGGCCCTGCCCAGCAGCAGCCCCCGGCGCCGCGCTCGGTGTCGGTGGAGCCGCGCAATTAGCTTTTTCTAAGAGGCTTTTTTGGGGTTTTGTTTTGTTTTGTTTTGTTTTGGAGGGTTTGAGGGGTTTCCTCTGCCAACCGGCGCCTCGGCCCGTCAGCAGGCAGAGCCGCCGAGGGGAGCTGGGCGCCCGGTCCGAGCTCTCCCGGTGGGAAGCCGGACGGGAGCCCCGGGCCCTGCGCCCCTCGATCCCCCTGGAAGCGGCCCGGCGGCGGGGCCGGTGCCGGGTTTGCTCGGCCCCGAGCAGGGGGTCCCGGCAAAGCCTGCCCGCGGGACGCGGCTGTGGAACCCAGCTCCCAGGGCAGCGCCAGGGCTTTGCTCTCTGCCTGCTCGGGTGGATTTCCAGCCCGCCCTGATGGCACGTTGAGGGTCTGTGATTTGCAACGCGTACCAGAGGGGTTTTTCCTCCTTTGGAGAGTGTCTCGCATCGCACAGACGAGGTGTGTTTGTGGGATGGCCTTGGCGTCCTGCGAGAGAACTGGTGCATGGACTCCTGTCCCTGCCTTTCGGCGTCTTCCCGCTGTAACTCCTAGCCCTGCTGCTGGGCATCTGCTTTTCGCAGCTGAGGGACCTGCTTGGTGGCACACGAGGACAGTCCTGCTCAATCCACTCCCCCCCTGCGCGCAGGACACCTTTCCTCCTTCAGAAGGTGCCCTGGGAGCAGCTGGTCTCCAAGATGCATTCAGAGGAACCATCTGTGTCCAATACACTCTTGGCGTTCTCTCCTCTCGTGTTACTTCTCATCTGCATCACTGTCCAACAATTCCATTTGTTATTTTCAGCCTGAAGTCTTGTAGAACCTTTCCTTTCCTCAGGATATTCTCCTTCCCTTTCTCATCACCTGTGTGAAACTGTCTTATTTTTGCTTTGCAGGAGTTGTTTGTTGAAACCATAGCCAAAGATGCTTATGTGTACGCTCAGCAAGGGAAAAGGAAAACTCTGCAGAGAAAAGACCTGGGTACGAGAGCATATTCTGTGCTATCCTTAGCAAAGGGTTGCTGGGACGGAAGGATTTTTCCACCTGTCCTGGTGTGATGAAGCAATCGTAGGTGCTTCTCTTTCTCTGAGGATGGGAGAGAAAAACTTTTCTTCTACCAAATAATACGCTAATAATTTCACACACCAGCTCCAGAACAAGTAAACCTCTTTGAAATGGGTTGCTGTACCATGATGTAATTTCAAATGCTGCTGTTTGAGGCAGATGCAAATACGGAGTCGGTTTATCTATGTTAATTTTTCAATTTGCTTTGCAGATAATGCCATTGAAGCTATTGATGAATTCGCTTTTTTGGAAGGTGAGTTTCTACGTGGTTTCACTTGGTTTCAGTTTTTCGTGTAATCTGCTGCTTGGGAGAGAAGGAATTTAATCATTTGCAGAGCCCTGTTTCCTCTGATTAATTATACTTCTTCACTAATTAATAGTGTAACTTGTTATGCCTCTCTCTGAGAGGTGAAACACAAATCAAGTGGACCCTGGGACACATACAGTACTTATTAGATTTGGTTTTACTTATGTGTGATTTGCTTAAACTTTAAAAAGTTACTGCGTATTCCTTTGGCAGTTTGTAAACAAGTTTCATTTGTTCACATAACTGCATTTCCGATTCCTGAGACTATAATTATTTTATTTCATTTTTAGGTACTTTGGACTGAGCTGGACAGAGACGGCGCTCTCTGGAGAAAAAGGCTGCCAGAGATGGACATGGGGTGGAAACCAGGACACAGAGTTCAAAAACAGTTCCTAGAATTGAGGTGCTGAGATGGCAACCATAATATTTTGTATAAAGTTTAAGTTGTTGTAAGTTCTTTATTTAAAATGCATATTTTTTCATAAATATTTTGTATGTCACTTACCTGCGCCCTGCCGCCGGGGTGCAGACTGCTCTCCAGTTTTGGCCAGGTCACACGGTGGTTGCTCGGAGAAGCGGTTCCTGCCTCTCCAGGTACTCGGCAGCACCGCAGAGCTGGGAACGGAGAGTGGCTTGGCTCAGATCCCCAGGCATAGGGATATTTTTTTTTATGGAAATGTATTTTTCTTTGTATATGTTTGTTTCTTGGCTGAACACAATTAAACTTGTATGGTTTTTTTGGTTGAACAGCTGTCCCAGTTTCTCCCCTGCGCTGCTGGGACAAAGGGGATCCTGTAGCACTGTGGTAAACGGCAGGGTTTGGAAAGGATGCCTTCTAATAATAGCATTTTGCTTTTGCTAATTGTTTCTTCGAGGCCTCTGTCCCAGCGAAGTCCAGCTGTCCTCCAGGAACTATGTATGAGCTCCAGGGAGACTTGGCTTGTTCCTAGGGGTGTACGGCTTCCATAAATTTCTGTGATTGCTGCACCTGTAATTGTAGCAAAAAAAAAACCCCACAACCCAACCCCCCAAACCCTTATTTTGGATGCCAGAGTGGTGTCAGATGCATTACACTGCCATCACTGTTCTCTTGTGTGCTCTCATTCCTGAATCTGGCCAAAAAAATTGTCTGGGAATTGGATCTAGTCCCTGCCACGTGCACTTGGCCAAGCTGGTGCAGAGATCAGAACTTCTGTAGTTTGGAGCCACATGCAGCACGTGTTCAGGACGTACTGCTGCCCTCGACCGGCGTGTCTGTGAGAGTCCCTTGGGGCACACAACATTCTCTGTGCCGCTGCTGTTTCCAGGACTCAGCGGACTGGTACTTGTACTTTCTTACGTGTATTTAACAAGCTAGAAAAGAAAAGATGCCTCTTTTTGGCTCTGCGGCTCAGTCACACTGAAAAGGCAAAACCAGAGGTCAGGCCCCTGCGTACTCGTGGCAAACACACTGACATGGCTGAGTCCTACTGCGTTGCCATCTCTGCCAAAGGGCCAGCTCTGTCTCGGTTTGGTGTTGCAGAGGGACAAAGTGGGGTTGTCCCTAGATAAGGTCACTGAATGCAATGAGTGAGGATGAAGGATGCATGTTCATCTCAAATGAGGGGACTTGAAAGTGACTCCAAGTCACCACAAACTTAATCAGTTTGGAAGTGGCAGTAAGAACAAAGACCCCCAAGGGAGCTTCCCCAGGCTGGGAGCAAAACCAGTGGCTCTCAAGAAACACTTCGAAGTTTGCTGGATGCCTGATCCCTGTAGACACATGGTAGGAGACGTGCCATCAGAGTCCTGGCTGATTAGGTGTTTGTGAGATCATAATCTGGAGACATTTGCCGGCGATACGCGAGCCCGTTTGTCTCTGAGCTGTTCACCTTCTCGCCTGCTGAGGGAGGGCCCGGTATAAGTATCAGAGATAGTAGGCACCTTTTTGTGTTTCCCAAGGTGCAGTATGCAGGACTCACTAGCTGCAGTCTTCTTCACAGGGTTCTTGCATGCTCCCATCTTTGCCAGTGAGTTCCTTTTTCCTTCTCGTTGTCTTTGGCGCTGCTTTGGCCTCTTGCATAGGAGAGAAAAGGGCTTGTGTGTGGTGTGGGGCCTAGCAATTTAAATGAAATTCCGTGCTTTATTACCTTATTCTAATCCAATCGTCCATGTTTTGGCTCACCATCAGTGTCTCCAGGTAGCCTCTCCCCATGCAGTAACGCGGCCGCTCGTTAATTTTCTGAGGTAGGTGTTCTAATAAGCCAACTGGAATACACCTGCAGTGGAACGCAACGGCGCTGTGTGCTATTGTTCAAGTGACACAGGCTTGCTGGGGTAAAGCTCCTCTCGGCTCCTCTCACCTGCACAGGAACGAGAGCCATTCCAGCAGGAACTTCCTGGTCTTCTCCACTCCCTGAGTATCCGACCCCCAGTGCTCAAGGCCACAGTTGGTGAAGTCTTTGAGGATATCAAATCTCTCGCTGGAGGAGATATCCCAGTGTCTCTGCTCCTTCATTTCAGTGAAAAGCCACAGTGTGATGAGTGCCCCTCTGTAGCCAAAAAGAAACGTGCTTTGTTATTCCCGTGACTGATGCTTCTGAAGACGCCAACTCATTTAAGAGACCTTCCAGCACTTATTTGCCAGCCAATGCTACTCTAATTTCCAATTTCAATAGGACACTACTGTTAGTTCCCACAGACGCAAACTGATTTTACCAAGTTTTAAAGCGTAGTTTCGCCAAGAGGAAACTTCTCGTGTGTTTAGGTCTTTTTTTAAATTCCTTTTTTACTCTTGCACCAATAGAGCTCAGAAGCAAAGGGGAAACACAGGCACTTGCCTTGCAATCAGAATTCCCGACACGCCCATCTGCATGGCCCGATCAGCATCTTTGTAAGACAAAACATCACCGTTTCCTGTCCGGAAGGAAGGGAGAAGGCAGAGGTCAAAGCGCTACACGAGGACAAGTCACAATGAGTTAATGCAGGCATGGGATAAAACTCAAAATGGACACAGGGTCCAAAAGCCAAATTGTCCAAAGAGGCCCCGGGGCTCTGCATCTGACTTTGGCTCCGCTATTAGCAGAAAGCAGTAAAAGGCAGTACGCCGCTGGTCAAAGGTGTTTGAAAGAGCTGCTCCGCTGTGGGGAAGGGTAAGGTCACCCCCACATCGTGCTCTGGGCTGACAGGCAAGCGGAGTTCCCCGGGCACCACGCACCAAGCTCACGCCACAGCAAGGATCCCTGGACCGTGACCATGGACGCTCCCCACTCCCGGACCTTGGGGATTCTTTTAGGAGCCACATTACTCTTTTCTTGCACCCCCGTCCGTACCTTCGCAGCCCGTGGGACGTCCAGCACCTGCAGACATGGGAGAGGGAGGCCAGGCTGAGGCAGGAGTCGGCCCCATCAGCTCATCCCCCGCTGCCGGCAGGTGCTCCGACCCACCGAGTTCCTCCCTCGGAGGATCTGTTCAAACTTGCTGGACCGAGTCATCCGAGCACAGCCTCCTCCCTGGGAGACAAAAAGTGTTGGGCTCAGGACTTTCTGCCTCCTTGCACAGTGAAGAGCCTCCTTGGAGCTGCTCAACAGCAGCCCTCTCGCTGCTCAGGGAATGCAGGTAGGACTCAGAGCACCTCAAGACTTGGAGAAAAAGGACTCTTCAACAAAAAAACCCACAGCCCTTTTCCCTTCCAACTTGTGGCTGCTGCCCGGGAGACACAGCTCACCATTCCCTGCTCCTCGAACAGCTTATTTGCCTTCTCGCTGAGATCTAGTGCCCATGAATGAACCCGGCGCGTACCAGGGCGGCTGTGGGGGTTCTGGGCATGTACTGGGGGGGTTATGGAAGGCCCGGGTCCGGGCACGTACTGGGGGGCCGGCAGGGCAGCCATGGGGGGAGCGGTGTGACAGGGCCATGGGGGACAGGGGGCTGCTGGGGGGACAGCGGGGCCGGGCATGTACTGGGGGGTAGTGCAGAGGCTTGGCATGTACCGGGAGGGGGTTATGGGGGGGCCCTGGCCCCTACCAGGGGGGTTATGGAAGGGCCATACCTGTACCCGGGGGGTTATGGGGAGGTCTGCGCATGTACTGTGGGGGTTGGGGGTGGCCTGGCACGTACCGAGGGGGTTATGAGGGGGCCCGGGCACGTACCGGGGGGCCGCCGGGGCGGGGCCGGGGCCGGGGCCGTCGTGGGCCCGCACTCAGCGGAGGCCGCCGCCGCCATGCTGCCGCACGCGGGGATGACGCCGGGGGCCGGGCGGGCCACGTGACGGGGGCGCGTGTGCGGGGCGGGTATAAAAGGCCCGGCGGCGGCCAGGCCGCCTCAGAGCGGCGGCGGGGCCGGGGTCTGTGTGTTTCGGGGCCGGGGGCGGCGGCCGGGCGGGCTGTGTGAGGGGTCGCAGCGCCGCTGAGGTCAGTGTCCGTCCGGCTGTGGGAGGCTCTGAGCGCTCTGCGGGGGAGCAGGGCCTGTGGGCTGGGGGCGGCCCTCAGGAAGGGCCTGGCCGTGGGGGCAGGACCCCCGGGGGAGGGGCTGTCCGTGTGGGGAGGGGCGGCCGGTGTGTGGGCCTTGCACCGGGGAGAGGTGTCGTCCCGTTTTGGGGCACCTCCTGGGTGCTGACCTGTGAGGCGTTGGGGATGAGCAGCAGCTGCTGTGCCGGGGGAGCAGGGCTCATCCTGGCTCGAGGGACAGAACACCCCCCCTAGAGGCCCCCATCTGGTGACCTCTGAGGGGTTCTGGGCTTTGGGGCTTTGGCTCTTCTGCCTCCTGCTGGCTGTCAGCTGGAGAAGGTGGAGCTCTCTGCAGAGATGCAGGGCGCTTGCTGTGGGCTTTTTTAATGTGGGGTTTTTTTAAGCAGTAAATGCAAGGCCCGGTTGCTCAGGGCTCAGCCGTCTCCCGTTGCACAGAGGTGTAAATCTGCTTGAAGCTGTCCCGTGGGCAGAATTCTGTTGTGGCTGCTCCGGCAACAGGGTTTTCCACATTACCCTTTGGAAGCGTTTTCAAGCTCAGCCCAGCAGAGGTGTGAGAGGGCTTTGTGTTTTGGCTGCTGGTGGCCCATGGGAGGAACTGTTTTTTGCTCCTCCTTTGGTGCAGGCCATTGTGCCTTCTTCCTGCTGTGGGCAGGCTGCAGGATGGATGGAGGAGCCGTGGGACAAAGCCCCCTTGTCTCTGGGGGCTGGGGTCGTTCTCTGGCATGGGCTGTAGCCAACACAAAACTCACTGCAGATGTTTGGTGCTGCCACACGTTCCTGGTGGGTGTATTAAGGAGGCTGTGCTGCTAATGCAGCGAGCAAGGGCTGGTGCTCATGAGAGTGGCCAGAGTGCAAAGTCTGTCCTTGTGTTTGGTGTGTGGGTGGGAGTTCAGACTGAAAGACAGAGTGATGTGACAAGTGTGGGGTGTTTGGTGTGAGATGGCACTTGCTGACCTCTGCTTCCTCCCCTCTAGCTGCCACATCTTCCCCATGTGTTTGGGACCCTCGTTGCAGCCTCTCCAGCTCCATACTCATAGAATCAGGTCATACGGAGGTTGGAAGCGTGTCCAGGGGGGCGAGGAGCTGTGAATCCTGTGTTGCGGCTGCCTGAGCTGGATGGCTTTCATGCGCGAGTACAGTGCTTGGATTGCCAGAGCTGTCACTTCAACATCCTTCAGCAGCACTAAAGCAGCTTTGAAGAAAACCACTACCCAAGAACTTGTTGGGAAAAGCCAAGTCAGGAAGAAAAGAAAGGCTGATGGCAGGAGAGTGTTATGTGTATACAGGGAGAACTAAATCAGAAAAAGTTCAGCTGCTTGAAGGTCCAAGTTAAACAAGGGACAGGTATGAATGAAAATCCCCCTTCAGCGGGGCTGTGGCACCTGGTGGGGGCTGATTCCTGCTGCCCGCCGCGCTCCCTCCCCTCCCACACAGGCACGGAGCCGGGCTGGAGAAACAACTTTTAATGGAAAAACATGAGAGAAAATGTCCTAACAAAGCCACTCTAAGCCCCCCTCCCCTAATCACATCCCTCCCCCCCTACCCCCAAATACACTACCCCCCCCCCTCAAATACGTGCCGCTCCCCTAAATGCATCCCTCCCACCCCCACCCCCAACTACACTGCCCGCTACAACTTGTAATGGAAAAACATGACAGAAAAGGCCCTATCGAAGCTACTCTACCCCCCTTCCCCTAAACACATCCCCCCATCCCTCAAAATGCACTACCCCCCTTCAAATGCACCCCCCTCCCATAAACACATCCGCCACTCCCCCAGATACAGTCCCCTCCCTTAAATCGGCCCCCCATCCCCTAAATACAACCCTCCCCCCAAATGCACCCCCCCCTCTGCTCCCCATCATCTCCACCTCCTCATGGGGGGGCTCTCTTCTCCCCATCCACCCCTGGTCTGCCTGCCAGAGCCCTGCACGTGCTGGGTGGTGGTGGCGGGGGGCTTGTCCCCCGCTTTGTCCCCCGCCTTTCTGCCACGGCGGGCTGGGCCGGCAGCAGCTCCACCCCCGCGTCCCCCCACGGCTCCTGGGACTCCGTCCCGTAGAGGAATTCTTCCAGTACGCGGATGGCCTCCAGGGTTTCCTCCACGCTCTTGTCCTCAAAAGGCACCTTCTGGGGCACTGCAAGGTGGCCGTCCGCGTCCCCGAGGGCTTGGCTGTGGGGGACAGCCGAGGGGCTGCTGGGGATGTCACTCTCCCAGGAGATGTTGCTGTCAGAGGAGTTGTCGCTGCTCCAGGAGGTGTTGCTCTTTTGGGAGATGATGTTGCGCTCTGACATGTCGCTCTTTGGGGAGAAGTTGCGTTCTGGGGAGACGTCGCGCTGTGAGGAGATGTTGCGCTCTGGGGAGAAGTTGTGCTCAGAGGAGATGTCGTTCTCTGGTGAAATGTCACTCTTTGGGAAGAAGTTGCACTTGGGGGAGATGTCACGCTCTGGGGAGTTGTGCTCTGAGGAGACGGCCTCAAAGGAGGTGTTGCTCTCTGGGAAGATGCTGAACGCAGACAAGATGTTGCTCTTTGGGGAGATGTCACGTTCTGAGGGGATGTCGCTCTTTGGGGAGATGTCACGTTCTGAGGGGATGTCGCTCTTTGGGGAGATGTTGCCCTTTGTGTTGCTGATGTTGCTCAAGGAGATGTCAGTGCCCAGGGGTGTTTGCTGGGGGGAGACCCTGCTGGAGCTGTTGGTCTCTGACGAGCATTCCTCGGTGTTCTCAAAGCCAGGGATGGATTTTGGCAGCTCGATGGATACTGGGGCCACCGCTCTCCCCTCTCTGCCAGTGCCACCGGGTTCCCCTGGCATGGTGACGCTGATGTCAGGGTCGTGGCCGACCTCCACCATGTCCGTGCAGGAAACAAAGAGCCTGAGGGCCTCTTGGAGGAGCATCTCCTCAGACACTTCAAAGTTGGCATGTGGCTTGCCAGGAGCTTCTTTGTGGCGGGCAGCAATGGGTCTGGGGGGGACATGGGTGCCCTGGGGGACGCAGCTGGCAGGGGGTGTCCCCACAGAGGTGGCTGTGCTGGAGATGTTGGTGCCTGCAGGCTGTTGCTTGAGGTGCTGGCGGCTGGGGATGGAGGTGAGCAGCAGTGGGGCGTCTGTGGGCACCGCTGTGCCCTGGTGGCCGTAGGCTGGGTGGTTCATCACTTGGGGCGGTGGGTGTTGTCCCTGGGGGGTGCCAGGGGCTGCCCAGGCCGGGATGGTCTCGCAGCCCCCGGGGCCCCCCAGGGCAGTGCCCGGCGGAGCAGTGGCGCCATGGCCGAGGGTGGTGGTGGCTGTCACAGGCACGTTGTTAACTGTCCACTCGATGTGGAAGAATCGCGGGTCAAAGCAGCATCCACATGGGGCCCTCTGCATCCCTGTGTGGGTGGGAGGGAGCCGTGCTGGGCCGGGGACACCCTCTGGGGTACCTGCCGAGCCGGCCCCCATGGCCAATGTCGCGGCTCTCGGCCAGGCCCCTGGGGGAGCTTGTGGCTGGCGGTCACCTCCTGTGCCCTTGGCCGCAAGAAGTGGCCACAGGTATTGGGGAAATTCCCTGGAATTGGGTTTCACTGGGCAGGCGGGGGCAGTGTGATGCTCAGCCAGGCTTGCTGAGCCCCCATGCCAAAACTGCTAGGGTGGGGACAGGGGAGGTGGGAGGCTGAATGTGACCATGGAGAGGAGAGGTGGGACACTGAAGGTGACCAGGGTTCTTGGGCCAGGGGTGCCATACCTGGTGGTGGGGCCGCCCCCACTGGGGGTGCCCAGGCTGCAGGGAATGGCTGCTGCTGCTCAGGCGGTGCGAACAGGGTGGCTGCGCCTGGAAGAGAGACAGGAGCCATGGCCGGTGGTCACTGCCTGCGTTCTTGGCCCCAAGAGGTGGCCCCAGGTATTGGGGAAATTCTCTGGAAATTCGGTTTCCCAAGCAGGCGAGGGCAGGGATGATCAGTAGGGCTTGCTGAGCCCCTGTGCCAAAACTGCCAGGGGGAAAACAGGGGAGGTGGGATGGTGAAGGTGACCATGGAGAGGGGAAGTGGGAGGCTGAATGTGACCAGGGTTCTGACACGAAGGTGTTGGAGTGGCAGAGGGGACAGGGGTGCCATACCTGGTTGTGGGGCCTGTGCGGCTGCCCCCACTGGGGGTGCCCAGGCTGTAGGGAAGATGAGCTGCTGCCCGGGTGGTGGGACGAGGGTGGCTGCGCCTGGAAGAGAGACAGGAGCCATGGCCGGTGGTCACCTCCTGCACTCTTGGCCCAAAGAAGTGTCCCCAGGTATTGGGGAAATTCCCTGGAAATTGGGATTCACTGGGCAGGCGAGGGCAGGGACACTCAGCTGGGCTTGCTGAGCCCCTGTGCCAAAACTGCCAGGGTGGGGAACAGGGGAGGTGGGATGGTGAAGGTGATGATGGAGAGGGGAGGGGGAGGCTGAATGTGACCAGGGTTCTGACACGAAGGTGTCAGGGTGGCAGAGGGGACGGGGTGCCATACCTGGTTGTGGGGCCACCCCCACTGGGGGTGCCCAGGCTGTGGGGAGTGGCTGCTGCTGCCCGGGTGGTGGGACGAGGGTGGCTGCGCCTGGAAGAGAGACAGGAGCCATGGCCGGCAGTCACTGCCTGTGCTCTTGGCCCCGAGAGGTGTCCCCAGGTATTGGGGAAATTCTCTGGAAATTCGGTTTCCCGGGCAGGCGAGGGCAGGGACGCTCAGCTGGGCTTGCTGAGCCCCTGTGCCAAAACTGCCAGGAGGGAGACAGGGGAGGTGGGATGGTGAAGGTGACCGTGGAGAGGGGTGGTGGGAGGCTGAAGGTGGCCAAGGTTCTCAGACACAAAGGTGTTGGAGTGGCAGAGGGAACAGGGGTGCCATACCTGGTTGTGGGGCCGCCCCCACTGGGGGTGCCCAGGCTGTAGGGAAGATGAGCTGTTGCCCGGGTGGTGGGACCAGGGTGGCTGCGCCTGGAAGAGAGACAGGAGCCATGGCCGGTGGTCACCTCCTGCACTCTTGGCCCCGAGAGGTGGCCCCAAGTATTGGGGAAATTCCCTGGAAATTGGGATTCACTGGGCAGGCGAGGGCAGGGATGATCAGCAGGGCTTGCTGAGCCCCTGTGCCAAAACTGCCAGGGGGAAAACAGGGGAGGTGGGATGGTGAAGGTGACCATGGAGAGGGGTGGTGGAACGCTGAAGGTGACCAGGGTTCTCAGACACGAAGGTGCCAGGGTGGCAGAGGGGACAGGGGTGCCATACCTGGTTGTGGGGCCTGTGTGGCTTCCCCTGCTGGGGGTGCCCAGGCTGTGGGGAGTGGCTGCTGCTGCCCGGGTGGTGGGACGAGGGTGGCTGCGCCTGGAAGAGAGACAGGAGCCATGGCCAGCGGTCACCTCCTGCGCTGTTGGCCGCAAGAGGTAGCCCCAAGTATTGGGGAAATTCTCAGGAACTGGGATTCACTGGGCAGGCGAGGGCAGGGACACTCAGCCGGGCTTGCTGAGCCCCCGTGCCAGAACTGCCAGGAGGGAGACAGGGGAGGTGGGATGGTGAAGGTGACCATGGAGAGGGGAGGTGGAACGCTGAAGGTGACCAGGGTTTTTGGACATGAAGGTGTCAGGGTGGCAGAGGGGACAGGGGTGCCATACCTGGTTGTGGGGCCTGTGGCGCTGCCCCCACTGGGAGTGCCCAGGCTGTGGGCAATGGCTGCTGCTGCCCGGGCGGTGGGACGAGGGTGGCTGCGCCTGGAAGAGAGACAGGAGCCATGGCCGGTGGTCACCTCCTGCGCTCTTGGCCCTGAGAGCGTCTGCAGGCTGCGGGTCGGGGTCGTTCCCTGCCTTGGGGGTAGAAGGTTTGTGGGAGTGCAAATGCCTGAAGGTTCTGGGGCGCCGGGGGGGCGTGGGGGCCGCGCAGTGGGAGCTGTCGAGGTGGCAGCGCCATGGTCAGTCCCCTCAGTCTCTCCGCTGCTAAGGACTCTTTGGTGTCTCCAGGATGGAATGTTGGGGCTCCCTGTGCTCCGCCCCCTCCCAACGGCCCCCCCAACAGCCCCCCCAGCTCCTGCTGGGGAGGGAAGGGGCTCGGGGGGGCTGGGTGTCCCCAGCCCCTAGCAGGGGCTCTGTGTGCAAGTGCTTTTTGCTTTCAACAGTATTTTTCAGGGGGCGAAAGGACCAAGTTGGTTCAGCTGAGCTTTGTGGGGACGAAGCTGCACCCGCAGCCTCCTTGTGCCACACGGCAAATGCCTCTGTGACTGTCGCCTGTGCTGCGCTGCCTGGAGTGACGCAGAGACAGGAACAAGGACCTGGAGGGTGCGAGGGAAGGTCACGCAGCATCCCTCGGTGGCACGCTCCCCTGCCCAGCCCTCCCTCAAATCCCGCTCTTGGGTCTTTTAGTCTCCTCATTGGGAAACAAGCAGCTCTGGGTCCCCCTCGGAGGGGGCTGCACTTCCCCTGGGTGTGTGACACCGGGAGGAGACGGTACCCACCGCTGCATGCTCCCAGAAAAGTCCGGGATTCTGCACAACATCCCATGACGAGATGCTGGGTCTCTTTGTGCTCTGCAGGACCCCAGGGACTGGGTTAGTTCATCCCCTCCTGGCACTGGGGAGGATTTGGCACTACCAAGGACACCCCGGTAGGAACAGAGGCCTCTCGCTCCCGCTACGTGAACAGCGTGTGGCGTGGGGGAGCCGGGACAACTGCCGTGAGCTGGAGGCCAGAGATCCCTCCTGGCCTGTATCCTGTTCATTAAACAGATTGCTCTCTGTTAGCGAGGCACCTCTGGCTGCAAGATCGCGTGAGACCATCTGCTGTGTAACTTGTGGCAGGGACCAATGCTGGGGGCGTGAAGGCAACTTCTGAAAACGTAAAACTTTTATTTCATTTCAGAGCGCAGCTGAACAACCCCGTTCCTTGACACGCATCGTCCTAATGCCTCCTCAGCCCTATCTGTAGGAATTTGCCTTGTGTGTAGGCAGGCAGGTGAAGTTGGTAGCTACGGCACCCAGCAGCAGCTCACTAGAAGAAAGAAGAACAAAAACAAAACAAAAAAAGCCAAGGAGAGGTTTGTGTTCAGTACAACAGAGCCACCTGTACACTCTTGCGTCGCCCTGTGGCTCTACAGCGAAGGTGATGGCAGTCAGATGTGTCAAACCAAGCCTCTACTCTCCCAAAAATTCAGGGCTGCTGCACAAAACCACCTCCGGTGCTGAGCTTTGACCTGCCCCTGTCATGATATAATGACAGCCTGCGGAGGCATAATTTAGCCCTGACCTGAAGACGTCTGCTTTAAGGTTAAAAAGTCCTCCCAGCTAAACTTTATCCAACAGCAGCAATGAAAAAATCAACTTGTCTGGTATTAATTTGGGTTCCTCTCATTAATGAAGCCATGCAGGATCCCAGCCCGGAGGGTCCATCCTTGCTTTATCCACTGCAAGCTTTAATTGGTTTCATGGCACCGGATCCCAACAAGGATTTAAAATCATCTGGTTGCTAACAGACCTGGTTGCTTTAACCCTGAACCCCAGCACTGGAGGGACGCAGCCTCCCGATAAGGACAATGCCCCTATTGCTGGGCAGTCACCCAGAATCGGTGCCAAAACGGGTTCTGAAGTTTGGTGACCTGAAGACCAGCCTCACCCCTGGCAATGCCATGCCGAGAGTCAGCAGGAGCCACTGAAAAGCTCCTCCCCACCTCTCGCTGTGCCTGTGCAGAGCCAAAACCCTGCCAGTGCCAGAAAGCATTAAGGGCAGATCCTAAAATGATGTTAGCCAGTTCCATTGGGATCAGATCTGTCCTTGCTTAAGACTTCAGCTATTTCACCCTCTGGAACACACATTGTATTTTCAGTGCAGAGCCATTTTCTTTACAGTCAAGGAGGCTTAACTTATTTCCTGGAGGCTGCTTCAACACAGCATCACTACAACTTTCCGTAAGACATGTCAGAGAGAGAGTAGCCCAGCAGGGCACAGAACGGCACAGCAGGAGCCTGGATCTACAGCCCAAAAGCAGAAATGGAGTGTGCTCAGAGAACCCTGCTCCTGGTTAGCGTCTCCTTCAAATGAGAGTTAAGGAATAAACCTAAATTGCTTTGAAATGTTGAGTTCTTACGGCTATAAATGGCTGTTACCTGGCACTGTAAAGACCACAGGTTACAAAGCTTCATGCACCCCAATGCGGGTGGGTTCCGCTTGAAAAATGACATTTAAGAATTCGGATCCCACTCGATGTACTGGTAACGTGGTTTCAGGCAGCTGTTGCCAGCACTGACCGAAGGGATGAGGATTGGCAAAACCAGAGAAGGCCGTAGCCATGCTCTATTTCTGCTAGTCTCTGTTTCTGTGAGACGGGAAATAGCAGCTGGCTGCTCCAGCTCTCCTTTTAGCTGCCTTTGAGCTTGCGAAGTCATTTCAAGGCAGTGCCTGAGGACTCGTAGGTGTGGAGAAAAACAGTTTCCTGGAAAACGCTCAGCTCTCCTAACCTGGGGATGGGCACCGCTTCCTGCTTGGCATCTGCACGGGCCCGGCAGGGTGGGACTGTGCGGGCAGAGCCCGGAGGGATGTGATGCTGAAAGCCTGAGACATCCCAGCGCTGCGCTCTCCTCTGTTGCTCCCTACGACTGTCCTGGGATGAAGAGCGTGTCACGAGAGAGGTCAGCTCGTCTCGCTTTGCAGCGGGCACGGGACGACCTGCTGAAGCAGATACAGGGACTGAGCCAGCTCTTTGTGGCAACTTCAAGCTCAGTTAAAACCTCGAAGTGAAGCCCTGGTTAACCCTCGTTGCTTCCTTACGACCTCTCTAACCGATGGGAAAGCGTCATCACCCTCTCTCTGGAGGCTGCACGCAGGCACAGGGACTTTGTGGGGCTCATTTGGGATTTGTCTCAGAGGAAGCTCCTGTGCAGAAATCTTTGGGTAGTTTAGTGCCCATGAGTTACTTTGTGCTGCACGAGATTCCTTACCCAAAGAATCTTATTCTTCCCCAAGCCGGCATTGCAGTAACGTGGGAGTAGAAGAGAGCAGGGGACTGATGTTGTAAGACAAACCACTGCTAAACACAGCCTTTTCTTGGGGTAATTAGTCAGGGAGGGTATTAAGCCCAACTAGGCAGGTCTGACAGGGCAAATGGGTCATGTCCATTTATAACTGTCCTAAATCCCTTCCTTGTGCTGAAGCTGTTTGGTTCAGAACGGCGGGTGGCTGGAGTCTCATGCTCAGGGCTCAGTGTCGCCTCTTGGCTCAAGCAGGAAAGGTGGTGAATTATTACTGGGGTCATACTGGGCTTGGTGGTTTGTGACTGCAGGTGCTGGAGCCATCAGCAGAGAGGATGAGCGAGGGAACCTGTTGGCAGAGAGGGGCTGCTGCAGGAGGCAGAGCCGTTTCCTCCACGTCAGGCATGGTGAGTTCCCCCTTTGCCCGCAAGAAACCTGGTTCCTCTAAGCTTCCCCACTCCCGTCCCGCCCATCGTCCCTCAGACATTTCTTTGTGTTGAAATTATCCTAGTGACTTTTCCCTTGGGGGATTAAGGATGGGAATACGCTGGGGACTCATTGCCCAGATAACCCAACGCTTGAAGCGTGTTCTGTAGAAGAGAAAATGATGAGTGGCCTGGCCCCTGTGTCTGCTCATCAGCACGCAAGAGGCTCCATCTTCTGTACCCGTGTTCTGCAGTGTGTGTGAATTCTGTGTTTGCATAAATTCAGGACTACTGCACACTTTTTTGCTTCCAGGATGAACGTTGGAAGGGCTGTCAGCGAGGCAGCAGCGTGTCCTGACTTGCTGTGCAGAGAAAGCAAGGCATAGCTCACTCGTTCAGCAGAAAGAAGTCTGTGTCTCTATAATTAGTCATTAGTCTCAGTTCCCCTCGCAGCGGCAGTAAAGCTACAGAAAATGAGCTTCAGCTGATTTTAGCACAGGTATGTGAAAATAGCTTTAAACTGTATGGCCGAAAGCCTGAGGTTTCTCTGTTTTTTCTCAGTGCATCAGAGCAGTACTTGTGCAAATTTAGCCTTTAGTGTTTGCAGAATATCAAGTTCTTACGTGAACAGTAGGAAATATAAAATGATCATGGCCAAATTAAGAACTGTCACAAGCCGTGACAGCTTGTCATCTCCAGAGGAAAAAATTTCATAAGAGTAAATAATGATGAAAATAGTAAAAATAGTAACAGAGAGTGATAAAAATAATAAACGTGGCTTTTATTGCCATGGGGATGGGAGAGCAGGGGTTAACAGTGTCTTCAGCTGGCAAAGTGACCTTTGCGAAGTGACCAGCTGTCTGTGCCCTTGCTGTGGGTGAGGAGCATCCCCAGGGATCACCCGGGGAATGGCTCATACACTGCAAATTGCTCCTGGCTCACTGCTCCCCGCTTTCCTGGGCATAGAAATCCTCAGGCAGCTATTTCCTGCTGTCACACAGCGTGATGATGGGAGCCGTGTCTTGCACTGATGCTGAAGATCAGTTTTTAAATCAATGCAAAATTAACGTTTTTGCAGCGCACACTGGGTCTGCAACTCCAGCAGGGTAAAGCAAATGAATTATAGCGGTGTTGAACTACTCAGTGGGCACTTTTAAGGCCAGTTTTCTTCCTGTGATGAAACGAGAACTTACATCAATCAGCCCTTTGAGTATGGACAGCACTATTGGGGCAAAATAGGTCATTTTAGAAGGATTTCCAGGAGAAGCGTCCATTAGCCAATAACCAATAACTCAAAATACAGCAGGGTAAACTGATCTAAGCCTGGATGCCATGGTCCCGTGTCTTCCCTGCTCCCACCTTCCCGTCCTCTGCCTGTGGTGCTAATGTGGCACTGCAGCAAGTTTGGGGACCTGGGAAATTGGGATTTGGCGGGGAGGGGGGACAGATTTGTTTTCAGCTCCAGCAGCTCCATGACCATTTGTTTAATATCTTTATCAATGATCTGGATCAGGAGATTGAGTGCACCCTCAGCAAGTTTGCAGATGACACCAAACTGGGTGGGAGCGTTGATCTGCTGGAGGGTAGGAAGGCTCTACAGAGGGACCTGGACAGGCTGGATCCATGGGCCAAGGCCAACTCTGTGAGGTTTAATAAGGCCAAGTGCCGGGTCTTGCATTTCGGTCACAACAACCCCAAGCAACGCTACAGGCTTGGGGCAGAGTGGCTGGAAAGCTGCCCAGCAGAACAGGACCTGGGGGTGCCGGTGGACGGCCAGCTTCACATGAGCCAGCAGTGTGCCCAGGTGGCCAAGAAGGCCAACAGCATCCTGGCTTGTATCAGGAATAGCGTGGCCAGCTGGAGCAGGGAAGTGCTGGTGCCTCTGTGCTCGGCGCTGGTGAGGCCTCACCTCGAGTGCTGTGTTCAGTTGTGGGCCCCTCTGGACAAGAGGGACATTGAGGTGCTGGAGCGTGTCCAGAGGAGAGCGACCAGGCTGGGGAGGGGTCTGGAGACCAGGGCATGTGAGGAGAGGCTGAGGGAGCTGGGCATGTTCAGCTTGGAGAAGAGGAGGCTGAGGGGAGACCTCCTTGCCCTCTACAACTCCCTGAAAGGAGGGTGCAGAGAGGTGGGTGTTGGGCTCTTCTCCCAGGGGAATAATGACGGGACCAGAGGAAATGGTCTGAAGCTGCGGCAGGGGAGGTTTAGATTAGATATCAGGAAGAATGACTTTACTGACAGAGTGGTCAGGCACTGAACAGCCTGCCCAGGGAGGGGGTTGAGTCACCATCCCTCGAGGTGTTTAAGAAACATCTAGATGTGGCACTTCAGGGCATGCTCTAGTGGCACAGATTGGAGGGGTTTTTTTTGTGTGTGTATGGTTGGACTCGATGATCTCAAAGGTCCTTTCCAACCATGAAGATTCTATGATTCTATGACCAGGTTCAGTGGGCTCTAGGCAAGGAGAGCTGGGTTTCTCCTTCTGCCCCCGGTGCGCTGGGTGCTCAGGCTTGTTCAAGGTCTGCAGTTCGATGACATCTGGGCATTCGCATTTCTCCTTTTCTAATCACTGTGTTCATCTATTCTCACCCCGTCCTTCATGAGCTCACTAAAGAATATAAAGCCTACAGTTTCCTAGTGAGTTTTTAATTGCATACTTTTTATTCTGTAGCACACTTAGGCGTCTGTTATGAAATGTTTACGTCTGGTCTGCAAACACAGAAGACACGTGTGGGGTGCTAATGCAGGGCTTTCTCCCTTGGATTTCTGCAGGTGCTCAGGCTGAAGGAATCTCTCTCCCAGGCAGAATTCCCAGAGGTGGACCGTGTCTTTTTGTTCAGTGTTTTGTGTTGTGCTTGGGCCTCCCCAGCATTGTGCAAATAGTGAGGACTACAATCTTTTTGTCAGTCTTGTGTTTCACGGGTGTCTCTGGCAGTCCTGTCTGCAGAAAGTGCTGGTCCAGCTGCCTGGCCCAGCAGATCAGCGCCGGCCTCCTTGCGCTTTCCAGACACTCCTCCGTGCTTGATTTCCTTAGAAGCAAGAAGGTGAGAAAAGTGTGTTTGTGTTGTCCCTGTGGCGGTTGGGTCTGGGCAAAGGTCATACGCCAGTGCCTGGGGCTGTGATTTTATACATGTTTTAAAATACCAGCTCTTGGCTTCTGCATTGCAGAAAACCCGTCACTGAGCCTCTTGTCCTCCCTTAGCCAGCAAGCAGGGGAATACGCAGGCCAGACAAACGGGAACTCTCCGGCAATGCTGGATACTCGTGGCAGAGGAAGGGCAAGAGTTCAGCTGAAGGGCTATCGCAGCACCTCTCTCAGCTCCGGGCAGCATCTGAGCACGTGTCTGTCCTCCCCAGCCCGGCAGCGAGACCGGCTCTTTCAGCCACACCTGCCGTACCTGGGAGCTGGTGTCCTATACGGAGAGGGGTTGGAGGCCTTTTTTCGCCTGGTTCAGCAAAACCAGCAGGGCCCGTGATTTCATAAGGAGTATCTGGCCTTTGAGGTGCTTATGCCGTTCCCTTCTGACATGCCCTGTGTCACTCCTAGGAGGGACTAGAAGGGGCCTGCGCCTTTGGGGACACAGCTATGCATGGGCTGCAAGTGCTCTCCTTATGCCGGGAGAGCTGGCGTTGCCTGAAGTCCCATCTCCACCGGGATAACTAACCCTGGAGAGGGAACGGAAACAGGCTCTGCAGGATGCTGTGTGCGCGTGTCCTGTGAGTGTTCACCTGGGGGGCTGTGACTGCGAAAAATCTTGTTGCCAATTGTCCCACCGTTGTCACCCCCGTGGCACTGCTGGTACAAGATCTGGCAGGCAGGCAGGCAGGTCCACATTCCTTTCCCAGAGCTGTCGTTTCCCTGACCCTCCAGACCAGGAGCCTGGGGCGAGAGGAGAGCTGCTTTAGCCAGTACGGTTCAGCTGATTGTAGCAGGGTTTTGAGGAACAAACTGTTTTGATACAAATGTGTCACTGGGAAGAGCAGCACCACAAGGACATCGTGCTGTCACGCAGGGTGAAAGGAACGAAAGCTGTGTCAGATCTAGGTCAGAAAAGGTTTTTATCAGGGAGCTGATGCTGGAAGTTGTTCTCTGTGACCTGTTTTTACCAGTGTATGTGCCACTTGCCCTGTTCTGCGCAGCTGCAGGTCAGGCACCCCGACTCGCCGCTGCAGCTGGCAGCCCCGCGTTCCTGCCCTGCGGGTTCCTGCTGCGAGCTGTCCCGCCTGCACGTGGAGCGGCTCCTGCTCCTCGAAGGCCTCTGGGAGGTGGAGGTGATCGATGGCTGTCACTGCAGCACATGGCCCGAGGAGTGTCTCCGTCTCCCAGCTCTGAACACCTTTCCAGACTCTCCCTGGGAGGTCAAAGTGGATGTGGGGAAATGCTCTGACCTGACCTACAGTGCAGGTATGGGAATGACGCAGAGCTCTCCTCCGTCCGGGAAGCTGGGGATGAGCCCTTCTGTATGACCAGCACCGACATCAGACTGTGATCTAACAACGCTCCGGTCTGCTGTGCAAACAACCCTCTTTGCCTTATCTGGGAACAGGATTGTATTTTATATTGTTGGGGTTTGGGTTTTCTTTTCCCTTTTGTTGCTGGGCCCTTACACCACAGGTCTGCGGGTGAAATGGTAATTCTCTGCCCATGTGTGGCATGAGGATGGAAAGACAACCACCTCCTCTTATGGGGAAGTGTCCTGTAACCAGAGATCATAGAAGCAGAGTAAACCAGGCTGGGAGGGACCTTGAGGGTCTGCTCCAATGCCCCCACTCAAAGCAAGGAAAACAACCTCCTGTAAAAGCTCTCCACTAAAAAAATAGAGTTTCCTTTCTGACAGACTGAAATGCCCTTTCATCTCAGCACCAGAGAACTACACTAATGTTTCACAAATCACTTGGAAATGGAAGCTCCAAACTAAGTCGTTCCAGACAGGTCAAAACCTTTCACTGGGATAAAGCTGAACGGGTTTGTCCTCAACTGGTGTGCTGTCTTGTGAGTTCACGCATAACGTGACCCAAGAGTCACGTCAGTGAAGATGAACCCATCCCTTTTTATCAGGATGGAAAGTCGTGTCAAAATGATTTTCCACAACTGCTCGATAGAATCAGCTCTCCTGGAATTCGTTGATGTCATTTTATTGGCATTTCTGCATCTAAAACCATCTGGTGAGACCCTTCCCGGCGGCTCCCGTGACACAGCTGTGCAGCAGCCGCTAGGGAGGGACAGAGACCAGGCCGAGTCCCAGCGTCAGCTTGGGGAGCAGCGCAGGGGCTGAGGGTGGGTGCTGGGGAAGCCAGAAGGGTGGTGGAGAGAACAAACCCCAAGGGGCCCCGCTTGCGGATGCGCGTCCCGTCCTGGAGAGCCAGAGGAGGCTCCGCTCCTCCATCTCTGGCCCTGTGGCTTCTGTGACCTGGCCGCAAGGCACAGCTGGCGGGAAAGAAAATTAGGCAGCGTGAAGTGCTTTTTTCCAGAGGTGGGAGAATCGGCATTTACTTCCCAGACGTGTGACTGGAAGGTGCTGGACGATGCTGTTGTCCCCGGGGGTGGCTAATGGACGGTGGCTCATTCGGTGATAATGGCCCAGGGCTGGGAAATGTGGACTCGCCCCCAGCTTTGCCTCTGCCCTAGGGCAGGTCTCGGCACTTTCCTTCTGGATTTTCCCCGAAAAGTCAGGCTGACACTTTCAGTGTCATGTTAAAGACTGGCAATGTCGGGGCGGGGGTGTAGGGGGGGGGGGGGAGTGTTAAAATCTCACCCAGAAATACTGGCTTCCAAAAATCGTTTGTCATTTTGTGTTCCCCCTCTTATGGCATCCCTGAGAGATTTGCTTTCAGAAAATGCTTTTCCCTCCCCTGAAAACACAGCCCCATCCTGGAAAAAGAAATCTCCTCCAGCAGCTGATGAAGGAGCTGGGAGGGGGCAGGAAACTCTCACAGCTATTTTAAATCCAGGAACCAAATGCAAACCCTGAAAGACCCACACCCAAGGGCTGGGACAGGGCAAGACTCGGTCCTATTTAGAGCCAAAACCCAAGACTGACTTAGCCATCGACTCAGCCAGCCTTCTTCCCCTCCTCTGGCTCACGCAACAGAGATTTTAATCCTGATTTACTTGGTGAGGGAGAGGAAAACTGGGAGGTTGAGCAGATAAACGGTTTCTTTCTGCGCAGAATGTACGTTCAAACTGAGCCAGGCGGGACAGTCCCTGCCTGTTTCCTTCCCGCTGGACGTGAGTTATTGCTGGAGGAGCCTCTGCCTCCTCTCCAAGTGCTGAGCCTGGGCCAGCCGGGACCTGCCGCGCCGCCAGTCTGTCCTGGCCCGGAGGCGACAACGGCAGCGAAGATGCGGGTTTTTGGCAAGTCCACCCAAAGCCCCGCTTCGCCCTGCTCGCTGCACAGCTTCCTTAGCAATCAGGCGGGGCATGTCAAAGCCGAACATAATTTAGTCTTGCCTTGGGAGCTTTTCATTGAGTTAAAGCTTGAATAGGGAGAGAAAAGGGAAAGCAGGACGGACTTGGTCCTGCACCCCCGAGGACGGGGCCATCGTCTTTCTGCTCTCTTGTACCAGCCTTCCTCTGTCCCACGACGCAGGCGGGGCAGATGGAATAACTCAAGAGGAAACAGCCTCAAGTTGCCCCAGGGGAGGTTTAGGATGGATATTAGGAAAAATTTCTTCCCCAAAAGGGTTGTGAAGCATTGGACCAGGCTGCCCAGGGCAGGGGTGGAGTCGCCATCCCTGGAGGGATTGAAAAGCCGGGCAGACGCGGGGCTGACGGACGTGGGTCAGTGGTGGGTTTGGCGGTGTTGGGTTGCTGGTTGGACTCAATGGTCTGAAAGGGCCCTTCCAACCCAGACAATTCCGTGATTTTAGTCTTCCCTGACCAGCTCGTGTGCCTGCACAGAGAGAGCTGAAAGCCCAGCCCAAAGCAAACTCTTTGGAGGTGCCCTGGGGAATGTACCTCCAGGAGAGCCAGGGACACCGGCTCCAGCATACGAGGAGCCCGTGCAGGGCACAGACCCCTCGCAAATCCAGAGAGAAACACTGAATGACTCAATGGTAAATAATGTTCCCCAGCTCCCTGGTGTGAGAGCAT
Organism: Chroicocephalus ridibundus; assembly: GCF_963924245.1. Taxonomy (NCBI): domain Eukaryota; kingdom Metazoa; phylum Chordata; class Aves; order Charadriiformes; family Laridae; genus Chroicocephalus; species Chroicocephalus ridibundus. Next base: position 6,648,018 of record NC_086305.1, on the reverse strand, counting down.
GTCTCTGGAAAAAACTCTGCCATGACTGTTTTATGTTAAAAGACCTTTTTTCTCAAAGATAACGTGTAATAGCTCAGGCTGTCTCCCCAGAGATGGGGCTTTCACGGGCTCCGGTGCAGGATTCCCAATTTGTGCCCAGAATAACCCCTCTTTGCCCCGTGATCTGAAACAGAGATGGAGGAACAAAAACGATTGCTGAGGCCCCGAGCTGGTGAAGGAACGAGCCTCAAACTCTCAGCCGGGGACCCTCACGCAGAAAACGGCACTTTCTGTGCTGGGCGCCGGGGCCGACGCTGCGTCTGTGCCCCACGGCAGACCCCGGTGAAGATGCTGCATCCGTAGTGGCCTCAGGTGCAGCCTTGGATTAAATTTCCTTCTTAAATTTCCTTGCAGATGGACTTTTCTGCATGTCCACGAAGTTCAACACGGCTCTAGTCAAAACCCCACAAGGCGGGGAGGTGGTTCGGACGCTGGAGAACTGCGAAATGAAGGAAAAAGGCTACCGTGTCTCCCAGGTAGGAATATTATTATGAAATTGTGCACAGCTCTGCTGGACACAGGGAGGAACGGCTCCAGGTTGGTTTTCCTGCGCCTTGGCCTCCTCCCCCGTGGTCTCGGCTGTGCCGCTGGGCCCGCGGGGGGCGGGTGAAACAGCCGGGTGGGTGCTCTGACGTGGGCAGCTTCGCCCTGGCAGAGCTAAGCGCGTCCTGGCCACAAACCGCAGTGGTAAAAATCTCATATTTCTATTATCTTACGCAAAAAAAATGCATTTTGCTGCCACTCATTTGTGTATCCATCAGTGCCATCAAGTAACAAATGGCCTCTTCTTTGGGGTGAGGATTTCCTTAAAAAATAATTAAGGGAGCAGTGAGATAATATTTCTTTTAAAAATGATTTAATCATTAAGTGTGTCTTAAGCTCCGTTCAACAGAGACTACTCTTTACTTCAGCATACCTTTGTACACAGGGACCTCTGACTCAAAACCCACTGCTGTGCCCCCAAAAGACTTCTCACAAGCTTGGCCTCGCTGCCGCTGTCTCGGGGCTGGACGTTCAGCCTGAGGACGGAGGGCGCAGTGACACGGTGACGGCAGCCAATCCCCTGGGGTGTCCCCAGCAAAGGTGCCGCCGGGGTTTTTCACGCCTTTGTTTTGCAAATCTTTGCAGGAAATTGATGCGGGAAGGTGCTTGGGCAGCTGCTCCTCGGGGGATCCCTGCTTGCTTAGGTAAGCACAGCTGCCAGGATCCGGCCGTTCGCCTTCCCGGGCACATCTGCACACATTCCCAGGCAGATCTGAGCCTTTCCCGTTCCTGCTGTTGGTGGGGCAGGACCTGGGAGGGTGACAAAGGAGCAGATTTTGGGTATCCCCCTCCGCTCACCCTCTGGGGATGTGTCTAACCACGAAGCTGAAGCAGAGCAGCGTTGGCAGGGGTGCCACAGCAGCACACTGCTCCATCGCTTCCTGGGATAAGGAAAAACCCGCCGCTCGTGCTGCCGAATTCGGGCTGTTGGGCAGGTGGTTCCAGAGGTTGTGGTCCCCCGTGGCAGCAGACACAGATGGGAAGAGGGTCCTGACAGCGGCTTTCTCCAGCTTTGGATGTGCTGCTCCTGTTCCCTGTCTGTGATGCGCGGGTCGGGAGGAGGAAGAGGAGGAGGAGGGGGATGGGGATGCTCTGGGGCAGGGTTTGCCCAGACAGTTGGTTCAGGCCAGGGGGGCAGCACTTCGTGTCGCTTGCGGACACAAAAATGTGGTGAATGCAAAGGGAAACAAACCAAACCACAAATAACTAACTAATCCCTGCTTTGCGGAGGCGGAGAGGGAGGAGGCAGTTCACTGAGCTACACCAGGAGTAAGGAATAGCCGCTGCCTCCCTTCTCCCCACCCTGCTCCAGGGCAGCTGCCCTTTTGCCAGGTGACGGTACGCGGGGCCCTGGGGGAGGGGGGCGCAGGGGACGTACCGGGTTTGTCTCTAACCGCAGGGAGTCCCAAAGCCGAAAGAAATGTCTGGTTTGGGCAGAAGCTGCCTCCGGCCACTGCACCCCTCACCGGTACGACATCCACACCTTCAGGAGCCGCCGGGAGCGCGCTCGCACCGTCGTTGCCATCCGGCAGCGCAAGTGCAGGGGGTAGCGGGACAGGGGACCTGCAGGTGGGGCTCCTGCCAGACCCCCCCGCCAGACTGTCTGTAGTATATGTAAATGAGAGAAGGCTATTTTTTTAATAAAAGCTGGTTTAACCAATGCTTGTATAAATGAATCCTCTACAAAACGTTTCGCTGCTTGTAAAATTAACATTGGAGCTCGGCTGTGCGGCTCCTCCTCGCTCGGCCCACGTGTCCTGGGAGGATGCGGAGCAAGGAGGGATGCGGCTGCCTGGCATGGGATGGGGCTTGCATGGGCCCAGCTGCTCCCGTTTACAAAATGGGAAGCAGGAGTGGGAGAGGAGAGGGAAACAGGCATGTCGGGGCAGAGATGTCGCCTCCTCCGGCAGCCCCAGTTATCCTGCAGGACGTGCCGCTGCCACCGGTGAGCTGGGAAGAGGAAGGAAAGTGTCTGGAGGATACGAATAGTTTCCTCTATCAATTAACTCAGGCCGCTCGTTGCCTCCCTGCCTACTCTGGGTAATTAACAGCCCTTTCACCCACCAAGCGTTGGGTTAGAAGACGTTATAGACACCAGGTGGGCAATAGCCTTCGGCGTGTCTCCTGCCGCGTTGGCCTGGGAGTGCTTTGGCCAGGGAGCGCCGCTCGGTCCCTGCCGGCAGACGGACGGTGCTGGCTCCGCTCCTGCACCTTCACCTCTGGGCGCCAAGCCTCTCGCAGAGCCCGTACCTGCGGGCCTCAGCCGCAGGGGGTTTCCCTATAAGATCTAACAGGCTTTTCTAATCCTGCTCTTTTTATCCGCTGGGCTGGTGGGTATTGTATAGCGTTAATTTCTTCCGTTCAGTCACGTGGCGTTAAAACAAACGGCAAATGCAAAGAGTCCAAGTGCACTGTGTCAACACGGTCACCTTCACCGACCGGGTTTCTCTGTGACTGGGGAATAAGAGCAAAAGAATTGGCTTTTCTCCCGTCGTCTGGCGTGCTTAGGGTTCTCGTGATATTTCATTCCTATTCAGGAATTAGCAGCAAAGGCCATTTAATCCCTGGGAAGCCAATTGGCTATTTTTTGAAAAGGCAAAGCTTCATTTTGGTTTGGTTCCTCCTGCTGCTGTGTCACCGCCCCAGCCCAGGAGCGCTGCGGAGGAGGCTGCACCCCCCCAGAGCCGCCGGTTCTCTGCTGGAAACCGGCTCTGCCCCCCGGTCTCGGCTCACCGGGCTCCTTCGTGCGGGCATCGCCGTGGGGACGTTGGGGGGGGGGGGGGTGGTGCACAGCCTGGGCCACCCCTGCTGCGTGATGGGTCCCCGGGCACCCACCCTGCGCACTTGACAGGGACGTGGGATGGGGACAGTGGGGTGACACCGAGCCCCTGTCGATGCTTCTCGCTCACGCAGCGGCGCGGGGAAGCGGGAGCTGCTGCAGCAGGAGAGCGGTGGGAAGGGGGCACTCAGTGGGTTAGGGGACACTCGGTGGGTTAGGGGGTACTCGTCGGGAAGGGGACACTCGGTGGGAAGGGGACACTCGGTGGGTTAGGGGGCACTCGTCGGGAAGGGGGCACTCGTCGGGAAGGGGACACTCGGTGGGAAGGGGACACTTGGTGGGTTAGGGGGCACTCGTCGGGAAGGGGACACTCGGTGGGAAGGGGACACTCGGTGGGTTAGGGGGCACTCGTCGGGAAGGGGGCACTCGTCGGGAAGGGGACACTCGTCCAGCCCACTGGGCTCTGGAGGGGCTGCATTCCTCCACACAAAGGTCCTCCTGTTTGTCCCATTAGTGCCATCATTAAAAGCCGGTTAGTCTCCCACGGAGAGCAAACGCAGCCCAGCCACGACCTCGCGAGGGGCTGCGCGGCCCCAGACCCCCATGTCTCCCGCTGGCCCCAGGAGCACCGGGGTGAGCCCTCCTCCCCTCCCGCTTGTGTACTGGGGCTAATTGGTGCAGGGTGCCCAGGAGCCCAGCTTCGCACCTTGTTAGCATGGCAATTAGCTCTCTTTACCCTCCTGATTGCTCATGTGCATATTTGACTCCAATCCATCTTTCCAGTGAGTTATAAATGCAGCACCGGGGAGGCAGGGGGGAGTGGAACTGGGACAGGGGCAGCAGAGCCATGCTGGGGACTGTCCTGCTGCTGCTGGCCCTGGCCAAGCCGGTGTGCCCGAGCCCGGACAGCGCAGCGAGCCGGCGGGCTGAGGCGCTGAAGAGGCTCCTGGAGGTCTTTGGTATGGAAGACCCTCCGCCCGCCCCGGCTCACGTCAAGCAGCCGCCCCAGTACATGGTGGATCTATTCAACACCGTCGCCAACGCGGATGGTGTCACCAAGAACCCCGACATCCTGGAGGGCAACACGGTCCGCAGCTTCTTGGATAAAAGTAAGGACGGGGGTTCCCCACGGTGCTGGGGACGGGGCTGCGGGAAAGGGCCAGGCACCGCCGGCAGAGGTGACACCTCTGGTTTGGCCCCACTTCCCAACTGTCCTTCCCTGCAGCTCACGGGGAGAAGATGCGGTTCCTCTTCATCCTCTCCAGCGTGGCCAAGAATGAGAAGATCCTGACGGCAGAGCTGCATCTCTTCCGCCTCTGGCCGAGGGCCACCAACGGGCCCAAAAGGCACCACTTCTGTCAGGTGAGGAGGGGGGACGGGACGGGGACAGGATGGGGAGCGGGATGGGGATTGGGATGAGGATGAGGATGGGGATGGAGGCAGGGATGGGGCTGGGGCACATCCCCAGCCTGCGCCTCGGGATGCCACTGGCGTGCTGCAGTCACTCGCCTGCAGCGGGAGCATGGCCCAGCTCCGTGAGCTTCACACGACCGACGTGTCGCTGCCTCGCACAAAACATGATGGTTAAACCATGGAGGCTTCTGCGTGCTCCAGCCGGGGCACCCGCGGGCTGTGACAAATCCAAGCTGCCAATTCCCCCACCTCCTGCCTTTTTTTCCCCCCCGGTACCCGTGTCCCAGGTCTCTCCCCGCTGGCAGGACCCGCTGGTGGTAACCGTCCTTTGCTGCCTTCCCCAGGTCAGCGTCTACCAAGTGCTGGAGAAGAGCGAGCCGGAGGCGCCCGGCGGGAAGAAGCTGCTGGCAGCCAGGCTGGTCCCGCTGCAGGGCTCGGGCTGGGAGGTCTTTGCCATCACGCAGGCGGTGAGTGCTTCTCCCCATCCGGGTGGCACCGAGGGGGTTTGCGTGATGGAGCTTTTTTTTTTTTTAACCCATTTTAACCCCAGCAGCCTTTGGGGCTCCAATGCAATTTGCTCTCCAGACCCTCTGCGGCAGCGGGGCTGGGGGGGATACAGCCTTTGGGAGGGGGGTGAGAGCCCTGCCAGGAGTCCCGGTGGCAGCTCCGTCCTGCCCCAGACCGGTCCCACTGCTCCGCAGGTAGCGCCGGTGCTGGCTCCTGCCGCGGTGTCCCCTGTGCCACAGCGCCGGAGCAGCACGGCCCCTTCGCCCGGGGCTGGGGGGACGCAGCGCGGCTGTGGGGGGGTCCTGGTTCACGCCACCACGCTGCTGCCAGGGCACCGGCTCTGCTGGCCTGGCACTGCTGTGTGGGGACACCGGCGCTGTGCCTGTCCCCCCGCAGTGACACCGGTTTGGGTCCCCAGGTTCGCGACTGGATGGAAGACGAAAGCAGCAACCAGGGTTTGCTGGTGACAGTGCAGGGCCTGGGCGGGAGCCCGCTCGACCCCCCCCCGCTGCAGTTCGCGTCCGGTGGGGACCACCACGAGAGCAAGAAGCCCATGTTGGTCCTGTTCACGGACGACGGGCGCCGGGGAGCGTCCCTGCCCATGGCCGGCTTCCCAGGTGGGTCCTGTCGGCCCCGGCACGGCTCCTGAGGTGCTGCCGTCCCCTCGCCCCTGGGGTGCTCCGCGCACGCGGGCTCCTTCAAATCCGAAGCTCCTTCTGCGGCCAGAGGGAGAGGCCGTCTCCCTTCCGGCTCAGTCTGTGCGGGGGTGCAGGCTCCCAGGTGTAAATCTGGATTTTGCTTGCCCCGATGAGGTGCGGCCATGGGGCTGTGGGGTTGTCACCTCCCGGTGGCTCTGCCTGGGCTGGTGACAGGCTGTGACCGAAGGTCTCGCTGCACCAGGCGGCTGCAGACAAAACCTGCGGGGAAAGGAGGGATGGCCGGGGTTTGGGGGGGGGACGGAATACGCCACGTTCTCCCTCCTCCCAGACTCCTGCAATGGCTAATGGCCTCGGGTCCTCATTTCTGGCAGATTTACAGCCCCAGGCTCCCGTTCTCCCTGCAAAGCTGGCGGTGCCCAGGCTGACCAGGCCGCGCAGCCCCCGCTCGCTGGACCGGCTGCAGCCCTGCCAGAGGCACCCCTTGTCCGTGGACTTTGAGGAGATCGGCTGGTCCGGCTGGATCATCTCGCCCCGGGGGTACAACGCCTACCACTGCAAGGGCTCCTGCCCCTTCCCACTGGGCGAGAACATGCGGCCGACGAACCACGCCACCGTGCAGTCCATCATCAACGCCCTCAAGCTGAGCGAGGGCGTCAGCAGCCCCTGCTGCGTCCCCGACAAGCTCTACTCCATCAACCTCCTCTACTTCGACGACGATGAGAACGTGGTCCTCAAGCAGTACGATGACATGGTGGCCGGGAGCTGCGGCTGCCACTGAGGCGGGCAGAGAAGGAAGGTGGAAATGCCGCTGCAGCGCAGGCAGCTCCTGCTCCCTCCGGAGCATCTCTGCGGGGGGGTCTCTGTCCCACAAAACTCCCCGAAAGAGAGCAGGGTGAGGAAAGCAAGGGGTGCCCAGCTCTGCCCCGGGTGGCGTCACTCCTGGTAGTGCCCGGGACGGCTCAGGGCCGAGCTCTGAGCGAATCGACCGGAATGAGCCCGTGCGACTCAGCGGCCCCGGGACGATGGCTCCGAGCCGGGCGCCCTGCGTGGGAGCGCGGGTGTCCTCGCCCGTGCAGAGGCTTCCCGCAGGCTGTACTATATGTAAATAGCAAGAGCACTAATATATGACAGAAACCGTCTGTACAGTGGCCTGTAAATGTCTGTACATTTCTGCGTTGTTGTGACTTGTAAAAGGAATTCAGTGGAAGTATTAAACACGCCGGTCTCCGAGGGGCTGCTTGTGGGAGCGCTGCTGGGGTGGGGGACGGGCCGAGGCTGGGTATGGCCGGGGGGGGTGCAAGCAGAGAGATGGAGCCGCAGCCGCAGCGTGGCGGGTTGCCGAGCCCCGTTCCTTGGAAGCCAAACCATCAGGATCCATCAGCCAGCCCGAAAGGTGCGTGAGGATCCCCGAGCAGGTGATGGGGGCAGAGGGGAGGATGCAGTGATGGGGTCGGGGGATGTCGAGGTGCACAGAGGGGACGCTGCCGGGGCGGGCGGGTGGCGGGGAAGGCCGGCTCTGGGTGAAGACGGCCGGAGGAGGCTGTGCCGGGGACGTTCCTTGGGGAAGAGAAATGGGGTGGGAAGCAGAGCTGACCAACCTGCCAGGGTCAGGTCGGTTCAGAGGGCGGGTGTCGACGCGGGTACCAGGGAGCGGGTGTCGGTGCTGGGGGGTGAGGGCAGGGATCCCCGTCTCACACTCACTGGCACAGATTCCTGTCCCCTGCGCTCCAGGACCCTGCAGGAGCGTGGCCGTCCCTGCCAGAGGCCGTCCCTGCTGTCCCTCAAAGCCTCTTTCCAAGCGTCTGCGACAGCAGCAGCTTAACGGCTGTCCCAGGCTGACACCAGGACACCCCCCCACACACTCCCCCAGCAGCTCCTCGTCTCCAAGCCCAGCTTGCAGGTGACCAAATCCCACCCTGGCCTGGTGGGCACCAGTTTCCTTCCACTGCTCGGCCAAACCCAGCACCCCCAGCTGTTGGCCCTTCCCCGCCACGGCCTGTGGTCCCTCCCCCCATCCCACCCTGGGGAAGGGTGAATCCCCCCCAGGGAGCGGGAGCCCATTGACTAGATACGGGTCCCACACCGGAGGCAAAAATCCTTCCTCTGTGCCCTGCAGATGTGTCCCCCACTGTCACCGGGGTGTGAACGCAGGGCAGAGCCAACCAGCGTGTCCCCAGGCACATGTGGCCATCCCAGCTCCTCTCCCAACACACCCTGGGCCAGGCACCTCGTCCCCAAACCCACGTGTCTCACCTGCGTCCCACGAGAGTCCCCCCCCCTCCCACTGATGGGCAGGAGAGGCGGTTGTGAGCCCCAGGAAACGTCCCCTCCTCGCCCCCGAATTACAAGCAGTTTATCGAATGGCACAAAGCGGCTGGGCAATAACCCAAGACGATGAATGCTTTTGGCCTGGTTTATTAAATGCCTGTTTCTGGGGATGCTCCGGCTCCGCACCCCCGCAGCTCCCGCGGCTGCTCATGGCTCCCATCACGGCAGCATCCCGAGTCAGGACCGGAGCCCAGGCTCCCAGGGCGGTGGGAAGCGAAGTGGGTTTGACCGGAAGGATGCCCGGCTGCAGCCTTTTCTGTGCCGTACAGACATCCCTCCCCGGCCGTACAGCGAGCTCTTCCGCTGGTCCTTCCAGGGGGTTGGACTAGATGATCTCCAGAGGTCCCTTCCAACCCTACGATTCTGTGACTCCATGAGTCCCCGACCGCTCTGTGGGACAGGAGGCTCCAGCACGCGGCGTCGAGGAGGGTCACGACACAGTCACAGGCACGTTTCACCCCTCCGAGACAGCCCCAGCTGACACTGGCACCTGCACAACAACAGCAGCCCCCCCCAGACGCCGCTGTGACCCGCTGCTTGCTGCCCCAGGGGACCGGACCTGCTGGAGGGACGGCCAGGCTGCAGGGCGGGACGTGTCACGGCGGAGGGGGGTCCGGGCGGTGCAGGGCCGGCGGTCAGCGGTGAGAGCGGGGGTCAGCTCTGCAGCACTCCGACAGCTTCCGCACCACCCGCTCCTTCAGGCGGATCCTCCTGGCCAGCTTGAGCGACTGGCTGGTCTCGTTCTCATGGGCCTTCAGCTTGGCATAGTAGTCAGAAAACTTGTTGTAGAGGATGGAGATGGGCATGCCATTGAGGATGATGCCGAAGGAGATGCAGCCAAATGCCACCACCCTGCCCAGCAACGTGTCGGGCACAGTGTCTCCGTAGCCCACAGTGGAGAGGCTGACCTGGGCGAGGAAGGGAAAGGAGAAAATCCCACGTGAACAAGCTCAGCAGACCCTGCCTGCCGGTGCTGGGACCCACCACCCTCTGTCCCCGCGTGGGAGCTGGGTGTCACCTGAGAAGGGCCCTGCACCGTGGCTGCAGCCGGGCTGGCTGTCCCTTGGGGAGGTCAAGGAAAGGGTTGGATGAGGCCCCAGCAGCAGAGCCCAGAGCCAAGCTGCCCTGCTCCCTCCTCTCCTTCGCGTGTGTCTCTTCAAAAGCAGCTGGACGTCACCAACCCGAACTTTCCCAGCAGCCAGACTGTCTGCTGGAGCTTCCTGCCCCCACGGAGTGGTGGCTCCGGTGCTTCCTGGCCGTAAGATGCCCGGTCCCACAGGGAACGAAGCTTCCCGGACCCTCCCTCCAAGGGAAAGAAGCACTGCCCGGGAACGCACCCGGAGGAACCGCGTTGGGATGACGGGGAGCAGGACTGCGGGGGACAGGGCGAGAGCTGAGGCAGAGAGGTTTGGGCTTTGCGTGGAGAGGATCAGCCTGTGACGCTTAAATACTCAAATCTGGTGATTTTGCTAAGTGATTTTGCACTTCCTCGAGGCGGGATGAATTTGAAGCAGGCAGCCAGCGCTGGCCGAGGGGGATTATAAAAGCAGAAGTGATCTGCGGGATCATTTCATCCGTAAATCAAAATGCCCTCGTAACCCCTGGCTCTCAAGTGCTTTAGCGACCTCATCCTCGGGGATAATCCCAGGTTTATTATAGCGCTCGGCTCAGCAGAGCTGCCGGCTCCTGGCATGAGGAGGGCAGCAAACAAGGGCTGCAGCACCCCCCGGCCTGCGTCCTCTCTCAGGACACGGGCTGAGGCGCGACGTGACCGCGTTTCCTTGGCTCCCCCATGCAGCCCTGGGGCCCCAGGCTCAGCCCCACAAGCTCTGACCCCCCCCCTCGCACCGCGCAAGCCCAGCCGGGCTGCAAAGCCGCGCAAGCCTCAGGCTGTCCCCGGTGGCTGTCCCCATGCCCAGGAGGTCTGAAACACATCCACCCAACACCTGCGTCCCACGGCAGGTAAAGCCCGGGCTGTTACACCCCCCCTTGTCACTAACCTAGGCCGGGAGGTTCCCAGGCCGCCACCTCTGTCCCACCTTCCCACCCCAGCACCAGCTTTTGAGCCTCTGAGCTTAGTCCAAAGCTCCGATTCCTTTTCTCAGAGTGTGCAGGGCTCTGGGTTTCCCACCGTCACTGAGCTGGTGGGAAGACTGGGCTCTTTTCTGCCTCCTGGCCCCCGGCAGCGGCGAATCCCTTAAGCACCAGGGCAGCCTCCTCCGCGCGCAGCCCCCCCGCACCCTTCTCTGGAAGAAGGTGCTCCCACCTTACCGCTGCCCACCACCAGGCGTAGGGGATACTGGTGAAGTTGGTGCCTGGGACATCATGTTCCACCGAGTGCATGAGAGCGGAGAAGGTGAAGACCCCCATGGCGATGAAGAGGAGGAGGCAGCAAACCTGCTGGTAGCACTGGCGCATGGTGAAGCCAAAGGCCCGGAGGCCGGTGGAGTGGCGAGCCAGCTTGAGGATGCGGAAGATCCTCATGAGCTTGATGAGCTTGAGGACTTTGCCCAGCTTGCTCACGTTCTCCACCTTGTGCAGTTCCTCATGGTAAAGCGTGTCTGCTTCATCCAGATTTTCAAAGAGGATCTGGATGTAGAAGGGCAGGATGGCGACCAGGTCTACAGCATTAAACGCTGCCCGCAAAAAGTTCCTGAAGCTGGAGGAGGATATAAGCCGCATGAGGTATTCGGAGGTGAAGAAGATGGCGCAGATCATCTCCAGCTGCTCCATCCACATCTTCCCTGTCTTTTGTTTCATCTCTTCCACCGTGCTCAGCGTCATGCCCACAATGGAGATAAGCACAAAGAAGCTCGACATGACAGCAATGATCTTGGCTGGGACGGACGAGTACGGGTTCTCAATGAGGTTCCAGATCATCTTCCGAAACCGGCCCAGAAATTTGCCCTCGAACTGCTGTGTTGAGTCCAGGGGCTCCAGTTCTGCCTCCAGCTCCCGCTGTATTTTCAGGTACTCACTGAGTTCATCTTGCTTTTCCTCAAACAGGATCCGGCAGCAGCGTTGGGAGTATTTCATATGGATTCCCCAGTACTCGATTTCCTCCACAAAGTTACTGGGGCACATCTCGTCCATTATCCACAGGACCCCGCTGCGGTAGAAGTGGAAAATGTAGTGGAAAATGGAAGGATCGCGGTCAAAGAAGTACTCGTTCTTCTGCACTGAGTAGTCATCGCAGAGCTGCAGCTTCTTCATGGGGTCAGTATAAAGGGCCAGCTTCCCAAGCCTGGTGATGGGATACCGGGCCGCGACCTTGATAGCTATCTGGAACAATTTGCCACCGACATTAATGTTGAGCAAGTATCTGCTCCTTCGGATGGGAGTCTTGCTTTTCTCCTGGTTTCCGTCCGTCACATTCTGCATGGAGCTCCATGGCTTTACCAGGCTGTCCTGCGCGAATGGGATGTGGACTTCCTCTTCCTCCGGTGTCCGGCAGCGGTCCCGGCGATCCCCGATCTTCAGGCTGGCCGAGAGACTCGCACGCCTTGTCCCCAGCTGCCTCATGGCGCCTGACCCTCCGAAGCAGCGATTCCTGGTACGTGCTGCGGGACGGCAGCTGGGGCTTCACGGGGACGCTCCCAGCGGGCGCAGGCTGACTGGGACAAGCGCTGTCGGCTCAGAGGAGCGGTGGCGAGCTGCTGCCCGAGGGGCACTGGCCATGTCGTGGTGCCACGTGGCACCTGCCGGCTTCCCAAAGCCGATTGCTGATCAGATTGCGTTTTTGCATTGTAGGAGTCGGAGGCAGCTAAGTGTCCGCTCCTTAAGACAATAATGAGATTGAAGCACTAGCCCTTTATGTAAGGAACTATTTCCAGCTCTCCACTTCTCTTTCTCCTCATTCTGTTCTTATTAGCTGTTTGTGTTTGTCGCCCGCCAGCCTGTTTCCAAGGCGGGCATCCACGGCAGCAAGTCGAAAAGAAAGGATGAACTTGCCTTGGTTGAACCCTGTGCCCCGAAAGGCACAGAAAGGTGCAGACACGCAGGATTTGTACCAGCTTTGTACCCCCACAACAGATGCTGCTCTTGGCACCAGTCAGTCGTTAAGCACGCGCGCGCTAATGCCCCTGCTCCATCAGCTGTCATCGCCCAGAGAAGGGAAACGCTTGTTATCGCCCGGCTCATCCCTCAAAGCCCCAGAGCGCAGATTTACAGGGGAAGAGGTGAAGGAGCCGCCTCACCCTCTGCACAGGGCCCGAACGGGTCCCCAGCATGCCGGGTCGCTCCTGCAGCGCTGCCCTGTGCCCCCTGCCCGTCACCCCCGCCTTCAGCCCCGTTACCCCCGCGGGCAGGGGCAGGGACACGGAACGGGATACCGGAGACGTGCAAGTCTGCAGTAAAAATTCCCCTGAACCACTGGGACTAAGAGGAGGAAATAATCCTTTGGATTTGCAAGTAAAAGGGGAAACAAAATTAAACGGGCCGATCTTTGATATCTCACCCAGGGACACAACCCGACCTCAGCAGGTAAAACGTCACGTCGATTTCCATGAACTGATCTAATTAAACACAGAGACCTGGAGCACAAAGCTGCTCCCGGGCGGAAAAGCAGCTCAGGCTCCACTACAATCGAAGTCTCTGAGCCTGGGGATTAGGAGAACAAAAGTGCTGCCGGCACCGGACAGAGGAAGGGAAATTGCTGTCACAAACACAGCCCCAAGTTTTGGCACAAGATCCATAAAAACATCACTCCAATCTTCAAAAAAGGCAAGAAGGAGGAGCCAGGGAACTACAGGCCGGTTAGTCTCACCTCTGTCCCTGGGAAGGTAATGGAGCGACTCATTCTGGATGTCGTCTCCAAACACGTGGAGGAACAGGAAGTCATTGGAAGTGGTCAGCATGGATTTACCAAGGGCAGATCATGCCTGACCAATCTGATAGCTTTCTATGATGTTATAACGGGTTGGCTGGACGAGGGGAGAGCCGTAGATGTCATCTACCTTGACCTTCGCAAGGCTTTTGACACTGTCTCCCATAACATCCTCATTAGGAAGCTGAGGAAGTATGGGCTAGACGAGGTGACAGTGAGGTGGATCGAGAGCTGGCTGAGTGACAGAACTCAGAGGGTTGTGATCAGCGGCACAGAGTCCAGTTGGAGGCCTGTAACCAGTGGTGTCCCCCAGGGGTCAATACTTGGTCCAATTTTGTTCAATATATTCGTTAATGACCTAGATGAGGGGACAGAGTGTATCCTCAGCAAGTTTGCTGATGATACCAAGCTGGGAGCGGTGGCCGACACTCCAGAGGGCCGTGCTGCCATCCAGCGTGACCTGGACAGGCTGGAGAGCTGGGCAGAGAAGAACCTCAGGAGGTTCAACAAAAGCAAGTGTAGGGTCCTGCACCTGGGAAGGAAGAATGCCAAACACCAGTATAGGTTAGGGGCGGACATGCTGGGAAGCAGCTCTGAGGAGAAGGACCTGGGGGTCCTGGTAGACAGCAAATTATCCATGAGCCAGCAATGTGCCCTTGTCGCCAAGAAGGCCAATGGCATCCTGGGCTGCATAGGAAAGACTGTGGCCAGTAGGTCGAGGGAGGTCATTCTCCCCCTCTACTCTGCACTGGTGAGGCCACAACTGGAGTACTGCGTCCAGTTTTGGGCTCCCCAGTTCAAGAGGGACAGGGAACTACTGGAGAGAGTCCAGCGTAGGGCAACCAAGATGATTATGGGACTGGAGCATCTCCCTTATGAGGAAAGGCTGAGAGAGCTGGGACTCTTTAGCCTGGAGAAGAGAAGGTTGAGGGGGGACCTGATTAATGTTTACAAGTATCTAAAGGGTGGGTTTAAGGAGGACGGAGACAGGCTCTTTTCAATGGTTCCCAGTGACAGGACAAGGGGCAATGGGCACAAGCTAGAACATAGGAAGTTCCGATCAAATACACGGAAAAACTTCTTTACAGTGAGGGTGACAGAGCCCTGGAACAGGCTGCCCAGGGAGGTTGTGGAGTCCCCTTCTCTGGAGATTTTCAAGACCCGCCTGGATGCAGCCCTGAGGGATGTGCTTTAGGCAATCCTGCTCTAGCAGGGGAGTGGGACTAGATGATCTCTAGAGGTCCCTTCCAACTCTGAAGATTCCGTGTTTCTTTCAACCCTGAAACGCTCAGCTCGGGGATCAGCAAGCAAAACCTGCAGGATCTTGCATGACCGTGCAAAACCTGCAGGATCTTGCGGTGGGAAGAGGCTGCGGCTGCAGCGTTCACCCACCTGCCTCGCTCCCCGTCGCACAGAGCAAGGGGCGGAACAGCACGTCCCAGGTAGGCAGCGCGAGCCAAGGACGCTGTGGGACCGGCTGGTGACGGGTGACCTCCGCCACACGGCCCTGGCAGTGCCAGCGCCGCCATCAGCCCCGTCCCGCTGGGATTGCTGCAGCACCTCCCCGCGCGCTGGGCACCCCGTTCCTCCCCCTTGCCCTAACGAAGAAGGAACAACCTCGCACGGTCTTGAGCTTTTTCACCTTATTCTTGGCAAAGCTTTTTCTGCTTGTCGTCTCTTCCGCGGTAGCACCCCTGGCGCCAGCGCCAGCTGTTCCTCTCATCTCCACCCTCTCCATTCACTCTGCTCCCTGTATTTCACCGTTACAGCTGGCGTGTGCCGGAGTCACTTCAGTCCCAGGCAGGCACAGCAGCTTTCCCTATCCGCCCACGCCAGCCCAGCCACCACCAGTCCCTCTTTCCCAGGACGTGACAACCCACAAGGGCTGCGGCCCCCAGCCTCCCAACGACAGAATCCAGGCAAATGCACAGATCCAAGAAGAATAAAAAAAATCCAGAACTCATGAGTTTCAAGCGCTTTATTCTCCTGTGCCGTTCACCGACGTAGCTGTTGGTGTCCCCGTGGCAAGAGAAGCAAGGCTGCGTGCACCCCCGCAAATGAGCTCTTGGTACTAAAACCGGCACTCCGTCACTCGGCACTCCGTCACTCGGCACTCCGTCACTCGGCACTCCCTCCGTACCGCATACAGAAGGTTCTCCCATGGGGTGGAGCAGCACACTCACTCACACACTGTCCAGGACTGGAAGATTCCTGCTCTAAGGCCGATGACCCAGGTCTGCGTGGCAAGCCAAGCGCTCACCTTTAAGGCACAGAGATCAGCAGCCAAGGCAGAGGCTTTCCGGCTTTTGTGCACTTAGTGAACGCTCGTGCAAGGAGTACGGGGTCAACATGAACTAGAGGCACCGGTCAGTAATCTCCTCCTCCCACTGCCAGTTCTTCTGAAAAGCGTACAGCACTGAGCCGGTTGGAAAGAGCCATACATGCCATAACACACAGACAACGTTTGATCCAAGACAGGAGTTATTTCGAGCTGAAAGAGAAGAAAAAAAAAAAAAAAAAAAAAAAAAAAAGGCACCAAACACTCAAAACCTCAAAACCTCATAGAATCGTAGAATGGTTTGTGTGGAAAGAGACCTTTAAAGATCATCCAGTTCTAGGCCCCCTGCCCTGGGCAGGGACACCTCCCACCAGCCCAGGTTGCTCCAAGCCCCGGCCAACCTGGCCTTGAACCCCTCCAGGGATGGGGCAGCCACAGCTTCTCTGGGCAACCTGGGCCAGGGGCTCACCCCCCTCACACCAAACAATTTCTGCCTCACATCTCATCTCAATCCCCCCTCTTCCAGTTTCAAACCATCGCCCCTTGTCCTGCCACTACAGGCCTTGGTAAAAAGCCCCTCTCCAGCTTTCTTACAAGGCTCCTTTATATATTGAAAAGACACAATAAGGTCTCCCCCGAGGCTTCTCTTCTCCAGGGATTGCCCTAAGCCCAGGTGCAGGACCCTGCACTCGACCTTATTGAACTTCACGGGGTTCCCACGGGCCCACTCCTCCAGCCGGAGGTTCCCTCTGGATGGCATCCCCTTCCTGAAGTGAATCAACCCCACCGCTCAGCTTGGCCTCATCCACAAACTTGCTGAGGGCGCGCTCAATCCCACTATACGCGCCACCGATGGAGATATTTAATAGCACTGGTCCCAGTATGGACCCTTGAGGGACACCACTCATGTCAAAACAGTTTTAAGACACCTTTAACGGTGTTAGAAAAGCAACATCCCGAGTTCTGCACCGGGATGGAAAGTGCCGTTCTGCCAAGGGCAGAGATCCTTGCCGGAAGGGAGCGTGCCGGGAGAAGCTGCTGGCCCCACGGTGACTTCAGGTGGCAGCAAAGCCAGAGCGGACAGGAAGCTTTTCAACTTTCAAGCCTGTGGCTGACCTGTCGGTAAAAGCTTCCTGTACATTGGATTGAGCAGCCTCAAAACAGCAAAACAGCAAACGTGGAGTCTGATACGCGTGGACTGCGTGGAGTCAGTGAGAAAATGGAGGAGAAAGCCCCTATTCCCTGACAAAATCCAGGGGGAAGCGTGGGGCAGGTGGAAAAAAAGTCTTTTGGCTGTAAGTGGAAGAAAACAGTTGAAGAGCATCTAGCGCCCGTCATTTCATGGAGAATAAAACCTCTGGGTCCAAGGCCCCACTGGCGAGATTCGGCATTAACAACCCAGGAATTTCTACCGCCTTTGTGGGGGGTGATTTCGCAGCACCAGGGAAGGTCCTGCGCTATTTCCAGTGCCAGAGCAGACCCACAGTCTAAAGCCCATTTCCAAAGGGAGTGTCCTCTTATTATTCCAGTGTAAAAACCTAGATTTGAGAGTTTATATCCAATTCAGTCGGCCTCTGGGGTGAGCAGGAAGGAGACCAGGTTAGTCCCATCTTATCACCTTATGGTAAAGACCCCTGTTACAAGAACAGAAAAACACCTGGTTATTGACAGTCCTTTGGGCAAAAAATCTGGTTTGATTTCAGTTTGTGCCCAGTGGAGGAAAACAACCCACAGCAGAAGATTAGCATCTTAGCGTGAGCGCTCAACGTCTTTGGCAGCAGAGGAAGGACAGAGACAAGCACTTCACTATGCAAAGAAGCCAGCATCTTCTCAGATCGGGCTGTGCAACTGTCCCTGCAGTCAAGCGAGAGCCCTTCATGCCTGGTTGTGAGGAAGGAAGGTACGGGGAGCATTCTGCTGCTTCAGGGCAGGTTGATAACCCGAGCACGTGGCTGCCCAGCAGCAGGAACAGCTGGGAAAAGCCACCCCCAGAGGAGAAAGCTCTAGACGCTGGAAAGGCAGGGCGCGCGGGCATTTCTCCCTCGTGCATACGGAGCGCATACAGGGGTGCAAGAAACTTACCTGTCAGGGAAATGAGCCTGTCTGGCTCTTATCAGGCATCAGCTGTTCCCTGGAGGCTCTTTCGAGACTGAAGATGTCAGATCTGCCTTTTGCTTTGGACAGGCCCCACACAGCAATAGAGCCCACAGCTACCAGGACGCTCAGGAGCACTAGAGAGAGAAGAGCGCACAAGCAGGGGACCACTCACTGCGCCTGCTCTGGACGTCAGTACTGGGCTCTGCCGTGCAGCAGCGTTAGCCAACAGCCAGAGATCAGCAGCTTCCCTCCAGGATAAGGGACCGAGAGAGGAAGGGAGTTAGTGCCAGTTCGCATGAAATAGCCGTTCCAAGGATATAGTGTGTCCGGGTGAGAGGAATGATTGAGCTGCAGTGTAAGCCTCCCTTAGCCCTCCCAGCCTAGCGACAGCAGCTACTGATACAGGCCTGAAATTAACTCCATCAGGATACTCAATTTATAGGCTAAGCCAGGAGCACGACCATGTGCAGCACCGAGTCTCACGTACTTGCAACAATCAAGATCCACAAGCGGTCTTGGCTCCTCGATGGCACGGCGCCTCCAGGCACAGGCGTAGCTGAAGCCTCTGCGGTGAGAGAGCAAGAAATCCATCAGGCTTCCAACTCACCTCACGGCCGGCATTCAAAGCAGTCTCCAGTCCAAACCTGGCCGAGTCCCCAGTTCGCCTCAAGAATGCCAACCGGCCCTTTTCAATTCAAGCAAAGCCTTATCTGCCGCTGCTCTGATAAGCCCAAAGAGGAAAAAACGTCCTGCTGGAAATGCGTAACAGGGAAAGCTGGGAAGTTTCCCAGCTGCAGCATCCAAACCTCTCCCTCGTGGCATGGGGAAGCCCCAGGTACGAGCAAAAGGCAGCTCATCTCCCCAGCTACCGACTGACCGGGGGCAGGCACCAAACCCAAACGCTGCCCTCCGCAGACACGCCGCTCCAGACCCCGACAGAAGCCCCGGGGGAAGGGAAGCTGGAACCGAGCTTTCGGGCACCTCACGCCGCCAACGGGTCTGTGGGGGAGGACGCTCCGGAGCATCCCGGAGGGGGGAAGCGGACACCCGCAGCGCTGGGGACGCAGACGCACCCCCAGCAGGTACCGGCGCCTGCGGCTCCGGGCCTGCCCGCGCTTGCCCCGTCCTTCCCCGACAGCTTCTCCGATCCCCAGGGGTCGGAGGGGCGGACAGAGGCTCCAGCGGCGCTGGCTCGCTGGAAGGAAGCAGCCGGAATGGCGCGTTCCTGAAGGAAACCGCTCCGCAGGCGCTTCCGAGGGAGCCGCGGGAGGGGGCTGAAGGCGGGGGCTGACCCCGCAGCGCTCCCCCTGCCCACAGCGAGTCGCGGTGAGCGCGGCTGCCACGGGGAGGCTAAAAGCCACAGAGGCGAAAGGCTTTAGCCCGGTTCGCCGCTCACCCCCCGCTCCCCCCTACCTGCGCCGCCGGCGGGCGGCACCCCCGAGCTCCGCGGCGGGGTCACCCAGGCTCCGTCCGGTGTCGCCGTCCCGCAGCCCCGCTCGTCCTCCTCGTCCTCGCAGTCGGGGTGCCCGTCGCAGCGCCACTCCGCGGGGAAGCAGAAGGCGCCGGGGTGGCACTGGAAGCGGCCCGGGGGGCAGCGGGACCCGGCGGCTGCGGGGCGGGAGGGGTGAGGGGGGGTCCGCGCCCCCCTCCCCCCCACCCCGAGGGGAGCGCGCGCGCGGGGCGGGAGGGGCACCCGCCAATGGGAGCCAAGGGCGTGCGCGGGGAGCCAATAGGCGCGCCCCACGGCCCCGCCCCCCACTCACCGTTCTCCGGCGGGGGCGACGGGAGCGGCAGCACCGGGAGCGGCACCGGCAGGAGCAGGAAGAGCAGGAGCGAGAAGAGCGGGAACGGCGGGAGGAGCCGCGCCATGGCGCCAGCGAGGATCGCGGCACCCGCTGCCGCCGCGCTCCTATAAAGCGGGCCGCGCGCTGGTGGGGCGCATGCGCACAGGCACGACGCCCACCAATGGGATGCTCGGGGGGCGGGGCGCGGGCGCGTGCCCTTGGAGAGGCCCCGCCCCCCCCCCCCCCTCACCCGGGCTGGCAGCGGGTCCCGGCCGTCCCGGCACCCCGCCGGGCCCGGAGGCAGGCGGTAGGGCTGCAGCCCCCGCGCCGGGGAACGGCTGCGCTCTCCAGCACCACGCGGAGAAGCGACCAGCGCGGCCTCAGCCCCGGACACTCGCTGTCACCGAGAAAGCGTCCCTGCAGCAGGGCCGGGGACAGCCAGCGAACCACCGCCTCCCTCCGAACTCCGAGCACCGGGGCCCGTTGGGTGGGGTGGGCTTCACCCGGGGCGGGGCCTCAGGCGTGTTCCTGGGTCTCACCCTGAAGTAGGATCAGACCATGGCTCACAGACACACTGTGAACTTCAAACACGTGCCATGTTCTATTCATAGGATCACAGGCTGGTTTGGGTTGGAAGGACCTTAAAGCCCACCCAGTGGCACCCCCTGCCCTGGGCAGGGACACCTCCCACCAGCCCAGGTTGCTCCAAGCCCCGGCCAACCTGGCCTTGAACCCCTCCAGGGATGGGGCAGCCACAGCTTCTCTGGGCAACCTGGGCCAGGGGCTCACCCCCCTCACAGCAAACAATTTCTGCCTCACATCTCACCTAAATCCCCCCTCTTCCAGTTTCAAACCCTTCCCCCTCGTCCCGTGGCTCCCCTCCCTGCTCCAGAGTCCCTCCCCAGCTTTCCTGGAGCCCCTTTAGGGACTGGAAGGGGCTGGAAGGTCTCCGCGGAGCCTTCTCTTCTCCAGGCTGAACCCCCCCAGCTCTCTCAGCCTGTCCTCCCAGCAGAGGGGCTCCAGCCCTCCCAGCATCTCCGGGGCCTCCTCCGGCCCCGCTCCAACAGCTCCGTGTCCTTCTGCTGTCGGTGCCCCAGCGCTGGAGGCAGCACTGCAGGGGGGTCTCCCCCGAGCGGAGCAGAGGGGCAGAATCCCCCCCTCACCCTGCTGCCCACGCTGCTGGGGATGCAGCCCAGGCTGCGGGGGGTTTCTGGGCTGCCAGCGCACGGTGCCAGGGGTGTGGAGCTTCTCCCCCACCGACACCCCCAAGTCCTTCTCCTCAGGGCTGCTCTCCAGCCATTCTCTGCCCAGCCTGGGTCTGTGCTTGGGATTGCCCCAGTTGCTACTCTTTCAAGAAAACCTTACACCCAAACAACATTCAAGAGTAGTAATACGCGTAATTCAAGTAGAACAGACAAAAGGGTGGTGTGGGGAATAGTCACAGCTTTAAATATATTTATTAGTTATGCATCAGCAGCACTAGGACAAGTTCCACACCACATCGCTGTAGCAAAATCCGCCACAAGCCTCCCCATCAGAGTGCTGCTGTATAACAAACTCTGACCTGCACATCCAGCCTCGTCATGTTTATTTCTCACAAATAGGGCTGGTCTTTTGAAATTTCCCACTTCTTAAGTACTGGTCCTGGTGTTACCGGTTTTTTCTCAGCCGTTGTCACTGCAGAGCCTGAACTGCGGTAGAGAGAGGAGCTCCTTGAGTAAACACCATGAAAACCAGACCCTGATTTAATCAGGAGTACAGCTTTTATTACAGTCACAGAATCATTTAGGTTGTAAAAGATGTTTAAGATCATCAAGTCCAACCGTTAGTCTAACAATGCCAAACCACAGAATCATAGAATAGTTTGGGATGGAAAGGACCTTTAAAGGTCATCTAGTCCCAACCCCTGTGCTATGAGCAGGCACATCTTCAACTAGATGAGGTTGCTCAGAGCCCCAGCCAACCCAGCCTTGAACCCCTCCAGGGATAGGGCATCTACCACCCCTCTGGGCAACCTGGGCCAGGGGCTCACCACCCTCACAGCAAACAATTTCTTCCTTATATCTAGTTTGATTTTTCCCTCTTTTAGTTTAAAGCCATTACCCTTTGTCTTATCACAACAGGCCCTTGTAAAAAGTTTATTCCCATCTTTCTTATAAACCTCCTTTAAGTACTGAAAGGTTGGTATAATGTCTCCCCGGAGCCTCCTCTTCTCCAGGCTGAACCCCCCCAGCTCTCTCAGCCTGTCCTCCCAGCAGAGGGGCTCCAGCCCTCCCAGCATCTCCGGGGCCTCCTCTGGCCCCGCTCCAACAGCTCCATGTCCTTCTGCTGTCGGTGCCCCAGCGCTGGAGGCAGCACTGCAGGGGGGTCTCCCCCGAGCGGAGCAGAGGGGCAGAATCCCCCCCTCGCCCTGCTGCCCACGCTGCTGGGGATGCAGCCCAGGCTGCGGGGGGGTTCTGGGCTGCCAGCACACGTTGCCAGGGTGCGTTGAGCTCCTCACCCACCAAGTCCTTCTCCTCAGGGCTGCTCTCCTGCCATTCTCTGCCTAACCTAGATTTGCACTTGGGATTGCCTCGACCCATGAACAGGACCTTGCACTTAGCCCACAAGGCTCCAACCCACTCAGGTCAAACAGTTGCAGCTCAGACCTACCTGCCAGCTTGAGCCCCCGCAGCGATGGTCTTCTGCGCTGTCGCGACCACGATAGGCGGGAGAGACTCTCGCCGCCCGTCCCGGCTACAGTAATAGTTGTTGGCGAACTTATGGCTGGGACCCACCGGGAGCCGAGGCGGCGGCTGGGTTCTAGACAAAGAACGGTTCCAAGAACTTCAGTGGCGGCCAGCGAGACAAAACCCCTCAGCCCTGTCAGCCCCACCGCTACCTCTTGGAGATCTCGTCGTAGCGCAGCGCCAGCTTGGCCTGGAGGTCCCGCTACAAGGGAAGGCGAGAGCGTCTCAGGCGATGCCGGGCGCTGCGCGCCTCCCGCGGGCCGCTGCCCGGCGCCGGCGGCTCTACGGAGCCGCCGGCGCCGGGCAGCGGCCCGCGGGAGGCGCGCACCACCCTGTAGGCCCGGCGGAGCTGTGGACCGGGGCCAGAACCGGGACCAGGACCACCCTTACCCCCGCTAAGAAGTTGCGGAAGCGCTGGATAAGGCGAGTGGCCGTCGCCATCTTGGCTACTGTGAAGGGCAGGGACGCGCGCGCCGCGGGGGATGCCGGGAGCGGGGTGGTTCTCGCGAGATTTGGGACTATACGGGGCCGAGGGTGGGAGGGGCCCGCGGGCTGGTTCTCGCGAGATTTGGCGCTGTGTAAGACGGGGAGGGGAAGCCCCGCCCCTTTCTCCCTGTGGCCGCCATGGACACCAGCCGCGTGCAGCCCATCAAGCTGGCCAGGGTAGGGACCGGGGGGGACAGCGGGCCCGGGGTGGGGGGACACCGGGACCAGGACCGCGCTAATCCCCTTCTCTGTCCCTGCAGGTGACTAAAGTGCTCGGCCGGACCGGCTCGCAGGGACAGTGCACGCAGGTGAGCGGGGCGGGCGGGCGGGGGCCGCCATGTTGGGGGAGTACCAGAAGCGAAGGGTACGATTAAGCGCTGTCATTAGTTAGCGAGGTGGGGCCCTGGAGAACGAACAGGGGGAATGCCGTCAAAATATGGAAATACCAAGGTAAGCTCAAGGGGAATGGAACTGCTAATAAGGCCGTAGACGAAGTTATTTGAACTGTGAGCGAGCTGTCCTAATTGACACAGTAAAACGCCCGCCCTCGGGTAGGAAGAGCCCCCTGCTAACAAAAGCCGCCTCCTCACGGAGCGTGTGGAGTGAAAAGAGAGGATGCTGCGGCTTTAAGTAGGGACGAGGCATAGTAATAACCGCTGGTAGTCACAGAATGGCAGGGGTTGGAAGGGACCTTTGAAGGTTCCAGACCCCTGTCAAAGCAGGGTCAGCTAGAGCAGGTTGGACGGCTAAGTGTGGAACTAGGAAATACTGATAACTGTTGATTAACTGTTACTTAAAAGGTATAAATGCTTACTGCGTGCCAGCCTGAGGGGCATGAGCCTTGTGGATGAACCACCCAGCACCATTCTCTGCACAGAAATGAGATAAACAAATATCTCGCTTTTGTGTGTATATTGGCTTCGTGCACACCGGGATAAAAGAACCCGGATTTGGAACAACAGCTGGGCCGGGCTGACACCATCTCGCCCCACAGGTGCGTGTGGAGTTCATGGATGACACCAGCCGCTCCATCATCCGCAATGTGAAGGGGCCGGTGCGCGAAGGCGACGTCCTCACCCTGCTGGAGTCGGAGCGCGAGGCCCGGCGGCTGCGCTGAGCCCTGGCTTCTGCCGCTCTCCTTCGGGTGACGGAGCCTCACAGCCGGCTGGCTCCTGCCTGGCCAGGCACAGGGCATGGATGGAGAGGAGCGTGGCGGCGGCCTTGGTGCAATAAAGGGTTTTTTCAGTAGTCCCTTGCCTGGGCCTCTCATTGAATGTGTGAGTCTGTTGCAGCCCGTAGCACCTGTCTCTTGTTGGGTTCAGCAGAGGGACAGAAGCGCACCCTGCTTCTTACTGAGGCTGCATGTAATGCATTCATTGAAATGTTACTGTGTTCTTGCATTTTTATTAACCTGTCACAACAAAAAGAGCTCTCTGTTTTGATTACAGCAGCCTTAATCCCAACCTTTCTGGTAAGCGTCTTTCTGTATGTAACCAGTAAGGCAGCACTGCTAAACTTCCTAGACTTCTGTGGAATGTAACTACAAGTTGAAAGTCAAGCTTTGTACCAGCTTGCAAAGCAACAGCCTGCTGCTTCTGCCTTTCTGTCCTCAGTAAGCTATTCTATAAATGCTGCTATAAATACACCTACTTGCTGTCTTTGCTGGCAGTCACCCACAGAGAGTCAGTGCTTGTCTCTCTCTCTCTTAAAAGAGTTAGCAAATCAATCTCACTTATTTTCTTCCTTAAGGTTCCCTTCCACCACACAGTTCACTAGATTTATTGTTTTAGGTTATTAAAAAGTAGAAGTGAGACTGAAAATGGTCACAGTTCCAGGGCTGTTTTTTAAGTACTGGTATTTTCCATCTGGTAATAGAGTGATACTGGGTCTGCGGCTCCTGATCTGGTCTCTGATGGGAGTGTTCATTCTTCAATGTCCTGCCCTTGATTAAGGCACTTTGGTGGCGGGTGGAACTGAGGGTTGGGGTATCCTAAAGCTGAGGAGGGCACTTCTGGAATGGGTGTTCAAATTGCTAAACAGATAGTGAGGATTGCTCTTAGGACTGGCGTTGGAAGAGCGCTTGGGGTTTTTTTCCCTTCCTGCAGGTGTTAGTTGTGACCTGGTCAGCTCGTGGGCATTTTGTGACGTGCATTTTGTGCTCTCTAGAGAAAGCCCTTTTCAATATGTGCTTCCACTGTTGCTTGATCTAGTTCTTGATTCTTCTTTGGTGGTGGCTCAGTATTGGAGCATTGGGCAAGTCCCCATTCCCCTGACTCCTGTGATGTAGCAGAGCTTTCGGGAACTAGCTATGAGTGCAAGAAGTCCACCTCGGAGTTTATTTCAGCTGCCAGATGAAGTAAACTTTTGCTCTGGCAGCTGCTGGCCCTGACTGTGCTGAGTGACTGAGACAAGGAGGCATCAGCTGGCAGTTGGTGGCCAGGCAAGTGAACTTGTGGTGGAGGTGGCTCAGAGCAGCTGTAGCCCTTCCCGAACGCCCCTGTGGGGTCAGTGTGGCCCTTGGCCACGTGAGGAGGGGGAGGTGGCTTTGCATCATCACTCTCAATCTGATGGTTGTCCTTTACTAATGCAGCTTAGTATCAGCGAAGGGCTGTGTCTGGTCCCAGCGGTCCCTCTTGGTCCTGTGGAGCGAAACAGGCCAGAAGACACCATGGTACCCGAGTCAGGTTCCTGACTGGGACAGTTCAGCTTGGAAGAAAACCAGACCGATGGAGGCAGCCAGTTAATAAACTTGTGGGAAATGAATCGAAACATGTGGGCAACTGCTCAGGGCGAGGGCTGTGCCAGGCTGTCCCTTGGCTGAAGCTCTTCTGAGGTTTTTAGCTTGAGCCAGACAAAGAGGCAGGAGAATGCCCATGGTCACTGTAATATTTCAAAATAATTTTACTTTAAAATTTTATTTATATCTTAAAAATAAACATCAGTATTAAAATATCAGTAAACAAACCTGTGAAACGAAAGCAGTGAGTACAGAATACATACAGAGCAGTGTACTAGAGAGTGGCTGTGAGCATCGTATGTTAACTTCAGTGCAAAGCTGAAACGCTGCGAGGACAGCAGCGTCTTGCCCAGAAGAGGTTCCTTGGGGAGCGCTTCCCAGCTGACAGGGTGGCTCAGGCCAGGCTGGCGTGGGCAGGAGTGATTCTGGGGGAGGCTGGGCCAAGGAGCAGAGGTGGGGGCTGCGACACGCAATACCTTTGTGAAGGATTCAGAGAGCGGAGCCGGCTTCACATGCAAAAGCCTCTTCTTCCTCCTGGTCCTTAGTCCTTACTCTGTCTGTCCCACCCTGCCTGCTGCACACGCACTCGCACAGATGCGCACACGTCCTTCGACATACACGTCCATCTCTGCAGCCCCCAGCGCGCTCCCAGCTCTTCTTGCCGGTCTTTTTCCTTGGAGCCATCCTCAGCCGCTCTCCCCGCTTTTGGGAAGGAAAGCGGGCGGAGAGGGATGTGGGTGTGGGCTCTCCTTCCCTTCACAGTCAGTGGCTGCGAGGCTGTTTAAAATGGGAAAAGTTTAGGGAGTGAGTGCTATCTTTCCCTTGGGAAAAGGTCCCTGCTCCTCCTGTGGGGTATCGGCGGGGCAGTCTTAGTCCTTAAACGTGTTCATGGGTCTTGACCCCCTTCTGTCAGCTCGGCTGCTGCCCCAAGCGCCCAGAAGTTTTGTTCCCATTTAGCAAATCAAATTACCAAGTGATTTTGCGTTGAACTCCATCCTTTGAATAAGCAATATAATTTTTTTTTTTTTGCTTTGTGTGCATGTGCTAGAAACGATTCGGATTTCAGCCAGGAAAGGAAATGCCACAAAAGAAGGGCAAGTACTTCAGTCTGGAAGTGCTCCCAGCCTGAGGCAGCGTTAACCAGCTGGTTTGTGTCCCCTCTCCCATCGCTGAGCACCGTTTCCCTGCCGGCACCGCACAGTGGGGTCCAGGAGCTGCTGCCCGCTCTCCCGCAGCCCTGCTCAGAGCAGAAACCAGGGGCTGCGTTTGTTTTCTGCTGTTCCAGTGAGTCGGTGACTTGCGGAGGGCTCCCAGGTTGTGGGGGGGAGCAGAGGGGATGGGGCCTGCTTCCACACGCTGCGTTTCCCACCCCAAGGTCACTCGATGCTTGGCTCTTCTGTCACTTGTGGGGGAGCAAGGTGGCTGTGCTTCCAGCAGCAGAGACGGCGAGTGAGGCCCGGGGACGCCGCCTGCTCTAGTGCCAGGAGGGTTAAAGCATCTGCAGCCACAGAGTGATTCAGCACACAAAGGAGTGGCAGGAGAGGGGACATAAATCCCAGCCTAGTGGTGATGGTGTCACACAGCTGGCCCCTAGCTGGATCCAAAAGTCACTTTAATTTGGTTTCTTTGGGCTCCCAGGGCCCTTGGTGGCCGTCGGTGACGTTCCCTGCTGCAGAGAGAGCACAGTCACAAAATGTCACCAGAGACACCCCTCCAGTGACTCCTGGTCGGGGCCAAGCAGGCTGGGTCCCTGCTGCTGAGGATGCACCAAGCATGTGGCACCTGGGACGCTCTGCTCTCGCCCCTGCAGAAGGTCCCCCTTCCCGGGGAGCATCATCTGTGTCACAGCCCTGGCCCCTCCTATGGGGCCACCCGCCCACCGTGCAGCTGAGCCAGTGCCATGGTGCCACCACCATGGTCCTTGTGTGGGACCGGGCAGGTGGCAGAGCTGGGGGGGGGCGCAGTACTCACGGGCAGCTGCGCCTTCGTGCCGTTGAGGTGGGCATAGAGGAGCACGGCGATGTTGCTGTGGCCGGCCTCCAGTGCGATGGCGACAGCGTTGTTACC
Source organism: Chroicocephalus ridibundus (assembly GCF_963924245.1). Lineage (NCBI taxonomy): Eukaryota > Metazoa > Chordata > Aves > Charadriiformes > Laridae > Chroicocephalus > Chroicocephalus ridibundus. The sequence continues at coordinate 6,620,747 of NC_086305.1, read as the reverse complement.
GTCCTAAAAAGGAAGGGAGAGCAGTTGGGAAGGGGTCTGGGGACACGACACGGGGTGGGCAAGTGTGCCCGGGCCCCAGCGGCCGAGGCTTACGCTGTCCACGATGGAGACGTTGCAGCTGGGCTGAGCCAGCAGCAGCTTCACCGTTTCCACGCGGCCGTGCTCGCAGGCGCACATCAGCGCAGTCGAGCCCTCCTCGTCCTGCAGGTTCACGTCGGCTCCGCAGGCGAGCAGGGCTTCCACCATCTCCTGCCGGCCGTGGCTGACGGCCAGCATCAGCGCCGTCTGGCCAGCCTGCGAGGCAAGGGACACTGCCAGGCTGCTCCCGCTCCGGCTGTGCTACCTGCTCTTCCCGCTGCCCCAGGGAGGGACCACTGCCATCCCCAGTGCCCACAGGGTCTCTGAGCACCTCCCTGGCTGGAGATGAGGGGTGGGTGAGACCTTGAGAGCCCTGATACCAGGCAGAAGCAGCTCCTAATGTGATGCCCTCCCCATGTACCAGCCCTTCCATGTTTTGGAGACACAGGCCTGCCCTTGAAGGAGCCAAGCGTAGCCCTGGCAGCTCCTTGGCGGGGGGGGGGGGGGAGAGGGTCAGGACGTGGTGCCCCCCCGTCCACACCAACCTGGCTGGCCTTGGCATTGACATTGCCCATGCTGAAGAGCCTCCTGACCACGTTCATGTCGTCTTCCTGCTCAACAGCCGCCAGCGCTGCCAGCATGAGAGCTGTGTAGCCGGCTTTGTTCTGGTGGTCCACATTACAGACCCCTGCGGGGATGGGCAGAGCGGGGGCGGGGGGGGGCTCAGAGTGCTGTGGGGCTGGTGGGGGGCACAGACCCAGCCACGTGCCTGGTGCCCACCCTGCCCAGGGTGCTGCGAGCTGTCCCACAGCCCCGTAGGCACAGACCTGCGATGGGTCCCGTCCCCCCCAACATCGAATCTGGGCTCCCAAAGGGCTGGGGTGGCTGCTCAAACCACCCCCCCCCCAGCCCAGGGCAGCTCTCCCTGCCCCTCTGCTGCCAGTGCCTTCCCCACACGTTTGTCATGGCCAGGATGTGACCTGGAGCACAGTGGGACGGTGGCAGGGGGACGTTCCCGGGGCTGGGGAACACTGACCCGTGTCCAGCAGCAGCCGCACGATGTGGAAGTTGGAGTGGGAGACACTGTAGTGCAGGGCCGTGTTGCCGTTCCCGTCTGCCAGGTTCACCACGTGGGCCAGGAGAGCCGGCGAGACCTCGGCGAAGGCCAGGAGGTGGTTGGCGACCGTGTCGGGGACGGACGACTTCTGGCTGGACAGACGGAACCACTCCTGCAGGACCAGGCTGCTGCTGGCGAGCTGCGGGCGGCGAGCGGTGCTGAGCTGGGGGCTGCGGCTCCATCCCCCACCCCCGACCCTCTGCACAGCCCCGCACCCCTCCCCGCTCCACAGGGGACTGGGTGAAGGGACGACCCTGAAACCCCAAAACCATGCTGGGATGGCCCGAGCCGAGTCCACACGGGTTTCGAGGTATCTGGGACAAATCCTGGAGCAAAGGGCTGTCTTTTGGGGGAAGGCACTGAGCCGGGCTTTGCTGGCCCATCTCTGGGGAGGGCCAGCCCCGGGGGGAGGACCCTGGCAGGGGCCGGGCGTGCGGTCCCACCCGCAGCACCCCACTCACCACCTCTTTGCTCTTGGTGGCCCCGGGGTGGCCCAGGTGGGTCTTGACGATGAGGCAGGCCTCCCGCATCCTGGGGCTCAGCTCGAACCTGGGGAGAGCACGAGGGCGTCTGCGGCGCGGGGCTGCGGCGTCCCCCCAACGCCGCGCCGGCGGGGGGGCACCCCGAGCTCCCCCGTGGGGATTCCGCTCCTCTCCCCGATGCCTGCGAGCCTCCAGCAGCTCCCCGCGGTGCAACATCCAGCCCGGTGGCTGCACCCCAGCAGCTTCAGCCTCTGCAAACCCCTGCTGAACCGAGCCTTATAGGGACGTGCTCAGGCACCATTTACCCATTTTTAGGCCAATTTTTTTTCCTTTTGTTGAAAAATGCCATTAAGGGCTGTTGGGTTTCTTTTTTTTTTTCCCCTCCAAATTCTCCAGCAAAGAGGCATCTGGGGCCTCAGCCTCATCCTTTCCTTAGCAGACCCAAGAAGCTGGAAGGACTTTTTCCTGCCAAATGATTTCTGCAGGAGCTGAATATGTTTTTCCCATTGGCTGCACCGAAACCAGGGCAGACGCCCCGAGTCAGCGGGGCTGGTGCTAGCCCGTGGCTCCCAGCTGTGCCGGGCAACAGAGCCTTCCCCAGCGGCACTTACTTCTCTTTCACCTCAGGGGGTTCTGGCAGGGTCACACCGTCCCCCTCACGTTCCCGTCCTGGCTCGCTCTCGCCTTCCCCGACCTCTTCGTCCGAGGTGTCGGTGTCCCCCTGCTCCTCGCTATCGGAGCTGTCGGCCGAAGCCTTCTCGGAGGAGCTGTCTCCTTCCTCCTCCTCCTCCTCCTCGCTGGACGTGCTCTCGTACCTGCACGGAGGGTACAAGGTACGTGTTGCCCAGTGGTAACACGGCACCCAGCTGGACCCCTCCAGACCCCCCACTGCCACTGCCCCCAGCCCAGGCCGGGGATGCTGGGGGCCAGGGCTGGCCCGGGGGGGGGTGGCAGAAGCCCCTCAGCACGTACTCCCCGTTCAGCACGCCCACAAACTGCAGGCTCTTCTTGCTGCCCTCGGCCTCACTCCGGGGGGGACCGTCCCGCTTCTTCATGATGGACTTCAGGGCTCCTGGGGGCAGAGAGACGGGTGTCAAGGGCCAGAAAGAGGGAACGTCCCTGCACGGCTGCCCAGGTACCCCAAACCCACCAGACCCCAGGGTGGGCACAGGAGGGACATGGGCAGCGTGCAGGCAGCTGCTGTGACACAGGTAGCGTTAGCCTTGCAGGTGCTGTCCCCAACAGGGCCACCCTCTCCCTTCCTGCAGGAATGTCCCAACCCAGACCCCGGTGTCATCCCCGGAGCCGACTCACCGGCCGCAGGGCTCGGGGCAGCTCCACCATCCCGCACCAGGGACGGGTCCTGGCCGCGGTGCGTCGTCTCTGGCGTGGCTGCCCTGGGGGCTGGGCTGCCCTGGCACGACCCCCCCATTGCTCCCGCACCCTGTGCCGAGGGGCTGCTTGGGGCATCGCCCGCGCCGGGCTCTGTCTCCTCGCCTGCCGGGCCAGCGCTGCCCACCTCGGTCTGGCTGCCCTTGTCGTTGCACCTGGCGGCCGAATCGGGGCCGACTGCCACGTCCCGCCCGTCGGGGCGGCAGCCCACCCCGACGCAGGCGGTCGGCGGGCAGCACTCCACGCCCGCTTCTGCCGTCTCCGGGGGGTCGCCGGCTGCCCGGCTCTGCGTCACCACCGCCGCCTCCACCAGCACCTCGGCCACCTGCGGCTTGGCTGTCACCTCCTTGTCCGCCCGCCCGTGGGGCCGGCGGGCGCACACCTCCAGCCGCAGCTCCTCCAGCTCCCGCGTGGCCTCCCGCAGGTGCCCCTCCATCAGGGCGATCACCTCCTTCTGGTGCCCCACCGTCTGCTGCAGCAGCTCCAGCTCCCGCTCCGCCTCGCTGGCCAGCCCCAGTGAGGACTCCAGCACCCAGACGGCCGCATCCCTGCGCTCCCTCGTCCCGCCATCCGGCACGTCGCCGCCCTCCTGCTGCGACCGGTAGTAGAAGACGGCATCAGTCATGGCCCGGTCCTCGCCGACCGCCACGGAGCGGCACGGCCTCTCGGCAGCCCTGGGGCTCCTGCCCGGCAAAGCCCTGCTGCCCCGCTCTGCCACAGCCAGCTTCTCCGTCAGCTTCCTCAGCTCGGCGATCTTGCTCGCTCGCCCCTTTGCTGGTTCTGCTTCGCTCTCCGGCCCCACTCGGGGCGGCTCCTCGCCTCCCGCCGCTGCCTCGGAGCCGGAGGGGTGACCGAAAGCCTCACCGGGCTCTGCCGACAGCTTCTCCATCAGCTTCGCCTTCTCCCTCTTCAGCTCGCAGATCTGCGTCTCCAGGAGGGGGATGGTTTTCACCTGCTCCTCCAGGTCCCGGAGCTGCCGCAGGGCCGCGGCCATCTGCTCCCGCACGTGCTGCAGCGGGGCAGCGCTGAGCCCCGCCGCTGGTGTGCTGCGCCCCGAGCTGCCGGGGCTCGCCCGTCCCCAGCCCGCCTGGCCCTCGGCGCCCACCGGCACCCAGGGGGGTGGCTGACTCGGGGCACCTGGCGGGCCACCGTGGGAGGGACCACCAATACCCTGCAAATGGCCCTGCTCCTGCTCCAACCTCCTGCTCGTCTCCAGCAAGGTCTTCTCCACCCGCGGGTTTCGCACCAGGCACTTGCGGGTGGGAGGTGGGAGCAGCCGCACCGGCGGCGGCGGCGAGACGGGGTGGGAGGTTGGCTTGTTCGGGGGCTCCAGGGGTGCCCGGCCGTGCGGGGACAGCAGCAGCGCGGTCCTGCCCTCCTCACTGGCCGTGGAGGCGAGGGACTCGGTGGAGGTCCAGGCGCTGGTATGGCTGCTGGGGCTGCGCAGGGCACTGGGCGGCTGCCGGGCCCCTTTTGCCCTGCGAGGCAGCGGGACTTTCTTGAGCGTTTGGCCGCTTTCGATGTCATCAACATATTTCAGGAAATCCAGGTCCAGGAGGAAGCCATAGGGGGTTTCCACTGAATATGAGCTCTTCTCCCCATCGTCCTGGTCCCGGTACAAGAACGGGCCCCCGAGATCTGCAAGAGGAGCAGGGACGGTTAGGCAGGGACCTGGTGGAGACAGGAAGGCTGTTGCAAGTGGGTTATACTGGGATTTGCAGCCTGCAGGCCCCCTCCCCACCGCGATGCTGCTGGCAGTGCACCCAGCAGATGGCCTGTCCCCGGCACCCTCGGTGCCGCCGAGTGTCAGGGGGTCGGTGCTGGGGTGAGGAAACCCATCGGGACGGGACGGGACGGCTCAGCCCCGCCACTACCCTCACGGTCCTGCTGTCCCTGCCCGGTGATGACCCCGGTCCCTTTACCTGGGAGGTTCTGGTTCAGGGGCGCAGGCTGAGCCATCTTCTCCCCGGGGATGCTGCTGACCGGAGGACCATCAACCTGCAACAAAAACGGGGCCGCGTCTGGTGAAGCCCTGCAAATGGGGGGCCGGTGAGCCCCATGAGGCCGCAAACCACTGCCCCCAGCCCGGGGAGATCCCCACGGCCACCCCTCGCCATCCGCCGGGCCCCCCTTCGCCTGCCCCGGCCCCGGTGCCGTGGGGCTGACGCCGGAGGCGGCTGCGGGCGGGCGAGCGCGGCGCTGCCGGTGGGGCTGGGCAGGGTTTGTACATTTAAGGAATGCTTCGCAGCCCGGGGCCGGGAGGGCCGCGGCGGTTGGGCTGCCAGCTCCGAGGGTGCAGAGTCATGAGTCAGAGCTCGGCTGTGCTGGGGGAGCGGGCTGGGGAAAAAAGAAGAAAGAAAAAAACCAAAAAAAACCCCAAAAACCCACCAAAAAAAAAGAGGCTGCGGCCTTTACGGGTGCGATTCTGAGTGAAGTTTGCTTTGGATAAAGGGAATTGATGCTTTTGCAAAGCCACGTGACCGCAGGCAGCTGCCAGCACCCGTCGGTCGCTGGGTGTGATGCCCATCCTCGCCGCCCGGGCTTGAAAAGGGCAGGGTGCCCTGCCCTGGCCACCCCCGCCCTGGGGCCAGGGACCCCCCAGCAGGGACCTGCCTGCTTTTCCCTGTTGATAACGCAGGGTAAGGCCCAGCGAGAGGCCAGAGGGCGGGTAGGGGGGGGAATGAAACGGGAGCCTGGTTTTCCCAGGAGCCAGGCGCTGGAGGAGAGCCAGCGGGATGCGGCTGCGGTCCAGGGGTGAGTTCATGGCAGGGGGGAGCAGAGGGGGGGAAATGCCAGCTGTGAGCGCTCCGCTGGGCCCTGCCACAACATCTGGCAAAATCTGGGTGCCAGGGCCCAGGTGGGAAGCGCTCCTGGCGGGGGCGGGATGGGGGCAAACGGCACCCCAAGAGCACCCACTGCCCCTGTGCGTGGTGTCACCCTCCGGGGACCTGTGGGGTCTCTGCCTGGCGGGGACGCAGTGGCCCTGCCCACGGGCGCAGGTGGCCGTGGGTAAAACATTTGGCACCGGGCTAATTTTGGAAGAAAGCAGGGGAGGAGGCACGCCACAGAGGAAAGGCAGCTCCGACACAGCCCTAAGGGAAGCCGGGCCTCAGCGCTGCCCAGAGAAGGGCTCAAGATCAGAAAAACACCCGCATCCGTCCCCACAGCCCCTGCCCAGGACAACCGGAGGATCCAGGCGTTTCTAACAGAGATGCTGTGGCCGCCCCCATCACACGACCCAGCTTGGGGACGATGCACTGGTCCCCAGCTTGCACCCACTGCCCACGACACTGCTGCCTGCCGCCCCCCAGCCCCAGCCGTGCTGCTGCGGTTGCCAGCCCGTGGCGTGCTGTGACCACGCGACTACCAGAAGCCAGAGGAGCAGCCGTGGCACGGGCAGCGCCGGGCCAGGCTCAGGCTGGGCACCCCGGAGGGGCGGCAGCCTCCCGCCGTCAGCCCCAGCGCACGGAGCCGAGGGGCTGTGTCCAGCCAGGCAGGGATGAGGTGCTTCCCATCAGTCCCCGGGATCCTGGCCCTCTCCCATTCCTCTACCAACCCATCCGTGGCTGATGCACATCCCAACTTCCACCTTCCTCGGGAACATCCCGGGCCCGTGCTGGCACCCCCCCATTCCCGCACCATCGGCTTTGTGCTCAAAAGTGCCTGCGCATCCCCCACCTCGTCTAATCCCTCCCGCCCCAGGAAGCAGCCGGCTTCCTCCTCCGCACGGTCCTCGCTGCAGGTAGTTAAACAGCACCAGGGCCAGGACAAACTTCCCGCCGGGCTCCGCGCACGCCATAAATCAAACGGGAGGAAGAGGGAGAGCAACGGGGGCCAGAGCCAGCGGGTGCGTTTCCTCGGGGGAAGCGGCCGGCAGCTCCCTTCCGCCGCCCGGCCGGGTATTGTCCTGCCTGGGGCCGCGCCAGGAAAAGCCGCCTCGGCCAGGAGCCCTCCCACACCGCAATCCCACTGGCGGCAAAGGTGCAAGCGCTGCCCCGCTGTCCCCTCCGCTGACCCAGAGACGCACCGCTCGTCCCCCATGCCACCTCCTCCTGCCCCTTCAGCCAACGCCAGCAGCCGCTGTCAACTGTGGGGCTTGACGCTGCCCGTCCCCAAAGCCGGGGGAGATCCTCCCGCAGCTCCCCCCAGCTCTCGGCCCCCGGTACGTTTGATCCAATGGGATGAGCTGGACAAAGGGCAGCAGCTTCTGCCTTCACCCAGCTCCAAAACAAAGGGCCGGCCCAGGCCGACGGGACCTGCAGGCTCCCAACCACGTGCAAATTGCCCCGGGGTCCCCGCCGTGTGCGGACCCCGATGGGGCTCCCTGTGACGTGCGAACTGCCCCATGGCTGCCGGTGGGCTTGGCAGCGAGCGGCGGGCTGGATTTGGGCTGGCGAGGATGAGCAATGGAGGCAGGCAGCCCTGGCAGCTGCGAGAGGGTTAAGTCCCCACACCCACAGCCCTGCCACCGCCGGCACCTGCCCGCCCGGCCGCACAAAGCCGGCCTTGTCCCCGGCCGGCCGCCATCACCGCGGCACCAGTTCAAAGAGAAGCCGCTCTCCACCTGGGCTGAAGTCCCAACGGGGAAGACCATGTCGGTCACTTTGATCCCAAAGGCTGATTTTCGGCAGCTTTGGCCTTTCCCCTGGGCACTGGGGCTTGGTGTGGCCGGGGCTGGGCACAGGGATGCTTGGGTGCCGGAGGCAGGGCACCCTGCCCCATCCCAGCTTCCCTCGGGAGAAATGCAAGCGTTGTTTCTAACCCCGGCGATTCCACAGAAAAGCGGGATGGTACCAAGCGAAGTGTCGCTGGGGAGGCTCAGCAGCGAGGGGAGGGTGAGGAGGAGGACGCGCAGGGACCCAGTCGTCCCCGCAGAGGCAGGGCTACGCTGCGCCCTGGGCTCGCGCCTCCATTTCCACCTCTTGCCATTGTACCGACGCCAACACAGGAAACTCGGGGCCAAAACTGGAGCCGCTCCGCTCAATGACAATAAAAAGCCATGTCAGGGAAGGGGCAGCCCGGGCACCTCGCACAACTCGGGTACCACCTGGTACCCAGCCCCCAGCCCCAACCAGCCCCCTGGGAGCACCGGCCTCGAGGTCCATGGGCAAACCTCCCTCTGGGTCCCCAGGCCCCGGGCTGGCAGAGGACAGGCCTGGGGGAGCTATTTTTAAAGCTCCGGACTCTTTTCATCCCTTTCCCTTGCCGGGGGCACAAGTGGGCAGCCCCCGCCCTGGCTTGGCCACACACCACCGTGCAGCCCAAGCCACTCCACCGGCGGGGCCGAACACAGGGAGGCTCTCCCCAGCTCTCCTCCGGAGCCAAAATACTGAGGTCATGAGGAATGTGAGAAGAACAGAGTCCAGAGCAGCCCTGGCCAGCGCGACTTGATTTATCTCGGCCAGGCACGCTTCCCTCGAAGCTGCACACAGGCGATAAGCGCCGAAGCTCAGGGCTGAGGCTGTTCCAAAGTTAAAGGGAAACCACTGAGCAAGCACACGGCTTCCTCCGCTGCCAGCAACCTGCTGGGATTTGGGCTCCTCACACGGACCAGCCGTCACGCGGGCCCATCACCTGCAGCGTCACCCGCCGGCACTGCAGGCTGGGTGTGGGCAGGAGGTATCCAAGGCTCATCACACCATCCCGGCCCCATCTCCTGCCCCGGGGCTGTACCGGACAGCCTGTGCTCCGTGCCACACGCTGTCCCTGCGTCTGCTTGCCCAGGCCACCTTGGCCATGCTGTCCAGGCTGGGGCTGCTCATGGAGGAGCCGGATCCCGTGCGGGTGGGTGCACCGGCGCTGACCCAAGGATGTAAAGGGAAAGGGAAATGCTTCAGTCTTCTCAACAGCCTAATTTCAGGGTTGGGCTGTTATTTCTGGAGTTGTCGTCATCGTCGGCCCGGTTGGTCGGGAGGTTGCGGTGGCTGCTCGGGCTCTGCAGCCACTCCAGCACCTCCGGGACCTCCCCGAGCTCACACAACGCCTGGACAACAGGCGCACGGTCTGTACGCAGATGTACTCTCACGGGGATCAGCTTTACGTGCCTCATCACACCTAGAGCTCTATAGCCTCCTGTATCTCCACTAGAAAACATCGACCACTTGTCCTGCACCCTCGCCAGAGGTGCCCACCAGCATTTTCCACCAGCACCACCCTGATTGCCCCAGGGCTGGTGACACCTGGGGTCGGCAACGAGCCCCACGGGCCTGGGATCACCCTGCTGCGAGGAAGTGCTCGGGGACGAAATGGTTAAACTTACACCCAGGGCGCACAGGCACAGTCGGGGTACACGCAGAGTGCTGGGCACAGCCCCGCGGTGGGTTCTCCATGTGCACGCAGGGAGCACCCCGAGCCCTGCAGCACCCCGTGTGCCCTCCAGCACCCCAGAGGGGCCTGCAGCAGCCTGGGGTGCCCTGCCACAGCCCCTGGTCCCCAGCACCCTGGGGTGCCTGCACCACCCCCAGCCCTGTGGGTCCCCAGCACCCCGGGGTGCCTCCCAGCACCCCCAGCCCTGTGGGTCCCCAGCACCCCGGGGTGCCTCCCAGCACCCCCAACCTTGCAGGTCCCCAGCGACTCAGGGAGCCCCACAGCACCGCAGCACCCCGGGGTGCCTGCAGCACCCCCAGCCCTGTGGGTCCCCAGCACCCCGCGGTGCCTCCCAGCACCCCCAGCCCTGTGGGTCCCCAGTACCCCAGGGTGCCTCCCAGCACCCCCAACCTCGCGGGTCCCCAGCGACCCGGGGAGCCCCACAGCACCCCCAGCCCTGTGGGTCCCCAGCACCCCCAACCTTGCGGGTCCCCAGTACCCCAGGGTGCCTCCCAGCACCCCCAGCCCTGTGGGTCCCCAGTACCCCAGGGTGCCTCCCAGCACCCCCAGCCCTGTGGGTCCCCAGCACCCCGGTGTGCTCGCAGCACCCTGCGCACCCCCGCACGTCGGGGCGCCCGCCCCCAGCCCAGGAGACCCCCCGGCGTCTCCCCGCCCCCGCCAGCCGCGGTGGGCGGCCGGGCCCGGCCCCGACGGTACCGGCCCCTCCTGGTCGCGGGCAGAAGCCCCGCTCCCGGTGCCGCCCGGGCGGAGCCCCCGAGGCCCCCCGAGGAGGGGGATGCCGGGGCCGCCCCACCCCGCCGCGGTCCCCGGGACTCCGGAGCGTCCCCTCGGCGGGCCCCGGGCGGCGGCGGCTCCAGGGGCCCTGCGGGGCGCCGCCGGGACGGGCCCCCGCCCCGCCGCCGGAGCCGCTCCCGGAGCCGCCGCTGCCGGCCGGTCCCCGCCGCCTCGTCCCGTCCCCGCCGCCCCTCACCTCGCCGGCCGGGCGTCTGGGCTGCAGCCGGGCCCCAGCGCGGGGCCCCGTCCCGGGCCCGGCGGCGGCTCTGGGCTACACCGCGGCGCCGGGCAGCGCTGCCCGCCGCAGCCCCGGGCCGAGGGCGGGCCGGCAGCGGGGCCGGGCGGGAGCGGGCCGGGGCGGGGCGGGGGCGGGCGGGGATCGCCCCCGGGTCCCGGCCGGGACGGGCACCGCCCCCCGGGCCGCTCACCCTCGGCGGGGTCCCCGCTCCCCCCCGCCCCGGCACGGAGGTCCCGCCGCCCCCCTCTCCTCGGGGGAGTCCCCGTCCCCGCGGACCCCCGGGGTGAGATATGCCCCCGTGCCGGTCCCCTGGGGGAAGGAGCGTCCCGGTGAGCCCGGGAAGGGGGGGTGTCCCCTACCCCGATCACCCTGGGGACGGGGAATCCCCTGTCCCGGTTACCCCTGGGGATGGGGTGCCCCCACTCCAGTCACCCTGGGGATGGGGGCGTCCCTGCTCTGCTCACCTCGGGGCTGGTGACCCTGGAGAAAGAGGGATCCCCTTCCCGTGTCACCTCGGCCGTGGGGTGTCCCATGCCTTGAGCTCAACTCCGCTGCTGGCAGGGGGCCTGCGGGTGGCTGGGGTCCAGCTCCGTGCCCCACCGTCCTCCCCCCTGCACAGGCCCCCCCAGCCTGCCCGGCCCCCATGGCCTCGCGTGCTGCCTGCCCTCATCCCAACCGTGTCCCACCGCCTGCCCGTGTCCCACCCCGTTCTGCTGGCCCCGGTTGGGCTCCTTGGGCCTGGCCCCGCTGGGTTTTTGGCAGCCCTCCCTTGTCCCAGCAGCGGGCTGTTTGTCTCCTTTTCTTGCCAGCTTTCTTCCCCGCCTGCTTCACGCGCCGGGCGCTCAGCTGCCGAGGTCTGGGCCGTCCTCCATCCCGCAGGGATCCCTGGCACTTTCACACCTTAAAGCTCGCCCTCACTCACTGCTCCAACCCTTCTCTCAATGCTGACACCCTCAGCAAGGAGTTTTGCTTCTTTCTCTTTCCTTTTCAGCTGCTGAACCCCCCCTAGGTATTTTTCCACAGACACGCTTCTGTAACACTACTCACGGGAAGAGCAGGAGAAACAAGATGTGCTTCCCGGCGTTCCTCCCAGCTGCCGGCTGGCAGCTTGGGGACTTCCTGAGAAAGGGTTTGCATCCGGACGGAAATACCTTAATAGCCCTAATGGATCTACCTCCACCGGCAGACCTCGTCCCTCTCCAACCCATTTACATACTTGGCCTCTCCGGCACCCTGTGGTAATGAACTTGGTGACTTCATGCTCTCGTTCTGTCTCCAAAGCAGGTCCAGAATAGCACGCTCCTCTCAAGTCACTATTTGGCAAAGAAATTGGTTGGGTCCTCTGTAGCCGAGTGGCTTGCCTCCTCCGTCCACATCTGGAAAGGTCCTAAAGTCTGGCGCAATGAGTGAGGTCCCACTGGTGTCTGCTCACCGGTCGCGCCACAGAGCTCGTGCCCCGCGGCCTGGCTGAGGGCTCCATGAAGGACCCACGTCCAGGTCTCCTCTTCTCCGACATCCGACAAAAATGTTGCCCATTGCCAAATGGCAATTCTTGTTTCCTCCTTGCGAAGGTAGGGAAAAAACCACATAAAGGGGGAACTGAGGAAAAATGAGCTTGGGAAAGCGATGTCACCCCAGCTCTGCAGGTGCCATGGGACCGCTGCCGCCCTGGCACAGGGGCAGGGCTGGGAAACGGTGTGTGTGGGGGGCCCTCGAACCACCCAGTGGAAATACAGGCTTGGGGGTGCCTAAATTTGGTGCTGGAGCACAGAACTGTGGCAGCTCAGAGGTGTTTCCAGGCTAAAAACTCAACGGCAGCCTTTGAACAAGAGGTGTGAGGGTTGGTCCCTGCACAGATCAGACTCCTCTGCCTTTAAGATTTGGTGACCAAGAAGAATTAAACCCAAGGCACGGCCCTTATTTCTAACACTCACCGTTTTCCGCGGACACTCTGCGAATCTCAAATAAGTGGCAAGAGAAGTCACAAGGGCCGGTCGGTGGTTTAACCCCGTGTAAATCACGACTGCACCCGGGAGGCAGCACGGAGAAAAGTGCTTCCCAAGTCTCGGCTGGTGGCCGGCGCGGCGGCTGCACCCCGGGGCCCGGGACGCTGACCCAGGACCAGTCCGAGCTGTGGCACCCGCCCGCCCGGGCCAGCAGCCCCCGACAGCCACAGCCCAACCCAGGCTTGGAGGCAAATGGCAGCGCCTGTCGGCAGCTTTCCTGCTGCACCGGCATCTGCGCCGAGCTTCAAGTCAGTAAAGGCGCAACCCTGAGGCTGCGGATGTTCAGGTGGGTGCCTGCGTGGGTGAAAGCCGCCCGAACGCTCAGTCCCAGCAAGGATCAGGGACTGCCACAGCCCGGGACTGAGCTCTCGTAATCAGCATCTCTCTTATCACCCTGCATCAAGGGGTGAGGAGGGTTAGCCAGGCTTTTCTCGCTATTGTAGGGACAGTTTTGCCAAACCCCCCATGGTTTTCTGGTGCTGGAGTGTTGTAATTCAGCCGTCTGGGGCTCTGCGTGGCATCGTGGCAGGGCCTGGCACAGCTGTCCCTCGTCCTGGGCCTCACGCTGGCCAGGGAAACCGGCCCTGACCCTCCTGAGAGTATCCACCTGAACAAAAAGCTCCAGGACCTGATGAGTTTTCTATTCATTGGAAACGTTAAAAAGCTTTTTTTTTTTTTTTTGGTCCAGAAGAGGGTCTCAAAAAATGGCTTTCCCTGTGAATCCCAATCCTTTGCTCTCTGCCAGCGCTGACTGGGGCTGTGCATGTGATCGTGCCTCAGTTTCCCCACCAGGGCAGTTGGAAAGGGAGTACGTGTGTTGTGACGTGCAGCAGCGTGGCAGGGTGCTCCTCCGCATCGTGCTGGGGAACAGAGCCCCAGGAGCTGGAAGCGGCCGCAGACTGACAGAACAGGCTGCGTCCACGTCCCTCCGCACGCAGCCCAGAAACGGAGGGGTGTCAGCACCCAGGAAAACACACAAAGCTCGGCCAGGCCTTCAGCTGGCTGCGAGGAAGCTTCTACTGTCACCCTGCCTCGTTCAGGTGGCCCTTGGATGGAGGGAGCCTGGGAAAAGCTGCCGGAGATGCCGGTGGGGAAGGGCTGCAGCCCTGCGTGCTGCCCGGCTCGCTGCAGCCCTGGGCGACCCCGTTTGCTCCCGGGGCAGGAGGCTCCCAAAGCCCCGAGCGTTTTGGTCCTCTCTGGGGCAGCGGGCTCCTTCTGAAGCCCTGGGTGTCCCGGGCAGGCTGACGGTGGCTGGGAGAAGCCGTGCGTGCTCAGGGTGCACCTGGAAAAGCAGCCGGTGGGGTGTGTTCCAGCCGTTTCCTGGCCGCCCGAGTTCATCTCCGCTTGCTCCAGCTCCGCCGCCCCTGCCCGAGCCCAGCTCCCGGCTCCATCGTCCCCTCCGCGGTGTCACAAACGGGCACGGCGTGGGACCCACGGGCAAAGACTGGCTGGGCTCTGCCTGGCGCGGTCGCTGTGGTGTGAACGCCTCTGCGCTGCAGAGATGAACCAGCCCGGCTCGCTCCCGGCGGGATCAGCTCTCCCTGCCCAGCCGCCGTGGCAGGATGTCCTTGTTTTTCTGCCTGCAGGTTTGGGAGCGGGCAGGAAGCTCGTTTCCTCTCCTCGCCTCTCTGCTCGGATCCTTCCTCCCCGGGATGCTGCAGCAAAACAAAGGGCCCGAGAGCGGAGCGGGAGCAGCTTCCCCAGCTCTCCAGGGGTGTGTGGGTCCGTGGGACCCGGGGAAGGGTCCTCGGGGGGCTGCAGGACGCCAGCACTGGGCTCAGACCTGGCTGGGCTGGTGGGGAAGGGGCTGACGGCAGAGGCTGAAGCCGTTGGGGGAAACCGAACCCCGACAGTGGGACAGCCACCCCACAGAGCCCTCGCCTACAGCCTCCCCCCTTGCCACCTGCCACCCCCCTGTCACCTCCTGGGGACTCCCTCGAACTCCATTTAGGGCCGTGCTGTGGCAGCTGCATCAAATACAGAACCCCTGTAATGACACCCGCTCCCTGGGGACCTCCTGCTCCATGCCACCCCTTCCTATGTCCCCCTGATGCGTGTGGCCCTGTGCGCCCGCTCGTCCCCAGCGTGGCCATACAAGACCAGGATTCACCCAGGTGTGGGGTGCCCTTGTCCCCCGTCCCCTCTCCCCACTCCCCCTCTGATCTTGCCGGCCACAGGTGACATTCGGTGCCTGTGTGGCACAGCGGGTGCGGGCTTTTATCTCGGGCAGTATTTCGCGCGCTTGGCACAGCATCCAACCAGCCCGGGGAAGGCCAGGACGGCTTTTTTTTTTTTTTTTTTTGTGTGGCTGGGTTTGCAGGTCAGCCTTATCAGGGCTGAGGAAAATGCCGTGCGGTCCTTTCCGCAGCCGGGATTTGCTTTGGCCAGCAGCCAGCCCCGCCAGCAGCCCCGGGGGGGAACCTGCCCCACCGGCCGGTGCCTTCCTGCCGTTACATGGCCATAAACACTCCCCAACGGTCGGTGGGAGCCGCCGGTGGGATGCTTCTGGGTCTGGCACTTTCCAGGTACCTGGGTCACACCGCATACGGAGGGTTTGCGGCCTGGGGTGACTTGAAACGTTGGGACCTTGGGCTTAAACTCGGCACTCCTTCAAAATGGACATTTTTCTTCTGGGACCCCAGGGCTGTATCCCTATGCCCATCTGTAGCCAGCGGGCTGCAAAGCGTGTTTCGAAAAAAGTGCCCACACTGATTCTCCCGGCATGGGCTCACTCCTGGAAGGGGGCAGTTAGGGAGGACATCTGCTCCCGTGCATCCGGGCGACCTCGGGGCTGGTCCTGCAGCAGGCTGGACTCCAGGCTGCCACCCCGTCCCTGTGGGAAATGCTCTGGCACAGGAGCAGCAGCCCTGGCACAGCTCTGAGATCCCCAGCTCTCAGCGAGGGGACAGGGATGTCCCCACCACCTGGTGGGTGGCGTGGGCTCAGCTTCACCCACCGGTTTCCAGCCCGTCCCTTCACCCTGCAGGACAGGACGGGGATGGATGTGCACCAGGGGGACAAACCAGCCCCAAAATACCTTCTTCTTCTTCCGGGCTCCCTGGGCACCCAGCAGAGATGCCAGCCGAGTCCTTAGGACAAAGAGGGGATGTCCTGCCCGGCGGGTGCCCTTCTGCCTTGCCACAGCCACTGGCAAGCCAACCCCTCAGTCTCTCCACGGGGAGTTATTTCCAGTGTTTCCAGCTCTCCGCTGCCCGCCCCCCGCCGCGGGGCCCTCGGGCTGGCGGCTTCCGACTCCCTTTTGACATTTCCAGCTGAGCCGAGAAAGGCCGTGTGTGTCTGGGCACACAGAGCGCCCTTCTCCACCCGGCGCCCGCAGCGGCACGTTCCCGGCCGCCGGGGATCTGGCTAGGGCCGGGGCGGTGCAGTGGGACCTCCCGGCAGGAACGGCATAGATCTGCCATTGAAAGGCAGCAGAAAAGCCTTTCTGTGCCGCTGCCCGAAGCGGTACATCTGGTCCCAGCGTACAATCGAGCCATTGAGTCGGTGACAGCCGAGCGGGGCCAAGGAGATGAGCTTTCTCACTCCTTCCCTTCCGTGGGCTGGTTTGGAGCCTGAATCCTCCTCCCTGTTGTTGCTTTCTGCTCTGGAATCTCTGCCGGGAACTTCCCACCCCATCTGCTGGACAGAAACAGGTTCCCCGAGTATTCCCCATCACCTCCGAGAGAGAGCTGCCTCCTGGGGGAGGCCAGGCATCCTGGCGAAGGAAACAGCCCTGCTGGGGGCACCCGGCTGCTCTTTCCTTTTCTTGTGCCACCCAGAGAGACACGAACAGGCTGCAGAGGTGGGGCCTGTGCCAACCTCATGGAGTTCACCCAGACCAAGCGCAGGGTCCTGCACCTGGGTCATGGCAACCCCCAGCACAAACCCGGGCTGGGGGATGAAGGGATGGAGAGCAGCCCTGAGGAGAAGGACTCGGGGGTGTCGGTGGGGGAGAAGCTCCACACGCCCCGGCACCGTGCGCTGGCAGCCCAGAAACCCCCCGCAGCCTGGGCTGCATCCCCAGCAGCGTGGGCAGCAGGGCGAGGGGGGGATTCTGCCCCTCTGCTCCGCTCGGGGGAGACCCCCCTGCAGTGCTGCCTCCAGCGCTGGGGCACCGACAGCAGAAGGACACGGAGCTGTTGGAGCGGGGCCAGAGGAGGCCCCGGAGATGCTGGGAGGGCTGGAGCCCCTCTGCTGGGAGGACGGGCTGAGAGAGCTGGGGGGGTTCAGCCTGGAGAAGAGAAGGCTCCGCGGAGACCTTCCAGCCCCTTCCAGTCCCTAAAGGGGCTCCGGGAAAGCTGGGGAGGGACTCTGGAGCAGGGAGGGGAGCCATGGGACGAGGGGGAAGGGTTTGAAACTGGAAGAGGGGAGATTGAGGTGAGATGTGAGGCAGAAATTGTTTGGTGTGAGGGGGGTGAGCCCCTGGCCCAGGTTGCCCAGAGAAGCTGTGGCTGCCCCATCCCTGGAGGGGTTCAAGGCCAGGTTGGACGGGGCTTGGAGCCACCTGGGCTGGTGGGAGGTGGCAGCCTGGGTGGTGGCTTTAAGGGGGCAGGGGGTGGCACTGGGTGGGCTTTAAGGTCCCTTCCCACCTAAACCATTCTATGATTCTTTGCTGGCAAGCAGACAGGAACTAGAAGGTGGCCGATCTACAGCGGGTTTTTCTGCAGATGATGCATAGTGAAGGTGGGGCCTCATAACTTGTTGGTCCAAATCCACCTCTCAGGGACAGGGACAGGTCTGTGGGGACACGGGGAGCAGCTGGACGTGCAGGGCCTTCGTCCCTCCTCCCTGGAGGAGCAGGACAAGAAGGAGAGCAGGGCCCGCCTCCGCAGCCATGGGACGTGGGGCAGGGGAGCCCCCGCAGCGCTGCTGGCACCCAGGGGCTGCCAGGACCTGCCAGCACCTTTCCAGGGGGGAGCAGTCCCCATGGGTGCCCTCCAGACACACCTCCCTCTGAGTGCGGGACAGCCGGCAGCGCTGGCAACTAGCAAGGGTAAACACGCGAAACGAGGGGCATTCGTTAACGATGAATCTGTGTTTGGGGGATGCAGCACAGGCTCTGGGTGCAACTTGGCCGGGCTGAAGCCGGGTGAGCTGGGGAGAGCATGAAGCTGGGAAAGGGTCCCCTGAATTGATCCGGCTTCCAGGAGACGGGGAGCAGAAGCCTCGCCGAGCGCCGGAGCAGCGGCTGGTGCAGACCCGCTCATAGCAGGACGGCAACGCCGTGGGGTGGCCGAAGGGCCCCATGGGTCACCGTGCTTGGGCCCAGGGCAGAGGGGAGCAGAGGCAGGGGAGTGGGGGTAGGGAGCCGGGGCTGGGGGGTCACGGGAAGAGGTGTTGGGCTGGGTGGTCAGGAGGGTGATACAGAGGGGTCCTGCCCAGCGTGAACCCCTGGGGCTGGGGGGAGCCATGGCAGGGTGAGGGGGGGACAGGGTGATCATAGAATCATAGAATCATTCAGGTTGGAAAAGACCCTTGGGATTGTTGAGTCCAACCATCGACCCCACTCTGCAGAGTTCTCCCCTACGCCATGTCCCCCAACCCCACATCTAAACGAGCCAAACACGTCCAGGGATGGTGACTCCACCACCTCCCTGGGCAGCCTATTCCAGTGTCTGACCACTCTTTCTGGGAAGAATTTTTTCCTTATGTCCAGCCTAAACCTCTGCTGTGGCAGCTTGAAGCCATTCCCTCTTGTTCTGTGGCTAATGACCTGTGAGAAGAGACCAGCACCAACCTCTCTACAATGGCCTTTCAAGTAGTTGTAGAGAGCTATGAGGTCTCCCCTCAGCCTCCTCTTCCTCAAACTAAACAGTCCCAGCTCCTTCAATTGCTCCTCATCAGATTTATTCTCCAGGCCCTTCACCAGCTTCGTTGCCCTCCTCTGCCCTCGCTCCAGCACCTCGAGATCTCTCCCATATTGAGGTGCCCAGAACTGGACACAATACTCAAGGGGTGGCCTCACCAGTGCTGAGCACAGGGGGACAATCACCTCCCTCCTTCTGCTGGTCACACGATTTCCAATACAAGCCAGGATGCCATTGGCCCTCTTGGCCACCTGGGCACACTGCTGGCTCATGTTCAGCCGCGTGTCAATTAGAGCCCCCAGGTCCTTTTCCCCCGGGCAGCTCTCCAGCCACACTGCCCCCAGCCCGTAGCGCCCGTGGGGTTGTTGTGGCCCAAGCCCAGGACCTGGCGCTTGGCGGGTCGCGGTGACCCCGTCCTCGCCGCTCCGGCCGTGCGATCCCGAAGCCGCGTCCCCAGCCCTGTCCCCAGCCCCTTCCCCGCACCCGGGGGGGGCGGCGGCTGGTGTCCCCGCAAGGCTCCGGGCTCGGCGCAGGCGGCGGCGGCGGCGGCACCGGCGGGGGGCGGCCGGGAGGGGGCGGTGCCGCCTCGGGAACCGCCGCACCGCCGGGGGCCGGGGGGGCGCGGGGCTGCGGGGGGTCGGGGGAGAGAATAGGTGGGTGCTGGGTGCGCGGGGTGGGAGCTGGAAGAGAAGGCGTAGGGTGGGTGGAGGGGGGGGTGCTGGGTGCATGGAGTAGGTGCATGGGGTGGGTGCTGAGCGCATGGGCTGCGTTATGGGTGCATGGGGTGGGTGCTGGGTGCATGGGGTGCATGCTGGGTGCATGGGCTGCGTTATGGGTGCATGGGGTGGGTGCTGGGTGCATGGGGTGGGTGCTGGGTGCATGGGGCGGGTGCTGGAAGTGAAGGCGTAGGGGGGGTGGAGGGGTGGGTGCTGGAGGGGGTGCCGGGTGCATGGAGTAGGTGCATGGGGTGGGCGCTGAGCGCATGGGGTGGGCACATGGGGTTAATGCTGGGGTTGGGTGCTTGGGGTGGGTGCATAGATGGGTGCTGGAGTGGTGGTGGAGGGCACATGTAGGATGGGAGCCTGAGGTGGGTGCTGGAGGGGGGTGAGAGGGTTGGGTGCTGGAAGTGAGTGGGTGGGGAGGGTTCTGGGTGCATGGGGTGGGTGCTGGAAGTGAAGGCGTAGGTGCGTGAAGGGGTGGGTGCTGGAGGGGGATGCTGGGTGCATGGAGTAGGTGCATGGGGTGGGTGCTGAGCGCATGGGCTGCATTATGGGTACCTGGGGTGGGTGCTGGGTGCACGGGGTGGGAGCTGGAAGAGAAGGCGTAGGGTGGGTGGAGGGGGGGGTGCTGGGTGCATGGAGTAGGTGCATGGGGTGGGTGCTGAGCGCATGGGCTGCGTTATGGGTGCATGGGGTGCGTGCTGGGTGCATGGGGTGGGTGCTGGAAGTGAAGGCGTAGGGGGGGTGGAGGGGTGGGTGCTGGAGGGGGTGCCGGGTGCACGGAGTAGGTGCATGGGGTGGGCGCTGAGCGCATGGGGTGAGCGCATGGGGCTGATGCTGGGGTTGGGTGCTTGGGGTGGGTGCATAGATGGGTGCTGGAGTGGTGGTGGGGGGGCATGTGTAGGATGGGAGCCTGAGGTGGGTGCTGGAGGGGGGTGAGAGGGTTGGGTGCTGGAAGTGAGTGGGTGGGGAGGGTGCTGGGTGCATGGGGTGGGTGCTGGAAGTGAAGGTGTAGGTGCGTGGAGGGGTGGGTGCTGGAGGGGGATTCTGGGTGCATGGAGTAGGTGCATGGGGTGGGTGCTGAGCGCATGGGCTGCATTATGGGTACCTGGGGTGGGTGCTGGGTGCATGGGGTGGGTGCTGGAAGTGAAGGCATAGGGTGGGTGGAGGGGTGGGTGCTGGAGGGGATGCTGGGTGCATGGAGTAGGTGCATGGGGTGGGTGCTGAGCGCATGGGCTGCATTATGGGTGCATGGGGTGGGCGCATGGGATTGATGCTGGGGTTGGGTGCTTGGGGTGGGTGCATAGATGGGTGCTGGAGTGGTGGTGGGGGGCATGTGTAGGATGGGAGCCTGAGGTGGGTGCTGGAGGGGGGTGAGAGGGTTGGGTGCTGGAAGTGAAGGCGTAGGGGGGGTGGAGGGGTGGGTGCTGGAGGGGATGCTGGGTGCATGGAGTAGGTGCATGGGGTGGGTGCTGAGCACATGGGCTGCATTATGGGTGCATGGGGTGGGCGCATGGGATTGATGCTGGGGTTGGGTGCTTGGGGTGGGTGCATAGATGGGTGCTGGAGTGGTGGTGGGGGGCATGTGTAGGACGGGAGCCTGAGGTGGGTGCTGGAGGGGGGTGAGAGGGTTGGGTGCTGGAAGTGAAGGCGTAGGGGGGGGTGGAGGGGTGGGTGCTGGAGGGGGTGCTGGGTGCATGGAGTAGATGCATGGGGTGGATGCTGAGCGCATGGGCTGCATTATGGGTGCACGGGGTGGGCGCATGGGGCTGATGCTGGGGTTGGGTGCTTGGGGTGGGTGCATAGATGGGTGGTGAGGGGGGGCATGTGTAGGATGGGAGCCTGAGATGGATGCTGGAGAGGGGTGGGAGGGCTGAGTGCTAGAACTGAGTGCGTGGGGTGGGTGCTGGAAGTGAAGGCATAGGGTGAGTGCATGGGGAGGGGTGCTGAGTGCACGGAGTAGGTGCATGGGGTGGGTGCTGAGCACATGGGCTGTGTTATGGGTGCATGGGCTGGGTGCTGGGTGCACGGGATAGGTGCACGGGGTGGGTGCGTGGGATTGATGCTGGGGTTGGGTGCTTATGGTGGGTGCTGGAGCTGGTGAGGGGGCTGGGTGCTGGCAGTGAGTGCACGGGGTGGGTGCTGCAGGCGGGTGCGTGGGGGCAGGAGGCAGCCAGGCCCGGCCAGGAGAAGAGGGCAAGAGCTCTTCACAGCTGGTGGGACAGTGACAGGAGGGACAAGAGGCCACACAGTTTAGGTGAGAGCAAAGCAGCTTTTTGTCCCCCCCGCCAGCCCCTCGGTGTCTGCTCCCAAATGCCTGGCCACAGCACGGGGTGACACGGAGAGATGGAGAGAGGGGGGAGAGGGAAGCGGAAGGCCCTAAATTGCATCTCCCACTCCAGAGCCGGCAACGCTGTTCTGCACTGTGCGTTTTGCCGTGCACACACGGGGCTGGCGAACAGACCCTGATGTCCCTGCCGGGGCCGAGCATCCCTTCCCCGGGGTTGACAGCCACGATGGGCTCATCCCGGGGCCTTGAGGATGCTCCATCACCTAAAACATCTCCAGCAGATGAACAGCAGCTCTATACAGCTAACGGTCACTTCTGGGGGAGGTTTCTGCCATGCTGGTTTTCTCCCCCAGATGATGCCCAAAGCCGTGGAGCAGATGCCCAGGGACAAGGATCTGTGGCAGCCCTCGGGGAAGGCAAAAGCTGGAGCTGTCTGAGCACTGCCGCAGAGCACAGGGTGCGGAGGTGCCTGGCCATCAATCATTTAGCGCTGTTAATTTTTAATGCGTAAAAATCTTTAAGTAAGGAGCCTGGCGCAGAGCGAGGCTGATGATTAATTCAGGGAGTGACGCACGGAGGCGAGCGCCCGGCCCAGCCGCAGCGTGCGGGGGGTCCTGCTGCTGGGGACCGGCCACGAAGCAAGCGAGGAGGCTTGGAAGGGACGGACCTCCCACGGGGCCGGTGTCGCAGGTCAGCGATGCTGCAGGGGCACTCACCGGTGTCCACCCCAGGACCAGTGGATTCTCCTGCAGCAGCCCTGGAGGTGTCGCATGTGCCCCTGATGGAGTGTTTTGGGGGGGTTTGAGGGTGGGAGCTGCTCAGAGGAGGGTCTCCCTGCTCTGGTGACGCCGCTGTTGGTGTCAGAGGCTGAAGGCTCCGGCAGACCCTCCATGCTGACCTCCCCTCACAGCCCCCACCCCATTTCCAGCCTGCAGCTGGGTGCCAGGAACCGCACAAAAGAATAATAGTCTCGGGAATAACACGCTGCTGATGGAGGTGGCCGGTCTCCCTGCACACACTGCACCTCCTCGCCCTCCTCGTCCCCCCCGGGGGGGGGTGAGAAGACCCCAACCCTCCCATGGTGGCCTCAGAGAAGATGAGCCAAATCGAGAGGTCCTTAGCAAGGTACGAGGTAACTAGGAAATGACCCGTAAATAGCAGGAGGAGGGGGAGAAAAAGCATTGACTGAGGTTGTTTTGCTCCAGCGAATGGCCCGGCCACACTGCTTACCCCTGGCCACGGCACAGCGCGAGGGCAGGGCGTCGCAGCCGTCAGAAACTGGCTGCACACCCCGGCTGTCGAGCACCCGGCAGGTCCAGGCACGATGGCAGAAGACCAAAGTGCGTCAAAGCTGTCTGAGTCACCCCCTCCCTCGGCTCCCCGCGTCCTGCCTGCGTCCCCCAGAGCTCCACCAAAACCCTCCCTTTTCGGCCGCGGCCGCATCCCGGCAGCACAGGGGTGTCCCCCCGGGGAGCTGCGCCGGTGGAAGGGCACGCGTGGCAACGCTCAAATGCCGCTGAAACCTTTCAGAACTTGATGGAGAAGGTATTTTTACGTATCTATGTTATGGAAAACTGTTTCTCCAACAGCTTTTCGGGCCTCCAGGCTTCAGCTTCAAGTATTTGGCGAGCTGGGCTCGGCATTCCTACTTTCTCGTTAAAATGCAATTAACTGGGGATGCCTCGGTTGAGGGGCAGGGATGGGGTCTACCCTGCAGGAAGCCCTCGCAGGTATTTTTAGCTTTTATGAGTGCTGGCAACGGAACAGCGAGGGATTTTCCCGTGTCTTACCCACCCTTTGTGAACCGCGTTGGTACAACCACGGCACAGCCCCACGCCTGGCTTTGGGGGGGGGGGGAGTGGGACCGGCGGCAAGAAGAGCGATGGCAATAATCGAAGTCACATTGGGAAACACTGCGGCAAACGTCTCAGTAAAAAGCACCGATGCTCTGCTTTGGCTCCGAGGTTTTTGCGGCCCAGGCCCCTGCAAACGTGGCCCTGGGGTCAGGCTGTGGTGGGGGGGGGAGCGGGGAGGGGAGCCCACGGAAACCTGCCACTCCGCACGAACGCAAAGAAATCAAGTGGACGTGCAAGTCCCCAAATTCCACGTGCGCCGCAGAGGAAGGAGTGATAATGGAAGGGCTCCGCTTTCGGGAAGGCGAGTTTAAATAATTAAGAGGAATAGTGAGGTGGAAACGAATGTGCAGAAGGTTTGGGGCTCCCTGGAAGGAAGCGGAGATGAAAGGAACGGCCTTGCTACAATATTCATAAAGCTCTGAAGGCAACTGCACGAACGCCTGGAAGAAGGGTTATTGCGTGAGCTCATCTCCTCCGGAGACCCCGGCCGGGTGGCCAGCGTAGGGTGGGAGGAGGTGGCCACCCCCAGGGTGCTCGGGGTGTTTAGGGGGCAGCGGTTCTCCTGACCCTTTGCTGACAGTGCCGCATGCGGGAGGACGCCTCCATCCAGGCCAGCCCCTGGCCAGCGGGGGGCTTGCGCCCTCCCCCAGCCCCTTTCCCCGCTTCACGGAGTTTATTTATTCCTTTTCCTTCACCAGGGATGAAGAGCTGGGAAAGTCTGTGCGGGAACGGGTCAAACCCTGAACTTTTTTGGTGGGCCCGCAGCTGGGTCAGTTCCTCATGCGCTGGCGCTGGTATGGGGTATTTGTGCCGGGGATGGTGTTGGGCATCAGTGCATCGATGCTGGGGGTCAGCGTTGGGCATCGGTACCGGGGCTGAGGAGTGGGACTGGGACTGGGTATCGATCCTAAGTCTTGGTCCTGGTACTGGAGATGAGCATTCGGTGTTGTCCTTGTACTGGGAATGTGGCGCTGGTACTGGGGGGCGGGTTGATCATGGTACTTACCTTTGGTTTCCCAGGTCTGTACATCCAACGCTGCTCCGGTGCCTCGTGCTTGCAGACCCTCGGCACCGTCCCGCTCTCCCCTGGGCCAGGCACGGCTGTGCTGGGCGGGGGGCACCGTCCCCCTCTGCAGCCCCCGAGCCCCGGGTCCCGCACAGGCAGGTGCAGCTTCTGGGGAGCTTCTGCTCCTCTGCTCTGCTCTCATGAGAGCCCACCTGGAGCACTGCGTCCAGCTCTGGAGTCCTCAGCACAAGAAGGACACGGAGCTGTTGGAGCGGGGCCAGAGGAGGCCCCGGAGATGCTGGGAGGGCTGGAGCCCCTCTGCTGGGAGGACAGGCTGAGAGAGCTGGGGGGGTTCAGCCTGGAGAAGAGAAGGCTCCGCGGAGACCTTCCAGCCCCTTCCAGTCCCTAAAGGGGCTCCAGGAAAGCTGGGGAGGGACTCTGGAGCAGGAAGAGGAGCCACGGGACGAGTTTTACACTGAAAGAGAGGAGATTGAGATGAGATGTGAAGAAGAAATTGTTTGCTGTGAGGGGGGTGAGCCCCTGGCCCAGGTTGCCCAGAGAAGCTGTGGCTGCCCCATCCCTGGAGGGGTTCAAGGCCAGGTTGGCCAGGGCTTGGAGCAACCTGGGCTGGTGGGAGGTGTCCCTGCCCAGGGCAGGGGGTGCCACTGGGTGGGCTTTAAGGTCCCTTCCAACCCAAAGCGTTCTGTGATTCTGTGGGAGCCGGAACTGTTTCTCGGGAGATCCCACTTCCTTTTAACTGGGTCCACCTTGGACTTTCCATTACCATATTGCCAAGAACTGGGTGCATTGTCCACCTCCGGTACATCACTGGTGTCCCGGTGTGAGCTGCTCATCCCACCCCAGGTGGGAAGAGGGGACCTGCCCCACTGTGACCTCCCCCCTTCCTGACACCCCGAGGGAAGGGTCTCTCCCAAGACCGAAGGAACTGGCCCCACCCTGAGTTTTCTGATGTGAGGCCTCCGTAGCAGTGGGGAAATGCTGCAGAAGTGCCAGTCCTCAGCCCAGGACTTCTGGAAGCGTCACCTAAGGAACCAGGAGCGATTCACCAGCAGACAGCAGTGGGGAGGAGGGGTGAATGATGCTGACTCCTGCCATGGGTGGGAGGCGCGGATGCTCCCTGGAGGATATCGGGAAGCTCAAGGCTGCCTCTTTGAGCACAGCCTGTCGCAAACTCTCCAGCTGCGTACAGTTTTGCTGCTGCTTTTCACTGCCTCCAACCAAGCTGAGAACTTTTCCGGGCAGTGTTGACAAAACTCCCCTGAATTTGCTGCTTTCCTCGCTCAGAAACAGGGGTAGGAGCTTGTGCAAACCACGCAGAGCTGATCTCGCTTGTATTTCTTCTTTCCGTGTATTCCCCGTGCTGGGGAGGCCTTGCATGGCACGGCACAGCACGAAGTAGAGCGTGAACATCTGGAACTTTTTTTACATTAAAAAAACCCCTAATGCGCCTGGCCTTTTTTGGCTGCTAACTCATTGGTGAGCCCAGGCTTCAGTTCCTGAGGGATTTCCATTCCCAGCATCGCCGTGGGATGCTGTGCCAGCGAACGGCCGTCTGCGGTTGCCTCTGGTCTCTCTGCTGATCGTCTCCAGCACGCGTCGCCGGGGCTCAGCGCACGCTGCTCCAAGCGCGCCGCGGCCGGTCCCAGTCTCGCAGTGCGTTTACGCGCGTGCTCGATGTGAAGCGAGTGAGTAATAGCTGTTCTCCAAAGCTCCGGTGCCTTGTGCGTGGCTTTAACTGTACTGTCTTGGGCCCTAAATGCTCCACGCATGCCTTTGGGTAACGCACGCTTTTGAAACGCGTGCTTGTCTGGAGCTGCTTTTTTTCGGAGGAAAGCCAAGTACGCCGCTGCCTTTTTTTCCCGGTGGGCAGAGGAGGGTTTTTGCCCGGTTGAGGTGCCTGCAGACATTTATTGGGGTGTTAATGTGAAGTCTTGGCATCCCTCACCACAGCCACTGGCACAGAAAATCCCCCCCACCCCGGTGGGTGCATGCTCGCTCGCCGCTCGCTGGGCTCTGCTCTGCACCAGCCCATCATCATCTTGCTCGGTCACTGGCCGCCCCCCATCATGCGAAAGACCTGTCAAATCATTTAGTTGCTGCTACGGTTACAAAATCCCATGGAGTTTCCACAGGAGAGGCAGGGCAGAGCCTGCAGACGGGCTGTTGGCGGCCGTGGGGGACGCAGACACAGCAAAAAAGCAGCCGGACGGCGCCGTGTGATGCCCGTTTTCCTCTCCCTGCCCAAGCCCGGCTCTGCTTCCTGGGTGGCTGTGGGGGGGCTCAAGGCAGCGGGAACTTCACGCTGCGGGGAGCGGTGAGATGCCGTAAGGTGTGGGGGCGGCTGGGAGGACTGGGATCGCCTGGCCCAGGAGATGCAAGGACACGTGAGCGGTACTGAGCTGCCGGGGGTCTTTCAGGGACCAGCGGCAAACTCTGGGCTAAAGAGAGATCTCTGCTGGGACCGGGAGCGCGAGGAGGAGGAGGGGAGTGGGCAGCGGGATTAGTGATGGGCTGCGGCATGAAGACATCCTGGTTTTCCCCGAGCCCCGTGGCTGCCCGCAACGTGACGGGGAGCTCTGCTGGGCCCGGGGGGAGCCCCCGCACTGCACCCCAAGGAGCGCAGCCTTCGGCCTCGTGGCCCCAGCGTGCCCGAGCCTGGCTGCGGGGGCTGCTCAGCACAGGAGCCCCTCTGTATGACGGCTTTCCGAGCTCCATCACCATGGAGATGGTTAGTGATGGGGTGGCCGGCTAACGAGGTTCCTGGGCTCTTGCTCACCCTCCTGCCACCGTAACTGGGTGGTGAGGTCATGGCGCAGCTGGCAGCGGGCTGGGGGCTGCCCCTGCCTCTCCCCATGTCCCAGAGCCCTCGGGGACAGGAGCCCCTGGGTTTGCACAAGCTGAGGCCATCCTCCTCCTCTCTGCCCTCGCTGCGGGGGCTGAGGGGCTGATGCTGATGGCGCAAGGAGTGTTGTCACACCAGGGGAGGGGCACCACATACCCCCCCACACGCCCAACAGGCTCAACGTGCCACATTACCAGGGCGCAGTCTCAGATTCACACCTTTCTCCTCCGAATCTCGTGGCTGGGGAGAGAGAGACCTGGCGGGCAGGACCCTGGAGGGGGTCCACATGCATCCATGGCGCAGAGGAAGAAGGGATGACAGAATCACAGAAAGGTTTGGGTTGGAAGGGACCTTAAAGCCCACCCAGTGCCACCCCCTGCCCTGGGCAGGGACACCTCCCACCAGCCCAGGTTGCTCCAAGCCCCGGCCAACCTGGCCTTGAACCCCTCCAGGGATGGGGCAGCCACAGCTTCTCTGGGCAACCTGGGCCAGGGGCTCACCCCCCTCACAGCAAACAATTTCTTCTTCACATCTCATCTCAATCTCCTCTCTTTCAGTGTAAAACTCGTCCCGTGGCTCCTCTTCCTGCTCCAGAGTCCCTCCCCAGCTTTCCTGGAGCCCCTTTAGGGACTGGAAGGGGCTGGAAGGTCTCCGCGGAGCCTTCTCTTCTCCAGGCTGAACCCCCCCAGCTCTCTCAGCCTGTCCTCCCAGCAGAGGGGCTCCAGCCCTCCCAGCATCTCCGGGGCCTCCTCTGGCCCCGCTCCAACAGCTCCGTGTCTTTCCTGTGCTGGGGACTCCAGAGCTGGACACAGCACTCCAGGTGGGGATGCCCCAGGACCCAGCTCCCCTCGCCTGGGAGCCACGCTCGCCCCCAGCCCCCTGCCGAGACAAGCCCCAGGGCTGAGCGTCCTGACAGATAAGAAGCCACACCAGCTGCCCCCTGCCAGATTTCCGCTGCCTGCCGTGGCATCCCAGGTAGCTGCAAAGCATCCCGTGGAAACAGCACACCCAAAGTCTTCGCCTCCTCTCAAACTGGGAAGCCAGCCTTTCTTCTTGGCTTTATTGCTCTCGAGGTTGGGCTCTTGAAGCTGCCCCTTGCCTTCCAGCAAGCTCCGCTGCCATTAAACCCTGAGACTGAGATGTGCGCCCAGGATGAAGTCGGAAGTAAAGCAACATGCAGAACCCAAAACATAGTGGAAAATAGCCGACAAGTGCCTGGAAATTAAGCAAGGAAATGGTGTCAGCCTATTTATAGGAGCTTCTTGCAGCAGAGGCATTGTACTTGCTCCTCCGCCCCGGCAGGATTGTCTGGTGCTGGGTGAAACAGCCTTAAACATCCATTTCTGAAGGGCCTCTTACACTGGAGAGGGGCAGAGGCAGTTTAGGGATGGGTGACTCCAGCGGTATGTCTGAACCCAAGGTGTTTCAGGGGGTGTCAGGGCTTTTACCAAAGCCCGTGTTGATCTTGGATGGTCTTGTAAAAGCCCTTCATCCTGCTCTGGCCACAGCCCCAGCAAATGCTCTGCGCTTGGAGCAGGATGGACCCTCTGGCCAGGCTGCTTTTGGCCTCTCACCCCGGGGGTGGGCAGAGCCGTGTCTCCATCACCCCCAGGACAAGCAGGTTCTGGGAGATGCGGTGACGATGTCTCCATCGCCCCCAGGACAAGCAGGTCCTGGGAGATGCGATGACGATCTCTCCATCACCCCCAGGACAAGCGGGTCCTGGGAGATGCGATGACGATCTCTCCATCACCCCAAGGACAAGCGGGTCCTGGGAGATGCGATGACAATCTCTCCATCACCCCTAGGACAAGCGGGTCCTGGGAGATGTGGTGACGATGCCACCGTGCCCACAGCCCCGACAATGTCCCCGCTGGAGGGGGGCCGGCTGGGGGTCTCCGCAGTGAGGGGACTGAAGGATGGGGATGCGAAAGCTGCTTAAGGGATTTGAATTCTTAATCCCCATTAGAAATTAATGTCCAAATCCCTGGAGTGGTGGCAAATCCCACCCCAGAAGTTCATTTTTCTTCAAAACAAAAAGAAACACAAGCTGCAGCATGCTGGACCGGCAGCCCAGGAGTGGGGCTGGCCGGGGTGACCCACGGCCCCAGGCCATCGCCACGGGGCACCCACGGGCGACCTCTGGGGACGGCCACCCTCGTTTCACCCAAACATTGGGGCATTTCCTCCCAAGCTGGCCAAGTGTTTAAAAGCTCGGGGACGCTGCTTGGGAGCTCACCCCGGTGACCGCTCTCTCACCCTCCCTCACCCGGTCCTTAGCAAGTCCCTGGCACCTCCTCCCGTATTTTGGGAAAATATTTTCCTGTCCTGCAAAGCAGTAGCTGGTGCGGAAAATGGCCGAGCTCTGGGGAATCCAAGCGGGTTGCGTTGCTTTGGAAGCAATTCCCATCTGACTTAGCAAAGGGCTAAGCTCATTTTACACATGACTGACTTTCACACCTTTAACAAGAAGCAGTTTCTTTCTCCGTGAGCAGTGCATGTGGCAGTTAAATTGATTATTCGTTGATCGAGTGAGAACACGCAGCACAGAAACTCTATCGTACACCCAAGGCATTGGAAAAGGGCTACGGAAATGTCTTGAAAAGTGGGATTTCCCCCTATGCAACTATAACTGGATATATCCAGCCACACTGAGGGTCGTTGACAAGCATCACAGGTTGTGCTAAAGCCAGTGAAAAAGTCGAGGTATAAATTAGTTTTAAAATCTGGCTCTGGCTGGGCTTTCCCTGGCGTTTTCCCCTTGAAAGCTTCAGCAGCAGCGTTTCGTCCGTGTGGTGGTGTGTCCCGGACACGGGACAGGGAGCACCCGGCTGCAGGCTGAGCAACGGCTGGGACAAACCCTGGGCAGATGGGGCCGGGTTCAGGCTGTGCTTTGCGTTTTACTCCTTCCACCTCTCATGGAAAGCCCTGATACGGGGCACGGGGACTCACACTGACACCCCTCTAAGGCTGGCCCCGGGCTGGGGGGGGGTTGCAGGGCCGGAGGAGGACGGAGCTGCGTGACCTTTGCACGACGCAGTGCCCTGCACCGTTTGGTCACTAATAGGGGCAAAGAGCTCAAAGCCATCGTCCTTGATCCTGCCATGCTCATCGTCTCCCTTCGTGTCATCAGGATTTCTGTGCATTTCCACTCCCCTCTAGGAAAAGCCGTGTCTTGGGCAGGGGATGGCAGGCGGGGAGAGAGGGAAGGGCTTGTCACAACCCCGCAAGCCCGATGGCCACGGGATGGCCCTGCTCATCAGGTCAGGATGGCTACAGCCTTGTGCAACCAGGTTTGGAAGATCCAGGCAAGGACGGAGATAGCCCATGACTCTGGCCACCCATCCCAGGGCTCTGTCTCCTCCGGGGGAGGAGCTTTTTAGTGAGTCCCACACGAATCCCACGAATCCTCAACGGGAGTTTGTCCCCATCGCTAGGCTCTATGGGGACTCAACCCCAGTGGCACGGCCCCATGATCCCAGAGGCTCAAGGGGTTTCTGCATCTGCCCCCGTTTCCAGCCAGCTGCAAGGGAACGGGCTCTTTGCTGCCATCCCAGCCCCGTCCCGGCGCCGCGGCTCCAGCTGGCAGAGCGTCCCTGGACCTTGGCAGCGCAGAAGTCGTGCTGTAATTTCCTTGCACAGGCAGTAATCCTAACGAACATCCTCGCCGCGAGGGAGCGCGGAGGGAGCCAGCCACTGTCAGTTTGAATGTTGTTTTAATTCAGGTTAATTAAAGGGTTCGGGCAAGAATAAACAAGCAGACAGCCTCCCCAAAGCAGCCGACAGGAGATCTGAACCCGAGCTGACAACTGCCCGCGGGAGGCGGCCGATCCCGGGGTGCCGAAGGGGGGATGCTCTGCTCGCAGCTGCGTGGGGCACAAACCCAACTTGTCCTACGCGGGTACCCAGAGCATCACCCTGAGACCCCAAACCACCTCGCAGTGGGGAGGAAAAGGTCCCAGGCCAGCCCAGGACCTGGCAGGTGCCCAAACCACTGAGCCAGGAAGGAGGTGTTTCTTCAGGATGGGTCTTTGCGGGGATGTCCCTCCACCACGGGGTGTTGTGTGGGTGCCTCCCGCCCCCGCTGCACCGTGTCAGGGGTGGGTGCCTGGGCTGAGCCCCAAATTTTTAACAAGGCGTGATGTGGATTTGTTCTGACAGGCCAGTGGCAGGAGCTCAGGACCAGACGAGCTTTCCAGGCTGAGCCAGCCTCCACGGGGGACAGCCTTCTGCGTGCCAGGCTTCCAGCATCTGCCTCGACAGAGCTGGCTGGTGCCAACCCACCTGTTGGCGCACCCACCTCCAAAGTTTAGGACAAGCCCTAAAGGATTGTTGTAAACTTTAGGAGAAGGCAGGATCCAGCATCTGGGCAGGGTTTTCTTGTGCAGCAGCGCGGGGTTCTGGCTGGGACGCAGAAGGACGCTCGGGGCCACGTGCCATCCGCGTGGGCTCTGTGCGCGGAGCGTGAGTTATTTCTTCTTTTTGCTTAAAGCTGTGCTTCTGAGGGACGCGTTCATGAAATATAAATGAGAAACCTGCTTTAAGCGGGCAGAGCCCGGAGATGAACGGCGAGTCTGCGCAGGCAGCAGCACGCAGCCTTTCATTTCCCAGCTGCAGTTAATAATTTATGATTTTCATAACACGAGCTCTGATCTGGGAGCCCAAAATGCCCCGAGGGCTGGCAGGGCTCCCCCACTGCACGCTTCAACCAGTGCTTCACCCTCGACAACAGGCACTGTCCCCATGGCCACCCACACAGCACTCCACAGGATCCGTCCACAGCTTGCCATCACTGCCAGGAGCTGGGTCTGGTCCCCAGGGAGCGTGGGTGGCATTGGTCGGCAATGGGTGGTCATGGGTTAGTGATGGGCTGGTGGGTGGTGATGAGTTAGTGATGGGAGGTGATGGTTGGTGATGGTGGTGATGGGTGGTGATGGTGGTGATGGTTGGTGATGGTGGTGATGGGTGGCGATGGGTGGTGATGGTGGTGATGGGTGGTGATGGGTGGCGATGTTTGGTGATGGTTGGTGTTGGGTGGTGATGGTGGTGATGGTTGGTGATGGGTGGTAGATGGTGGTGATGGGTGGTGATGGTGGTGATGGGTGGTGATGGGTGGTGATGGTTGGTGATGGTGGTGATGGGTGGTGATGGGTGGTGATGGGTGGCGATGGGTGGTGATGGTTGGTGATGGGTGGCGATGGTTGGTGATGGGTGGTGATGGGTGGTGATGGGTGGTGATGGTTGGTGATGGGTGGCGATGGTTGGTGATGGGTGGTGATGGGTGGTGATGGGTGGCGATGGGTGGTGATGGTTGGTGATGGGTGGCGATGGTTGGTGATGGGTGGTGATGGGTGGCGATGGGTGGTGATGTTTGGTGATGGGTGACGATGGTGGTGATGAGTTAGTGATGGGTGGTGATGGTGGTGATGAGTTAGTGATGGGTGGTGATGGGTTGGCAGATGGGTTGGGGATGGCTGGCAACTGATGGCAAGGGGTTGGTGATGGGTAGCAATAGGTTGGTGATGGGTGGTGATGGTATCATAAAACTTCCCAGGTTTGGGGCAGAAGGGGTGAGAAGAGGGGTGATAGCTTGCTGGGGGGTTGGGTAAATCTGGATGAAAATTACTTTTCATAATCATCCCTGGGTGAGAACCTCAGGTTCTGCAATACCAGCCTCTTCTGCAAGGAAAAAGACCCAGAATAGTTAATTTTGGGTGAGCTGATGCTAAGTCTGCGCCCAGGAGATGCCAGGGGCTGGGCAGAGGTTCAGAGGGTTGGGGACCTGCTTGTGCCTGTGCGAGGGACAGCACTGAGCCAGATCAGTGACTTACAGCCGGGATTGGGACTCCTGAAGGACCGGGATGGTGAGGGGCTGCGAGGGGTCCAGGAGAGGAGACACAGCTCCAGGCGGATTGCCCAAAAAGGCAGGGTAGGGGTTCAGGCGAGGGGTTGGCATCCAGACAACCCCATCATTTCCGCGCTGGAGCCCTCCAGCCCGGTTAAGCATCCTTTGCCGCCCTTGGGAGGAGGGTGATGCCAGACCCGCCGTCACCCGCTGTGACCAGGGACACTTCCCTGGCTGCGCGTCCCCAGGCGTAGGCTGGCTCTAGGGCAGGGAGAAGGTCCCCAGCGGGTGGGAGGTGGCACTAGGGCCAGGCAAGGTGCCTTGTCTCCCACCTGCCCCTGTCTGGGCTGAACTTCCCCCTCCCGGCTTCTGCTCTGTTTTCAGCTCAGCTAGAAAACAAACACTTTCGGGTTGGTTTTTTTTTTCTTCTTCCTTTCCTAATTTAGATGGTCCCAAGGCCCCACAGGCAGATACAGGCGAGTTTATTCCTTCCCCGTGTTTACGGAGCTGCTGGAACATACTGCTCCTGCAAATATTACATCAAGAGAGCATGGGGAAGGCTCAGCTTCCCCAGCACGGCTTAACTCTCACCTACATCTGCCCGTGGCTGCTCGCTACCTCCTCCCGTGCCCTGGCATCGCCCCCCAGCCGCGCTGCTGCCGTCTCCAGCTTGGCTCAGCGGTGGTGGCCAGGAGAGTCCCAGCGCCTGGTGCCACACGGGCCCCCTTCACTTCAGCCTCAGCCACTTCTCCCTTGCCTGCTGTGTCCCCGGGGAGCGCGGGGGCAGCACCGAAATGCCCCTGGGAGATCAGCTAATGCCCCACCGTGTCCCCGACAGCCCTGCTCTGCCGTGGGGGTCAGACGAGAGGACAGGGCAAAGCAGGCACGGAGCCGGGCAAGGATGCAGAGACACCACAGGACCCTGGCTGGGCTTGACACGGGGCTCCTGCCACATCAGTGGGGACGGGGACAGTTTGGGACGCGGGTCCCTTGCATCCCGGGCTGAGGGGGGCTAACTGGGAAAGCTCATCCCTCCCTCAGCCATCTGGGCGGTCGGTCCCAGCCCTGCCAGAAAGCGTCCCCCAGGAGATGCCGGGATGGCTCTTGCACCAGAGGAACTGCCGCTCCCGGAGCCCTGGCCGGTGCCGGACACGGGCACGGGCTGTCGGTGGCTGTGAGTGCCAGGGCCATGCAGGCTGTCGCAACGCAACACGAGGCCCCGAGCTCTGTTTGCTTGGCTGGGACAACGTGTCACCGCCGAGGGAGCCCGGGTTGCGTCACGCCGGTGGAGAGGGGAGAGCGGTGCCCGGCCTCCCTCCGCTCCCCCGGCCAGAGGGAGCCGCCGGCTTGGCAGGACGCAAGGGCAAGGAGGGGGAGAGGACGGCAGCGGGAGGGCTGCGGGGAGACAGCGATGAAGATGGAGGGTTCGTTGCCTGCAGGAAAGAAACTGGGGGTGAGGAACACCCTGAGACACTGGAGGGAAGGGCTCGGGGCTGGGGGCTGGAGGTTTTATCAGCTGTTCATGAATACAGCTTGACTCAGCCACACAGTACTGGGGGGACAGGGATGCTGGTGAGACCCCTCCCAGCCACAAGAGCCCAGAGGAAATGGCATCAGGGGTGTCAGCGTCTTCCAGCATCGTCCGATGAGCCCCATCCCTCCTGGGCTGCCCCAGGATGCTGCCAGTGCCCTGCTTTTTCCCAGGGTCTGGCAGAAAAATGAAGTTAAAAATTCCCTTCATGGGATGGCCGGACAGACGGAGGTCTCCAAGGGGATGAGGTTAACAGGGACCGTTCCCTCTCTCCCGGATCCCGAGAGGTGGAGTCTGTGGCGTGAAGCCAGTGGGGCCGGTTCCCCCCTGCTGGCCAGCACCCAGCACCCAGCCCGCTGCCCACCACCAAGATTTCACCGAAATGCAAACGCCGGTTTGCCTGACCCGGCGTGTCCAAGACGTCCAAAACCTCAGGCCAGTCTCGCCACCTCTTTCCGGGCAAGGACGAGTCACTGGCCCGGTGCTGCCTTCCCCAGGCCGGCAGTGACGCTGGGCACCGCACGGACTCTGGCACCGCATGTGGCCATGGGGGCGTCCACAGGCAGCGTCTGGGGTGAAGTTGGGGTTGTCCATCACCACCGGCGGGGAGAAGGAGCTCTGTCCCCCCTCAGTGCTCCATGGGAAGGGACATCACCATCCTCCGAAATCAGCCTGGAGGTTGGGGAACGAGCCGGTCCCCGGGCAGCAGTGGGGTCAGGGATACCTGGAGAGGAGCTGGACCTTGGGGAGGGGTAGTGTGAGGACAGCAAAGGAAATCAGAGATACGGTCAGGAAATAACAAATGTGAGTCAGCTGAGAAGCATGCGGGCAAGGACAACTTCGGAGAGCTAATCTGCAGGAGATAACACTGACGGGATGGAGGAGCCTCGGAGACGAGCTCATGGAACGGGAGAATCAAGGCATGGAGGTGTCTGAATCTCCAGCAGCCAACGCAGCCCTTTGCATCACGCTCGGCTACGTCACCCCCGGGTGCCGGGGGGAGCACAGGGCTCAGCACCCAGCCTTGAGTGCTCTGGGCGGCACGTACGCTTTGGGATGCGTTTTGTAGCCTCCAAAGGTTTCCCCGAAATCCTGCACTGGGTGTTTATCCCCCGGCAGACAGGACTAGCTGTGGCGCAGCCTGTCTGCTTTTAGTCTGGTGGAGATTAAGCTCTCCGGGGCCTAATGGCAATTCTTTTGGCAAGCGTTCAGCAGGCTTTAATCCATCTTATCTCCACTCTGAAAGGATGAATTAGGCGCCTCTCCAAGCGCTCAATGGGGAGCAGAAGCGGCGGGAGCTCTGGCGCTGCACAAGCTGCCGCGGGCGCCCCGGGGATGCCCTACATACGGCAAAGCTCCGGAGGAGCCGGAGCAGGAGCCGGAGCAACCTGGGGGCTGGGGAAGGGGCAGCGCTGCAGGATGGCCGGCAACGCTTTCCTCCACGCAGCAGGACCCTCTCGCCCTTCTCCCCCTGAACATCCAGATGTTGGGATCACCAGGAGTCTTAGCCCGAATAACAAAGGCCCCAGTTCCCTTGGGATTTGCCTGGGTGGCTTCTTGGCTCACGGGTGAAGAATGGGGGCAACGTGGCGCCGCGCATCCCCGTGCAACGGCTCCCATGCCAACACCGGTGCCTGTCTGGCCCGTCCAACCCATCTGGTACCCAGGGATGTCCCTGCTCCCACGGTCCAGATGCAGGAGTCTGGATGTGGTCACACATCCACACACCCTGAGTGACCCTTGTGTGGGGTGGTCCCACTGTCCCACTCACCACCCTGCCGTCGGTCACAGGGACTCCGAACTCGCCTTTTGCAAACCTGTCCTGACGTGGCTAATAATAACTGTGTTAATTAGGGAGCTCTCCCAGCCCCTGCATGATTCGTTTGGTCAGTTGTGGGGGATGTTGTCAGGGTAATGTAAATGAGGGGTGGCATTCGCCTCCCCAGCAGCCGTCTGGAGTGCTGGAGCCTCGCGTGTCTGAGACCCGAGGCACTCGCTGCAAGTCAGGGCGACCTGGTTGGTGCAGGCACCGCAGGCAAGGACGCCACTCGGCTCAGCCCCACGTAGACATTTGGCCCCAGGAATGTCAGCTCAGACACCCGCTGAGCACGACGGCTGCTTGCACCCGTCTCCACCGCCGGCAGCCGAAGGCGAAGGGCTGTGTCCCAGCCAGGCTGTCTGCCCCGAGCCCGATGGCTTTTAGATGGCTGCCCATCACGGTGGCATCTTGCCTTCTCCAAGCCCCTTCCACGTGAGATCAGAGAGGACAGTGAAACCTTCGTGGCCTTTGCAAAGCCTGAAATTTCCCACTTTTCTGCTGCCATGGGCGGCTGGGGGCTTCATTTCTTTTCAGCTGTGATATCCCTTGGGTGACAGATGGCCTGGTGGCTCGCTGGCTCGCACACCCGCCCTGCCGGGGCCGTGGCCGTGGCCTGGTTCCAGGACAGGGTCTCCCCGCGTCTGCCAGAGGGGACCGGGTTGCCCTGAGATCAGTCGGGGCCAGTTCGCAGGATGGTGGCAGAGCCTCTGTGGCATCGCCTGGTCCCATCCTGGGACGCAAACACCCCTCAGCCGGGAAATGAGTTTCGGGGGGAGATTTCTTTGGGGCTGCGGCCGGCCGGCACCCGTGGGTGCTGCCGAGGGGCCCGTTGCCACTGGCTTGCCCTCCTGGGGGAGGCGAGGGGTGGGCGGTGCGATGGCTCAGCATCGCTGCCCGCTGCCGTCCTTGCTCCCGACCGCAGGGCTGTTTGCTCTGCGCCGAGCCGTGCCGCCCGTCGGTCAGCGTCTGCCGTGGCCAAAGAGGCGGCGGAAGCTCTCTGGGTGCCGCCGGTGACACCCAGGCCAGCGAACCCGTCCCTCACACCAGCCCCCAGCCCCTGCCTTGCGTCCTGGGGGCTCTGCGGGGGCTCCAGACGTCCCTCCTTAGTCGGTGGGTCTTGGGGGGGTCTTTGCTGGAAGGTTTAAGCTGTGTCTCGTTTCTCTCCTTGGCGCCCAAAGCTCCTTTTTTTTTTTTTTTTTTCTCTTCTCAGGAAGACGAAAAGAATTAATTGAGCAAAGAACTAATTGAGAAGTGGAAAACAAAGCCGGCAATTTTCAAACGGGGTGCTAAGCGCTTCAGGACCTGCCCATTGCTTTCTGCTCTAAGCGTGTTCTTTCGTTCCAACCCGCGCTCGTCCCGCTCCGGCCACCGGCCACCCCCGTGTCTATTCCTGTCCCGCAGAGCCCTGCGCCGGCAGAAACCCCCTCTCCGTGTTGCGTCACCAGTTGAACTCCGGCGCCTGCCATCTCCAAAGCAACCAGCAGCTAAAATTAGTAGAAAGTTTGATCTGAGCCTGAGCCAAGCTTAATTTTTAATTGCTTCTACTTTCATTCCCGGGGCTGGGTTTGCCAAGGCGGTGGCAGGCGGGGGCTCGGTTACCCGCGGGCAGCGCTCCGGCCCGTCCCGGCACTGTGCCTGTCGGGATCGGTGTCCCCGCCACAGCCTGGGGTGTCCCGCCGCAGCCGGCCATGTCGTCCCCTGCTCCCTGGGCCCCCGGCCGGGCTCTCGGCGTCCCCAGGAGCCCCGTTTGTCCCTCCTGTGGCAGAAGGGATTGAGCACCTTGCTCCAGCCCCTGAAGGCAGGGGGCCCATTTTCCAGCTTTTGCTTTTTCAAAAGGCCAGTGTGATGTGAGGATTTGCAGCTAAATCCCAAGCAGCTCGTGGCATTCCTGAGTCCTTTCCCACCCCTGCAGCCTTCTCTTTCCCATCCCGTGCCTGCAGCCTCCCTCTTCCCATCCCATCCCTTTCCACCCTGCAGCCTCCCCTATCTCATCTCATCTCATCTCATCTCATCTCATCTCATCTCATCTCATCTCATCTCATCCCATCCCATCCCATCCCATCCCATCCCATTCCTTCCCATCCCATTCCTTCCCACCCCATCCCTGCAGCCTCCCCTTTCCCATCCCTGCAGCATATCCCTTCCCACCCCATCCCATCTCATCCCATCCTTGCAGCCTCCCCTTTCCCATCCCTGCAGCATACTGCTTCCCTTCCCACCCCATCCCATCCCATCCCATCCCATCCCATCCCATCCCATCCCATCCCATCCCATCCCTGCAGCCTCCCCTTTCCCAACCCTGCAGCATAGCCCTTCCCTTCCCATCCCATCCCATCCCATCCCATCCCATCCCATCCCATCCCATCCCATCCCATCCCATCCATCGCATCCCATCCTTCCAGCCTCCCCTTTTCCATCCCTACAACATACTGCTTCCCTTCCCACCCCATCCCAATCCCATCCCATCCTATCCCATCCCTTCAGCCTCCCCTTTCCCAACCCTGCAGCATAGCCCTTCCCTTCCCATCCCATCCCATCCCATCCATCGCATCCCATCCCATCCTTCCAGCCTCCCCTTTTCCATCCCTACAACATACTGCTTCCCTTCCCACCCCATCCCAATCCCATCCCATCCTATCCCATCCCTTCAGCCTCCCCTTTCCCAACCCTGCAGCATAGCCTTTCCCTTCCCACCCTATCCCTTCCCTTCCCATCTCATCCCATTGCATCCCATCCTCCCAGCCTCCCCTTTTCCATCCCTGCAGCATACTCCTTCCCTTCCCACCCCACCCCATCCCACCCCATCCCATCCCATCCCATCCCACCCCATCCCACCCCATCCCATCCCATCCCATCCCATCCCATCCCATCCCATCCCATCCCATCCCATCCTTGCAGCCTCCCCTGCAGTTGCTCAGGCAACTGAGCAGCGGAACGTTTCTGGCGTGGAGACACACAGGGAAGGCGAGAGTCTCCACTCACGCTCTCCTCTCCCAAATGCCTCCCTGAGCAGGGATTAGGAGGCTGCATTCCCGGTGTGGTTCACGGCTGCCACTGGAGAGAGTAGAAATAGTTTGGTCCTGGCTCAGAGCCCCTGGAACCTTCCACAAAATCCCCAAACACGCCGCGCTTGCGCTGACAAAGCAAACAGTTATTCAAATGACAAAGGTCACCTCTCCCCTTTTTGACAGCTATTTTTGCACCACGTTCTGAAGTCCAAGGGTAAAGGACGGCTCTGTCCCTGCACCAGCTCAGGCTCTTAGAGGGATTTGGGAAAGGGGAAGAAACCACCCGGGGGCAGGAGCCGGGAGAACAGGGTCCCTACGGCCAGGTTTTCCCACTGACGTCCCCCAAAATCATCCAACGTGCCCCAAGCGGGGGCTGCAAACATGTACAGGATGCGGTCGCTTAGGGGTTGTGCAGACGAGCAGCGCCTGCGAGGCAGCAGCACGGCCAGGTTTTGCCAAAGCCCTGAGGCTGCGGTGATGGTCTTCCCCATAAAGCGCAGGGAGCAGCCATCGGCTCCTCAGTGAGACTCGGCATCGTCTGCAAAGCAGCAAGTCAGTGCCAGCAGGTCCCGGCCCTGCGGGGCTGCCCGTGTGTCACCGGGGGCTGCGAACAGCCTCAGGATGCACCCAGATGCGGCCGGGGACTTCCCGGGATGGTCACGGAGGTGGAGGAAACCTCCGGGAGGGCCGAGCCTGGTGGTGGTGGTGGAGCAGCAGCTGCCTGGCACAACCCGTGAGCTGCCCTGACACGAGGGCAAACCCTCTCCCTTAGCACAGCGGTGCTTGAGGCATCCCCGAGTCCCACGCAAGCCTCCGGCCCTGCTGCAAGACTGCCTTCCTGATGATATTCCCATTTTCTGCAGAGTCCCAGGTGAGGCTGGTGACGGGGTGTCCCCTGGGAGCCGCGCACCGGGAGCAGGAACGTGCACCAGAAACTGCCGGTGGGTTTTCACTTGTCGGTCCAAAGGCAATCCCGATGAGAGCAGAGCTCCCCAGCAAAGGGTCCCTGCCCTGACCGTCTGTGCCACCTGCCATTCCTTCTTGCAGCATTAAACAAAAACCCTCCCAAATATGTAACGCAGGGAAGGTCACCTGGAGGCTGGGGACTCGCTCAGGGCCATCGCCAGCTCTGTCCTTGCCCAAGGGTGCTCTGCAAGGCTGGGACCCCCCCACCGCCCTGTCCTTGCCCTCCCCGGACGGTCTCTCCCAATATCGCCTGGCAGAGGGTATCGATTTGGGTGGTTTTAGAAATGGCCGCTTGGGAGAAGCAAAGCCCAAAGCTGCCCTTTTAAAGCGACACTTCCCAACGCAAACCCTAGTTTTGGCTGAAATGGAGGAGCTCCGTGGTCTCGGGGGGGTCACCACTAGCCACATGAACATGGCACCCCCAGCCTCTTTGTTTGACGGGAAACGGCCCATTTTGGATTCATTTCTTTGGGTTGGGGGGGGATTTTCTTGGACCGTGCTCAGGATTTACTTTTTCTCTGCACTTGGCGATGGGGAAGGAATTTCCAGGCACCCCTGAGCCACGTAGGTGGGTTCTTGGCATCGGGATTGTTTTCCTCGAGGTGCCTGGTTTTCCTTGCGGTGGGAGGATCCCCCAGGTGCCCAACCCAGGGCAGCTCCACGTCCTGTACGCAGCGCCGGGGGGGTGAGGTGGTCCCAAGCGAGCACCCCGGCAGCCTTGGACCCACCCCAGCTTTGTTACCGTCTGGGGAGCAAAGTCCCACGGATCGAAACCCCCGTCTACGCCAGGTAAAAGCCCCACAGCGTTTGTTTTTCTAAGAAATTCTGACGAAACAGAGCTTGGCCCACCCCAGCCCTGCCCGTGCAGAACCCCTTCGTGCCCACGTGCTCCTTCTCCGGGCTTTGCAAGAGAACGGGAGACGAAGCTGGGTGCGGGGGCGCCCCAGGCCAGGTACCGGTGGGTGCTGTGTGCCGGGCAGCTCGCCCCCGGGGACGCCGAGCCCCCGCAGCAGGGACGGGGCCGCTGTGAGCGCGGGAGAGCTCACATCCACCCTGCGGGCAGCGAAACGCTCCCGTCACAGCTCAGGAAGCAGCCGAGGTCGCTGTCACAGCAGGGAAAAGTGGCTGGAAACGGGGCCAGCTCCCACCTCCGAGCCCCCTTGGCTCCCCTGGGGATCTGGAGCGCCCCCCCGCCCCCGCGCCCCCCAGCCCACCGAGCTCCCATTTCACCAGTGAAGCAACTGGGAAAAGGGCTACCGGAGCTTTCGGTGCTTTGGTGCGTTTTCATCCGTTTCTTTTCTTCATCGCCTAGTGCCTGCACGTCCCGTGGGGTGGGACGTGAAAATCTGGGAAAATTCAGAGTCTGAGCATGGAAATCCGGAAGAATCTCAGCTAAGACACATTTATATACCTTATTGGAAAATGTTCACGACAGAGAAAGCCTTATTTTCGTCACTTCTTTTTGGCCCCCACCCCGCAGAGCCTTTGCCGTCCCTTCCCCTCAACGGGACCTTCTGGAGCAGCAGGAAATATCCCGACTTCCCAGACGCATCCCGAGGCCGTTCTTCCCGGACACTCTGTTACGCACCTGGGTACGTGGTTTGGATGCAGCTGGCCGGGCGGGCTGAGAAACGTCACCGCCTGGGCTACTGAGGCTGTGCTTTGGCCACCGGAGCCGGACGGGGAGCCCGAGCGTCACGTCGCCCGAGTTGTGAACCAAGGAGGAAGGCGCTGGGGAGAGGTTTGATTCCCAGCTGGCTTTTGAGGACTGCGCCCAAAAGCCCGTGGGCTTCTCCGGGATTTGTGAGGCGGAGATTCTGCTAGATCTTAAGCAGAAAAAAATTCAGGTTTGACATTTTAGCAGAAGTTAACAATTCAATGTGAGGTTTTGTTCCTTCCACCATTCTGCGAACATATTCAGATGGAACCGAGTTTTTGTTCCCTCCATCATTCTATGAATATTTTCAGATGGAACCGTATGTTAGAATTGCAAACCAAGATAATAACCAATAACATCGGTGAAGTACTACAAGTTGTTGGAACCAAAGTTATCATTGCAATTTCAGTGCCGTCAAGAGTTCGAAGAACTACAAATAGACAGAAGTATTAAACAATGGCATCAAGCAACAAATATACATTCTGGTTAAGGGATTAGATTATTTTCATCTACAGTAAAAAATAAATTACTTCTTTTTCCTTATGGAATTCTACAGTCCGGATGAGGAGCGTCTCCCCCGACATTCCCCCATCTAAAGCTCTGCAGCCCTTTCCCGTGGGTGTCTGGAGCCAGCAGGTCCCTTCCCGGGAGGAAAAGCAGCCGTGGCCCCGTGGGGATGCAGGGACAGAGACCCAGCGGAGCCCTCGACAGACGTGGCGGCCGTGGGTACAGCAGAGACGAACTTGGTGGCAGCATCGCCCCGGCCCTGGCTCCGAGTGCTGCCGGCCCGGCTGCCAGTGGCCGACGCTGCGCCTCGCTGCGGGAGCGTCCTGATGGGATGGGGACCTGCCCCGCGCCAGGGGAGAAGGGGACGGTGGGAAACCAGCTCCTGAGCACAGCGAGAGATGGATGCGGCGTGTGGCAGAGCTCGGGAGGCCGAGCAGCGCTTACCCAGCGGGAACCCTGCAAGGTGTCGGACGGGGGGGCGCACGTCCCGAGGGCACCCATCCCGCACGTCCTGGAGTGGCTAAAGACCTTCCTGGGCAGCAGAAGTGACCGACCCTGAGGTTTATCACATGGCACAGCCAAAAAAAAAAAAAGCCATTTGTGCTGCATCAGGAGATCCAGCGCGCAGGGTTTGTGCCAGCAGGATGCGGGGGTCACGGCCGCCACTGGATGCTGACCGAGAAGTGCTGAGCAGTGCCAGAACCGCCTCCGGTCCCCATGGCAGAGGAGGGGATGGGTGGCCAGGAGTGACAAAGGGACCTCAGAGGCACTCACCCCGGCTCTCTCCTTCCAGAGGCCGTGGGCATCTCCTTCCAGAAACGGTGCGGGAAATGAAAGGAAGGACGTTCAGAAAACATCTGGGGAAAGCCCCTGTCACCCCCGCGTCCTTCCAAAGCCACTGTCTCTGTCACCAGGCAAAGGTGGCTAATAAAAAGGAAGCTACGGTTGTCTCATTGGGAAAGCAGAGCACAGCCCTGGCGTCGGTGCTCGGGAGCAAACGGAGCGAGCCAAGGGGCAGCCTCATCCCCCGGGGAGCTGGAGCTCCCTGTGCCGACGCGCTGCGAGCTCAGCCAGCGAGAGCCCCTAATTCGAAACTCCTGTTGTTTAAATCGAGAGATGACTGTAAAAATAAGGGTCGGATTTCTCCGGCTGCCAAGCCTCCCACGTTAACCCAAGCCCTCCAGTTTCCTGCCTTCTGGCATGTGTGACCTTCCGCACAGTAACCCCCGCGCTCCCCGAGGAGCCCCGGTGTGGCAGGAAGAATAAAGGGTAGCGAAAACTTGCATAACCTTCATCCAGCCCCGCCAGGAAAATAAGGAGGCCGCTCGGACTGAGAGTGTCGCGGGCCTTTTATGTCAGTTTTTCAAGCATGGAAATGGGCTTCCCTGCTCCGGGCCGACGTTTCCTGGGATGCTCCCCAGATCAGAGGAACCCCAGGGTGGCTACGCCCCTCACTCTGTCCTCCAGAGCCCATAGGGGACATTGCAGCCTGGGTACCAACATCTTCTCCCCTGGGTACCAACATCTTCTCCCCTCGCTTGGGCTGCCAGCGGTTTGCCCGGGGCTGCCCCGTGCCAGCAGGGAAAGCTGGAGGAGAGAGGCCGGGAATGGAGCCCGGGCGACATGGCTGAGCTCCCGATGCAGCTGCTGGACGACGGCTGCAACCAATTTTCCATGTTTCTGACTCACCCTTGCATGGAAATTCCTCTCTGTTCAAGAAGAAGCAACATCAAGAGCAGAAGCTTTTGCGAACTCGCTGGCGGGGATGAGGGGGTGGGATGGATGAGGGGGTGGGATGAGGGGGTGTCCCCGACACCCCGGAAGGACGAGGCTGGTGCTCAGGCAGCCCTTGCTGCCCGCTGTCACCAGTGCCCTCGGGGCGGTGAGGGCCAGGGTACAACCAACCTGGCCACCGCAGGGGTCCGGGCAGGCTGGTCCCCCACTGCCAGGCGCCGAGGCCAGGAGCCGCACAGCCCCTCTCCGGAGCCGGGAGCGACGGGGTTTCTGGTCCAGAACAGCCTGTGCTTGGGGAGAGCGGCAGTAAGTGACGCCAGCACGTGGGGTTTTAGCAGGCAGAACTCTTTCACACCCCAGAACTTCAGACACACACAAACTTCAGGCCAGGTCTGAGCAGAGACCAAGGCGCATGGGTTGC
This sequence comes from Chroicocephalus ridibundus, assembly GCF_963924245.1. NCBI lineage: Eukaryota > Metazoa > Chordata > Aves > Charadriiformes > Laridae > Chroicocephalus > Chroicocephalus ridibundus. Next base: position 6,576,304 of record NC_086305.1, on the reverse strand, counting down.
CCGCTCCGGCCGGGAATGCTGCCAGTGCCTGTCTGGGTGAGACGTGCTGCCGCGCTCAGCCAGGGGCCAGTAGGAAATCCCTGCTGGATATCTCCCGACCTCTGCTGAATCAGAATAACCGTTCCTCTGGAAAACCTAAATTTATTCCCGAAGCGGTGACGGCATAATTCACATATGCCCTATTCCCCTCTCGTTGGAGTCTCCCTTACGTTTGCCATTTCCAACAATAAAGCAAAGCTGTGAGCAACCTTCCTGTAAATCGGCATCTCTCCCACCCCTCCCGGTGACGTGAGCCCGGGGCTGAGCAGCTGCAGGAATTTATGTGAGTTCAGACCGGGCTGAACTTTCGCACAGTGACCCGCCGGGTCAGCGTGGGAAGGAGTGGGATGGAGAAAGGCAGAGAACAAAGACACCCATTGCAGTGTCCCCGCTTGCAGCCTGCCCTGTGCGGGACGGCGGGATGGGGACGGGGACGGGGAAGGGGATGGGGATGGAGATGGGGACGAAGATGTGCCCACCAAGCACGTGGGAAAGGAGCTGCTTGCGGTGCGTGCCAGGCATACTGCCTTTCCCGACCGGCTGGGCTGGAGGAATTGCATGGAAGAGGGGATGGGGATGGGGTTGGCGATGGGAATGGGTGTGGGGATGGGGATAAGGATAGAGATGAGGATGGGAGCGAACGCCGTTCCTGCAGAGAGACCCCCATGAAAAAAGACTTCCTCTGGAGTCTGCTGTTCCCTCACCAGGGCATGACCCCAGACAGGGGATGATCCCAGCTGGGGGGATCCCGAGGCAGACAGAGACCCCTGGGGCAGCCCCGAGGGCCAGCGTGCCCTGCTGCTCCCGGGGCTGCTCCGGGGTCCCAAAGGCGGCAGGGTCCTTGTAGGGTCCCTCCTGGGGGTGCCCTCTGCTGTGTGGGGCAGAAGGTCCTTCGTCCCCCTGGGAACAAACCTCGGCCCTTCCCCAGCCCCAACTGAGCCAGGCGGTCGGGACCCCACAGGGATTTTGGCCACAACCCTTTTCCACGACAGACAGACCAGGGCTCCCCCTTGGCACGGAGAAATGCCCGGAGAGATCAATCCCTGCTGGCCAGCCCGTTTTAAGCTCTATTTAAACTCGAGTGCAACCAGCTCTGCCCATTGACCCGTGGTCACCCACAGCCCGGGGTAGCCCAGGGCCTCAGGGGACTTTTCATTTGTGTACGTTAAAAATTCATATTTCTCAGGGCAAATTGGAGATGTCCCAGTAGGAAAACACAGCCAAAGGAAAATGCATAAATCATGTGGCTTCTCAACAGGCCTCGGCTTCTTACATTACACCTCTCCTGCCCCAGCACAAACACTGCAAATGCAGAAAACAACCAGTGGGGACACGTTTGCCTCGGCACCCGGCATAACCCCGTCATTTCCCAGGACAAGCTCCAGCGTTGGGTAACAGCAGGGCAGGGAGCGGAGCCGCACACAGGATTCATTTCGCCTGACGTCGTTAACCCCGAGCGATAGTCAACACATGAAACTGTGCCTCCCTGTTTGTCCCAGTGACTCGGGGGGTTGGTGTTTCCCAGTTTGGACGGCTCGTGATGCTGGGTGCTCCAACCTCGGGCTCCGCGGGCGCCGCTCCTGCCAGCTCTCTCTCTCCTGGGATGCCAAAAACCAGCGGGAACAAGACAAAAAGAAGGATTTTCATGTTTTTGGTGGGGACGACCCCACCTGGGAATTTTTGGCAGAGCTGTGGCCGCCCCTCCAGCGCTCAGGGGTGACGGTGGGTGCGGTGACAGATCTGTCCCCTGGGGGGGCGGGGGGCGCAGGCCAGCCAGGCACGCCCCAAGGTGCCACGCAGGGACCCCCGACCCCCCTGACGCTCTCGCCCTGCCGGGGGGGTGACCCCTCCCCATTGCCACCCCCTCCCCCCCCCAGCAGGGTGAGCGCAGAGGGGCCCCTCAAATCTCAAAGGCTTGGACAAAGCAACGACCACAATTTGCATTTCGTGCTGTTCATTTTTCCCCTGCGGCGTTTCCTATCTGTGGTTGGTTTGTTGGTTTTTTTTTCCTTCTTTTCCTTTTTCCTCATTTGAAAAATTCCTTCTGACAATGAAATAAATGAGAACGCACCCACCGGCGGAGGGGCTGGGGGCTCTCTAGACTCTGTGCCTGATGAAATTTCCCAAATTCCTTCTTCCTCAGCTCCTACTTCGGTGAGTCCTCCCTGTGCCGCCGCTGCTGGCTGCTCGCCCCGAGGCCTCTCCCGCACCCTTTCCACCAGCAGCGGCCTGGGGAGCACTTGGAGACGGCCCTAACGAGGAACCGGTGGCTGGAATTTATTCCTGCAGGAGCTTCCTACACCTTTGTACATAAACACACTCGCGCCAAAGAGGTGCTTTGCTCCCGACAACAGGGAATTTATCCACGCAAAGGAAAAAGATGGGAACCCCTTAATATTAGTTGCCTACTCGGGGACAGTAAAATAAGTTTGGGTGGTGGAAGTACTGGGTGCGCAGCGTCGCTTTGCACGGCTGGGTGCCACGGGAGAGGCTGGGCTTAAAAATCAGCTCTGCAAAACCGCAGTTAAATACCGAGTGGCAGAGTCTTGCAGAAATCCTCAGGGGAGAGCTGGAAAGGTGGCTCCCAATGGCCACTGCCCTTGGGAAGCTCCCGTGCCACCGCTCCCAGGTGACACGGGGACTCCTGGGATGGTAAATCCTGCTGCCAAGCGTTTTCGGACAAGGTGAAAAGGCTTGACCCCTGGGATGGATGGGCTGTGCCCCGAGCTGCAGGGCTGGCAGTGGCAGCGGTGGGGTGGAGGCAGAACTTCAGTGGGTTTATGTGGGGCTGAGTGGGGGTGAGCTCGGCATGAGCCCCCAGTGCAGCCCTGGTCCCCCGGGGGCTCCCCGTGAGCCAGACCTGCGGGCAAGCAGTGGGAAGCAGGGATTTAGCCCCCTGCTCTAGGATGTGCTTTGTAGATGCACATTGCCCCCCTTGAGCCCTGGGGCGGCCGGAGGAAACGTCCAGCGGGGAGGGAGCGGAGGGGCTTCATCTGCTCTTAACCGAAAGAGCCAAGGGTGGCTCCATCGCAGCGTGTGAATTCCTTTAACAGGGAGAAAAAACAGAGACTGAAAATCTCTTCAAGCTCATGGAAAAAGGCAGGACAAGAGGGAAGAGCTTGTAAGCGGAGTCAAAGACACTTGCAAAGGAAATAAGAGGCACATTTTTCACAGGGAGATGATCGAAGCCTTAAAGGAGGAAGGCACTCTCGGAGGCCAGCAGCGTTTAGAGGAGTGAACGGAACATTTGAAGGAGTGAACGTCCTGCAGCCCCCGGCACACAGAGGAGCTGACGCAAAGTGCGCACCCTCCCCAAGGCTGGCAGCATCCTGCGGGGCATCACCCAGGAGCCCTGTGCCTGCAGAGCGCACTGTGCCTGGGCCAGGGCCACCCAGCAGAGCCCTGCGCCCACAGCGGGCACCCACTCCAGGGCCCCGGCACTCATTACACCCAGGCGCCCTGTGCCTGCGGCACACAGCCACCCCAAGGCCAGCAGCTCCAGCGGGGCACGGCCTGGGATGAGGACACGGGTGCAGGCACGTGATGGGGCAGCACCCGTGGGTGGGGGCTCCACGGGGGTGACCAAGTGGCAGGGCTTAGTGGGAATGGGGCTCCCCAGGGCAGGGTGAGGGGCAGTGTGGTCAGCGGGGATGGGACGGGGATGGGAATGGGGATGGGAATGGGGCTGGGGATGGGAATGGGGGTGGGAATGGGGGTGGGAATGGGGACAGGGATGGGGACGGGGGTGGGAATGGGGACGGGGATGGGGACGGGGATGGGAATGGGGACAAGGATGGGAGTGGGGGTGGGAATGGGGATGGGGATGGGGACAGGGATAGGGACGGGGTGCGAGGACGGGCGCGGACTCGGCTCAGCAGCGAGGGACCGAGGCCGCCCCGGGCGGAGGGAGGCCGGGCTGGGCTCGGAGCGGGGGCTGCCGCGGGCGGCGGGTGCGGGGCGGCCGGAGCCCGGGGCCGGCGGGGGAGGGCGAACAAAGCGGCGGGGCCGGGCGGGCGGGCGGGCGGGCGGGGAGGGGCCGGGGCCGGGGCCCTCCCCGCCGCGGTGCGCGGGCGGCGATAAAAGCGGGGGCGCGGCGGCGGGGCGAGCACTGCCGGGCGGCCGGGTAGCCATGCAGCTGGTCGGGGCAACGCTGATGCTGCTGCTGTGCGCCGCCGCCGCGGCCCTGGGACCCGCACCGGGACCCGCACCCGCAGCGGGGCGGCCGGGGGCCGAGCGGCGGGCGGCGGCCGGCAAAGAGCGGCGGGCGCAGTTCGCCTCCTGGGACGAGGTGAACGTGATCGCCCACGGGCTGCTGCAGCTCGGCCACGGCCTGAAGGAGCATGTGGACCGCACCAAGGGGCAGATGCGGGAGCTGGGCAGCCGGCTGAGCGCCCACAACAGCTCCATGGGGCGGCTGCTGCGGCAGGCGCGGGAGGCGCAGGAGCGGGGCGAGCGGCTGCGGGCCAGCGTGCGGGAGCTGGAGGGCCGCGGCCGGCAGCTCCTCAACCTCTCCGAGGCCCTGCGGCAGCGCCTGGAAGAGGTGGCGGCCGACAAAGCCGAGATCCAAGGGCGGCTGGAGCAGCTGGAGGGCCGTGTCCGGCAGGCGCTGCAGGCGCGGCCGGCCGGGAACCAGAGCGCCAAGGACCTGGGAGCGCTGCAGGTGAGCACCACCGGCGGCCGGTACCGGCAGCGACCGCGGGGAGCAGCCCCGGGGGGACCCGAACCACCGGGGGAGTGGGGAGCATAGGGGGCGGACCCGACCTGTGCGGGGGCACCGGGAGCGACCCGGAGAGGAGGGGGAGACCGGGGCACCGGGAGCGACCCGAGGGATGGGTGGGGGAACCGAATCCGCCCGGGGTATGGGGGTGAAGCGGGGAGAGGTCCTTGCCTTCCCGAGCGGGAAGAGCGATGGGGGACCCGACTCTCCTGGGGTGGCGGGAGGGGAGCAGCCGTCGGGACCCGGCCCTCCCGGGGTACGGGGGGGCAGCGGGTGGGGATCGGTCTCAGGGGAGTCGCGGGGAGAGCTGTTGATCCCGGGGGCATCCGTGGGGACCTGCCGAAGGGGGGACTGGCCCGCCTGGCTCTGCGCGGTACGTGCCGCGCAGCCAGATCTCCCCAGAGCTGTGGGGTTCACCTGGCTCTTCCCCCCCCCCCCCCCAGTCACTGATGGACGCACAGAACTCGCGAATCGAGGAGCTCTTGCAGAAGATCAAGCAACAGCAGTACAAGCTGGACAAGCAGAATCTGCAGATTAAAAGCCTGCAGAGCAAGGTGAGCTCCTGCCCTGCCCATCGGCTGGGGGACCGAGTCACGGGCCACCCTGGCAGCCCAGCTGGCGCAGCGCTCTGGTGACAGATCTGTCTGTGCTGCCGCTCCTTGGCTTCGGGGACCCTAGGAAGGTGGTGGCCCTGGTCCTTGCGCCGTGGCGTTGGTGTGAGGTAGCAAACTGTGAGCTTCCCAGGTATTTGCACAGAGGAATCGGAGCGTGGCAACAGAGCCTCTCCGTGCTCTTCCTTTGAGTTTATCTGCAGAATAAACTCGTTAGCATGGGTGTGGAAAGCCCCAGTCATTTCTGGCTTTGCCAGCCTTGGGTACCTCCTGTTTCTTGAGCTTTCTGTGCAAGTTCAGCCCCAGCTCTGGTCATGGCGGAGCAGCTGGTGCCTTGGCTGATCAGCTCCCGTGAGTACCAGTGTTGAAAGTGAGCTGAGATAAAACCCTTTCTGACTTGTGCTGTGTTTTTAGGTCAACCTGCTGATCCCCTTACACCTGAAGGACAACAAAACGCAGTCTCCGAAATGGAAGATAAACCCGAAGAAGAGCCTCAGCCTCACCAACCAGAGCCAGAACGCCAGTGTGGAGCCCGTGCCGACACAGAGTGAGTATCTGCCCGTGCTGCCCCGCTCCTCTGCGCCAGAGCAAACCTGCCGCGCTTGCAACCGTCTGCAAACAAAAGGTTCAGTTCTCCTGAGTCAGGATGTGATATTTGCTCGCAAAAACCAGAGCTTGGGAATTTGGCCAGACCAGGGGGATCTGGAGCGCGGGTAGGATCCTAGCCTTCTGGATCAGCATTAGTCCAGCAGGAATTCAAGGATTTAAGAGGAATTTTTCTGCCTGATATTAAGAATGCAGTGGGGAGGGGAGAAATGCCGCTAGCAGGTATTTGTCAAAGAGGATTGGCAGGTTGGGGGGGTGAATGCAGGCAGGAAAGGAGGATCTCTGCTCCTTGGAGTTAACTCTTGTTCACCTGCTCTCGCTTTACTGGGCAGAGTCTGCTGCTCGTTCCGCCTGCTGGCGGAGCCGGGGGGGTGTTAGGGAGCCCTGGACCGGGAGAGGAGAGTTAGATCCTTGTGCGTCCGTCTCCCTTGGCTCATGTTTAGGGCTCATATGTGAAAGACAAAGTGTCTCAGCTCACACTAGCCTTAGTGGAAGGCGCTGAGCTGCAGCGAAGGCACGGTACGCTCGCAGCCCTGGGAAATGTGCACCAGAGCAGGTGAGGGGATGCTGCGTCTGGAGCTCCTGGCTCTGCCTGGAGCATCCTCTCCGCTGGCACGGGGGCTGGAGGAGCTCCCGCAGAGCGAAGGGCAGCGGCGCGGGTGTCCCCAACTGCGCCGTGTCCTGCAGCCTCCCTCCTGGACAGGAATTGGTGTCCCCGCAGGGTTCGCTGCCTGGGAGCAGCTGCTCTCGTGTTATGTCAGCTAAATCACGGTGCTGGCTGTGTCTGCGCAGCTGTCCGGGGATGTCCAGTGTGAGCCAAACAGAAATCAGGCAGGGCGAGGATGCGTGGGGAAATCCTGCCCAGGGCTTAAGGCAGGGATAGCTATGGGAAAACACATGGTAATTTGTATGTGGAGCCTGGAGCTGTCACCGGTGGGCCTGGACGCTGGGTGGGCAGAACAAAGAGCGGCAGAATTGACGTGGAGAAGGAGGGAGATGGGACGTGTGGCCCCAAACTCCTCTTGGGGCTCGGCTCGGTGGGCTGACCAGCCTGCAGGAGGGCTATGTGATGTCTCCCTCTGTCAGCGCAGTACTAGCGAGCCAGAAAACTGTCTCAAAACCTCATTTCCCCCCTATTTTTTCCCAGCTGTGCTTTGTGACCTGCCCCCAGTAGTGTGTCATAGAACCCTGGAATCATTTGGGTTGGAGGGACCTCTGAAGATCATCTGGTCCATCCCCCTCCTCGTTCTGCTCCCAGGTTGTGCTGAAAGCGGGGTGCAGGGAGGCGGGTTTGGGTCTTTGCCGCTGGCTGGTGGCAGATGTAGGCTGTGCTGTCGGCTCCGCGCTGCCTGTGCAGCAGCCCCTGTGAAGCGCCGGGGGAGGCAGCGAGGGCCCCCAGCCCCCAGGGATGGTGTGAGAGCTCAGCGCCTTCTCGTGCCGCACTCTCCCCACCGGGGAGACCCTGGGCATCCCGACTCCCTCCCACCGGGCTGGGCTGCGAGCTCCCCCTTCCTTCTCTTCCCTAATCCCCGATGTTGGTATCGCTGACAGAAAACAAATTGGCTTCCCCTCATTAGCAAGTCGAGTGAGTCTTCTGGCAAACCTTAAAGCACACAATAGCTGGCGGGCCAGCCCCGTGCCCTCTGCCTGCGGAGGCTTGTGGCCGCTTTCAGAGCAGGCGAGCGCCGGGAAGGCTTGTGCCGGGGCAGGCTTGTGCCGGCGGCTCCCTGCCTATTGTCAGGCAGAGCCGCGGTGCCAGCACGGGCCCCCCGGGAACAGCGATGAACTCCACCAGCAGCCCTTTCAGAAAGACCCTTTTATTTGCATCCAGCGAACACAAGTTTGGTTTTTTTTCCAGGCCGGGGATGGCACAGGGCCAAGCATGTGAAAGTTGAAGGCTTGAAGCAGCCTGGAGAGTGAAAGGTTTAATCGCTTGCAGAAAGAGGATCACGTCTTTAGGCAGAGCCTGTGCTCCCTGGCAACTGGCCCAGTAGGGGAAAGGTAGAGCCCTGCTTGCTCTCCCCGTGGCGCTGGGACTCCAAAATAATTGGGTTGGGGTGGGGAGAGGGAGGGAGGCGATGGAAGCAGCTCCAGGCATGCCCTGCCATCTGCAAGAAAGGGCGTTTATCCCGGGTTGGTGACCTCCCGTCAGGCCTGGAGATCCTGTTGGGTAAATACAGTGCCATGCCTGGGGCAGCTCCAACCAGCCTTGTTGATCCTCCTGTCTTGTTTGGCTAAATAAAGGGGGAGGGAAAGAAAAACATCCAGAGCAGCCAGGAGGTCTTGTTGTTCTGCTGGTGCCATACGGATGTGCAACATGAACTGGAACTAACGAGGGTGTTCCTCAAACAAAAAGATTGAGCTGAGGCTGTTTGAGCAGCTGCATCTCATTCAGCTGCTTGAAAGTCCCTGTTGCACCAGGAAAACAGAAGAGATCCGAGTGCGGCCGGGGCCCAGGAAAAGAACCAGACAGGGACAGTGCTGACTTCTGCAAGCTGGGGCCACCGAGCGTCCACCCGGGCACGGTCCTGCCGATGCTGGGAGACACGGTGGGAGAGGAGGGGAAGAGCTGTGTGAGCCCAGCGGCCTCTGCTGCTGCACCGGTGTTGCTGTGGGGTCAAGTCCTGCATTTTCCTTCCCCCACCCCCCCCCCCCCAAGCCTTGTTTGGGTTCCCTGGCTGTGTTCGCCTGGAGAGCAGGGGTATCGGGGGTGCCCGTGGCCTTCCCCGCCTGCCCGGTGGCTTTCTGTGGTTTCGATCCTTCGTGCAAAACACTCGCCTCGGGTCCACGTGTGCACGGGCTTGGGGGAAGGCTTGTCCCGTGGGTGCGCTGGTGGCACCAGTCCCATGCTGACCCCAGCCCCGGGGGGTGCAGGGGGCGCTGGTGGCTGCGCAGGTCCACCGTGCTGGTGGTGGGAGAGGGGCTGCCTGTGCCAAGGAGGGGAGGGTTCACTGGGGGGCCAGGGGAAAGGGGAGGGGGGATAAGTGAAAGGTGGTGGCAGGCGTCGCATTGCTGTCCCCCTGTGCTGACCTTTCCTCCAGTCGTGGCTCTGCTCTTCACCCCGACACCGCATCGGGGCTCCCCGGCCACCTGACGAGGATGGGACGATGCCCCGTGGGGGCTGCTCTTGCCCTCAGCAGCTCAAAGCCCCCATTATCCCCCCTCCTGCCCCACGTGAAACCCCAGGGCTGTGGGGGAGGCCCCTCTCCTGCTGCTGCCCCAGATCACGATGCCAGTCCTGACCCTGGGGGCAAGGGGGACCCCAGAGGGGGGCTGGGGGGGGGGGGATGGCCATCACCCCGGCACAGCCCGGGGCTTGTCTTTAGGTTTCTTCACCCGTCTGTCTTGGGGTTGTGCCGGCAGCAGCTGTGAGCCACCAAAATCCATCTCACCCTCCCGTGGGGAGAACAGACCCCCTTTGTCTGGGGGTGACGGGGGCACCTGTCCTTGGCTGACAAAGAGCCCCTTGACTGCATCGACAGCCCAGGGCGACGTCCCTGCACATCTTCTGCAGCCTTTTGACTTGGGTTTTGTAACAGGTTTCCTCCCCACCCCCGCCCCCCCAGCCCCGTCTCTCCCCGGGTGCTGCAGGTGGTGGTTCCTGGATGGACTTTTATCAGCGCTGTTGAAACGGTGCTTTGCTGGCAGCGCCGGGCAAAGTCCCCGCAGGGGCGGAAGGAGAGGTGGGAGCCCGGCCGGTGTGGGGATGGCCTCACCCCAAGCAATCCATTCACGCAATGAGCTGAGGCTCCCTGTGATCCACCCACCCCTTCCCTGCCATGGTCAGTGTGTCTCGGGCCAAAGGGTGACCCCAGCCTGGCCACTTGCCTGCTGGTGGCAGGTTGCCCAGCAAGATGTCTGGCCAGGGCCACCACAGTCACTGAGAGTGAGAGGTCGTGCGCTGGATGCTCAGGTGCCTTCCTGACACCAGGACCTGGGGTTTCTTTCTGCCCTTGAGGCCCTTTGAGGCTGCTTGAGCCGTGGGGTGGGATGGGGGTGCTTGTCCCTGGCGTTACCCCACCCCAAATGGGCCGTTCCTGCCTGGTGCGGAGGGAGCTGGGAAGCTCCTCGTGTCTCTCCTCGCCGGGGAGCCGTGCTCTCCAGCCTAGGTCACCCCAGCCTGGCCTGATGCCTGGCTTCTGCCTTGGACGGAAGCCCAAGGAGCTGCATTTGGATAAATGGGAAGATATGGGCTCGCAGTGTTTAAAGACATGAGTCAGGGGTTGTCGCCTCCAGCGCGTGTCCGGGGCTGCAGCCACCGCTGTGCACAGCTGGCCGGGCTCATGGCCAGGGCTGCAAGTGCCGGGGCCATGGTAGGAGCAACCTGCTGAGGAAGTGGGATTCGGAGCCACCTTCTCAATCGCTGTTTCCTTCCCCTGCAGAGCTCCCGGAGGATTGCCACCAGCTCTTCCTGGCCGGGCAGCAAAGCAGCGGCATTTTCCAGGTGCAGCCCGCAGGGTCTCAGCCCTTCAAAGTCTACTGTGACATGACTTCAGGTAAAGTGGTGGACATGTCCTGCAGCACTTTGCATGGTAGTTTTGCAAGCGGTAACCCCGAATGACTGTGGTTTCCCTGCCTGCAGAAGGTGGCTGGACAGTGATCCAGAGGCGCACAGATGGCTCTGTGGACTTTGACCAGCTTTGGGATGCCTACAAGAATGGCTTTGGAGACCTTCATGGTAGGTGTCTATCTTCTTATCATGGGATAAGTGTTATCTTAGCACATTATCTTCCCTTGCTGGCCCCTGGAGGTGTCTCTGTGCCGGAGCACAGTGTTGAGCTGTGGAGGGGGGGGACACACCATTTGCAGATCAAGAGTCCTTGGTCTTCCTGACTTGTCCCGCACATGCCAGATGGCGATTCAAATGCTGCAGCGTCCTGGGTTGTCCCTTTTTGTTTCTGGAGCCTGTCTATGTTTCTGCTTTGCACAGCATGTTCGTGTCCCCGTGGCCAATGCCATGTGTTTCATTTCAGGTGACTTCTGGCTGGGTCTGGAGAAGGTACATCACCTTGTCCAAGAGGGAAGATACGATCTCTTGATTGAGCTGGAAGACTGGGAGGGAAATTCCCAGGTAGTTCAGTTTGTCTTCAGCCTTGGTGGTGAGAGCACAGCCTACACGCTTAACCTGCTGGGACCTCTGTCTGGAGAGCTGGAAAACGCCATCGGGGACTTCAGGCAGCTGCCCTTCTCCACTCGGGATCGTGACCATGACCTCAAAGCTGACACAAACTGTGCCAAGCATCTCTCAGGTCAGTAGGAGCTCTTCCTTCCCAGTGGCATGTGCTTTCCTTTCAGCTGTCTGGTGGCGGCCATGAGTGGGACGGTGACCCTGCGGGACTAGAGCCCTTTAGTGTTGAGCCCAGTTTGTCCCCTCCTTCCCTGGAAAGCCTCATCCTTGGGAGGAGCAATGCAGGGAACTGGGAGGGAAGCTGAAACCGGGAGGGGTTCATGATTCAGGTCTTGGCCCAAGCGTCTGTCTTCGTAACAGCTTTGCTGGCTCCCACCTTGCCTGGAAACCTTTCAAGTGAGGCAGAGGCCAGTCCCCAGGCTTGAGATGGGGCTGCTGAAGGGTTTGAGGGGGTTTTGCATGGAAGAAAGAGCATCATGGATTTGCAGATGCATCCTGAAGTCGTATAGGATTTGTGCAAAGGTTTCCCAGTGCATGGGACTCCTCAAGTCTGTATGAGGTGGTCTTGCAAGGTCTCGAAGCCCTGGAAAAGTGGGGAAAATGGGGGAAGGAGCTGCCTTGAACCTAGGTTTGTTTTCGGTCTGGAAGTGCTGTTGGTTAAACCTGCCTCTGCGTTGCCTTGGTAGGTGGCTGGTGGTTCAGCACCTGTGGCCATGCCAACCTCAACGGGAGGTACTTCCGCTCCATCCCTCGCCAGAGGCACGAGCGCAAGCAGGGCATCTTCTGGAAGACATGGAAAGGCAGGTATTACCCGCTGAAGTCAACCACCATGAAGATCCAACCCGCAGCACTGGAGGCAGAGCCCTAAAGCTGCCACTTGAGACTTGACCTTCTCTGCGGAGCACAGACCTGAGCTCCATCACTTGGTGTTTACAGAAAACAAACCCACCCTCCCCAGGAAGTCCCCACAAGGAGCATTTCTCTTGGTTAGCAGCCCTTTGGTGGCATGATGCAGCTCCTCACTAGAAGTAAAACAGCTCCGTGTTGCTGAAGCCCCTGGGTGGGAGCTCCCAAACCAGAAGAGGAGCCACCAGCAGGGAGACCCACCTCCAGAGCATGCACAAAGCTCTTCCAACCTGCCACGTGCTGCCGTGGCAAGTTCAAGTTGTTTGGTGCTTTCTGTCCTGTCTGAACACTTCTGTGCCGGTTTTGATGGGCTGGGGCTGGGGGGAAGGGGAGCATGTGAGGTGTTTCACTACCCTGGACCCAAATGGGTACGGAGCCTTGCTGTATCCTGTGTCTCACTGTTGGTCCCAACTGATGTCTTATGTACCCTCCTGTGGAAGCTCCCAGACCCTCCTTCCCCCTGGTGCCGTGGAGCGGTGAAGCCTTAGGCAGCTCCATCTGTGCAGACCCCGCTCTTGTGACTTCAGCCCGCTGAGAATAGGAGTTTTGGGGGGAAGGCTGAAGGACACCCTTTGCAGAAGGGGACTTCAGGCTCACTTGGCTTCCCTGGCCCCTGTGGCTTTGAGGCCCTGTCTTTCTGGCTGTGCTGGAATTTGCCGGGAGCTGGGGAAACTGCTTCCAACTCCAGGAGGCGATGGGTGGGATCCTGCAGCCCCTTGCATGAGGGCCAGATTTTGGAAGGCTGAATCTTAAGCTCTGCCCGAAGCCGACCGGTGCTGCTGGGGATGGTCAGGACGAGCACTAGGACAGCCCTGCTGCCAGCTGTAGATCTCCCGGGGGGGCTGCCTTCTCCCAGAAGGCTCCACGTACTTTGCAGAGTGAACAGCACCATCCTGCGCGCGTGCCCCAGACCTCGCTCTACATGGCCAAGGGGCAGCAAGGGTTTCTCGGCAAGAGCCGCCCCACCTCGTTCGGGTGCGTAGGTCGGTGCTGTCGTACAGCGTTGCCTCTGGCCTGGGCGTCTGGGGGAGAGGTGGGCAAAACAGGTCCCCAAAAAAGTGTTTAGGGGCCAAGCTGCCGTCTTGGGGCATCCCGAGCATCCCGCCCTATTGAAGTCATATTGACTACCCGCGCTAGAGCTCCTAGCTGCTAAATACTGTAAATAGCCATTTGTAGGATTGTTAGATCTCGTCGATGAATTTCCTGTTTTAATTTGTTTCCATATTTAAATGCAGTGTTAATAACAATGTGGTGTAATTTATAAATGTTGATGCTGGGAGGGGGGTGGGGGGGTGGGGCAACTGTAGTTTGTGTATTTTAAACTTTTTTTTTTTGTACTAAAATATCTTTTTCTGAAGATGTCTTTTAATAAAAACAAGCCTGTAAGTGTCCTGCCTGGATGATTTGCCCCATGGTTTACCAGTAGAAGCTGTGGGAGCTACGTGAGGACTCTGGGTTTGGAAATGCCACTTGTTCGAGCTGAGCGCTGTGCTTCTGCCTGGCCTTGGCTTTCAGCTGTCGCCTTACGGAGCTCCGAGATAAATCCCTGCTCTAACCCCCAGAAGGAGTTTTTAGTCTATTTGAAGTTTATGAACTTCTACATGTCTTTTCCCCTCTGGGCAGCAAGTTTCCAAGTGATGATGAGCCGGCTTTTCTTATTCCCTGATGGTAGACCTTTGCACCAGGGAGATATTCCTTGGAGCTGGCTGGAAAACCCTGTGCCAGCTCCTTGACCAAGAGCAGAGCCTGAGGTCTGAATTATCCGGACAGATTAAAATCGGAGCTGATCAGGACAAGCCCTAGCAAGCAGCAGCGTAGTCATCTCCCAAAGTGTTTATTGTGACTTCCAGGGAATGATTACGTATATGGGAATGAAATGAGCTGGGGATGGAGCGGGAGCCTTGAAGATGATGGGGGTGAAGTCCAGTGTGAGCCGTGGCCTGATACTGGAGCTGAAGAAAACAGCAAGTGCTTCTTTAGCTGGTTGAGGAAGGGGAACAAAAATTGCTCGCTGCAGAAGGAAGAAACAAGAATAAATGTGGCAGTGGGCTAGAGCAGCTGTATAAATACCTGATGTACCTAAACGTGGCCCCAGCTCCTGCGTCTGTCCTCCTTCCCTGGGGAAAAACCTGGGGTTAATTACAGCCCCAAGCTCAATTGCACAAACAGCCCATTATATGTGCTTTGTGCTATCTCTCTGCTCCCTCTTGCAGTCAGAAATACATTTTTAATGTTTCATTTGCTTAATTCAAAGCTTGTTTAGTCCCTGGGTGCACCGTCGGATACTGAAGTGCCATGTTTTAGTCTGGATGCTGGGGTGGTTTTTACGCATCAAATAGAAACCGGTGAAGGAGCTACGCTGTATTTAATCATTGCCGGGGTTGGTTTGGTTTTTTTTTTTGGCGGATCTGGGGTTTGCTCCCCACTGGTGCATTTGACCTTCACCCTCTACAGGAGGTGCCCGGAGGCCAACGCCAGCCAGCACCGAGCACCAGCCGGGGGAAGGCTCAGTGCCCCAAATCTCGCTGAGCCCAGGAGCTGCCCACGGCTGCTGCTTTCTTCTGGACCTCCGTCTCTCCCTGTTCTGTGGCGCGACTCTCCACGTCCCGTCAATGCCAGTGCCACCCCGCGCTCCCAGACCACAAGTCCCACGCTGGAGCGTGTCGCATCCCCGGGGCCCTTCCGAGTCCCTCTGCAAAAGAAGCCAGTCCTAGGTCTCTGTTCTCATCGGAAATCCCCCTGGAATCCTCCAGCTCCTTCATGTTCGCGGAACCGCAGCTTGCCGGGACACGCGGGGGCCGATGGAGGATGGGGCAGCGCCCCCCAGCGACAGCGAGGGGAACGGCGCCGTGCGCTGCCGGGAGCACCAGCGCGGAACCCCGGCACCGCGGGGTGGTCTGGGGTGGAAGGGCCCTTTCAGACCATCGAGTCCAACCACCAACCCAACACCGCCAAACCACCACTGACCCACGTCCCTCAGCCCCACGTCTGCCCGGCTTTTCAATCCCTCCAGGGATGGCGACTCCACCACTGCCCTGGGCAGCCTGGTCCAGTGCTTCGCAACCCTTTTGGGGAAGAAGTTTTTCCTAATATCCATCCTAAACCTCCCCTGGGGCAACTTGAGGCCGTTTCCTCTTGTCCCATCGCCTGTTCCTTGGGAGAAGAGACCGACCCCCCCGGCTGCCCCCTCCTTTCAGGGAGCTGCAGAGAGCGAGAAGGTCTCCCCTCAGCCTCCTCTTCTCCAGGCTGAACCCCCCCAGCTCCCTCAGCGGCTCCTCACAACACTTGTGCTCCAGACCCCGCACCAGCTCCGGTGCCCGTCTCTGGACACGCTCCAGCACCTCAATGTCCCTCCTGTAGTGAGGGGCCAAAACTGGACACAGCCCTCGAGGTGGGGCCTCACCAGTGCATCCTTCGGGTCACAGCGTGCCACTGCTCCCTGAAACAGGCCATGGCTGCCCTCCAGCCGGCTGTGCTGTGCCAGCCTGGGGCCCTGCAGCAGCTCCTGCCATGATGGTCCATCCAGGGCTTCCAGTCCTCCCAGCAAAGCCTCACCCAGGAGCTGGCAAGAAGGGCTGCTGCTTGTGCCGAGCACTGGAGGAGCTGTGCCGAAGGCGGTGATGGGGTTGGAGCTCAGCACATGCCGGGCGGCTGAAGGTCTGCACGTGGTGGGACAGGGCTTTTCGGGGCCAGAAGCGCTGGGGGACAGGCTGGGGCTGCAGTCCAGAGGGTGACACAGGGCTGGCACGTGCCTCAACGTGGAGCTGGGACTCAGCGGAAGCGGATTGAACCGCAGCTGCTTTGGACCTGGGGGTTCTCCCAGAGCATCGTTAGGTCAAGGTGATGTTGCACATCCCAACCCAGCTGCATTTGGTGGGCCCAGGAAGCGAGGAGAGCCCCAAGCGGCTGCACGGAGCCCCCCCCCCTCCAAATCCAACCTGCTTGTGAATGGCAGGAACAACTGCCGGGAGATCCGACAGTGGGGCCCCAGCCCGTTCTTGTACAGCAGCGGAATCCAAATCGCTCTTTTCTGCGAAGTTTGGCAAAGAGGGAAGGTGTTTGTGCACACACGGAGCTGCACCAGCTCGCGTAGGCGGACTGAGCCCTTGCAGCAGCGGCACTGGGACGCTGGAGGGGGAGAACCGGAGGCATCGCCCCGAGCGCTCCCCCCCCTCAGTGCGGCTGTCACAGCACCGCAAGGAAACACAAAAGGCAAACCCCCGCTTGAATCTGAAACCTGCTGCAGAGCCAAGAACCAGCAAATTAATAACAAGAGATGAGTTCTCCACCCACCAACACTCCCCAGGCACCCCCCGGCCCGGCCCCCCGCCTTGCCAGCGCCAGCAAGAGTCACGCTTTCAAAACCGTCGCTCGCTCCAAACGCCTCGGGGTGCCCCGCGGACACACTGGGGCGTCAGGACTCTCCCGGGCCTCCCAGGAACTTCAGCTCTTCTGCTGGAGCTCGGCAGCATCCAGCACAGATTGAGTTTCCCGTGGGTGTGTCTGGCCCGGCTTTGCGAGCACCCGCCCCCTCACCAGGCCAGGTCCCCAGCAGAGTATCCTGGGGTGGCTCCCCAGAGGGTCCTCACAGACACCCAGGGGACAGATCCCACTCCGAGGGTGGGAATGGGAACTTCTGGCTACGCCCCAGGGTACTGCAGGGGGCTGAGGCACCCAGGACAAGCGGCAGCATCTTGGGTGATCATTTGGAGCAAGTTTTTATCACGTAAAACAAGAAGCAGATGGCATAGGCCTGACTGCTCTTAACGGTGTGTGCCCCAGCACAGTTTAAGAAAATATTTGGGGCTCGTAGGACCTCTGCTGCCTGAGGCTTGATGGCCTGTGACCAATTCGAGGACGCATGTGGGCTCTCCAGAAAGGGTCTGCAAACACATTGCCCCATCAGCAACCAGTGACACGTGTCCGGTTTTGGTGGCACAACACCGATTCTCCAATGCAAAACATACCATGAGCCTGGGGGACTCCTGAGGTGAGGAACGCAGGGGCACCGGGCCGGCTCATGCTTTTCTCCGCTTCGCATCGCCCCGGGGCAGCACCCCCCCCCCTTGCTAACACTAAGTCACCAGCTCCACTCCCTGCAGCCTGTTAAAACTCTGCCCCAGGGGATTTCGGAGCTGGACGGCACTCGGGAGGACACCCCGATCGTATATTGCTCTTTAAAACTTATGGCAAGAATTCCCAGGCACTGGAAAAAGAAAGGAAGAAAGTGATTTCCATCCAAACTGATAAAAAATAGCTTTGGTTCCCCGCCCCTACATCCCTGCCGCACACACCCATTACTCAGTTCAAAACCAATTAAGGTACTTGTGATAATGAAAATAAGATGTTTTACTTCTGTTGTGCCCATTTTAACCAGAATAAAGCGAGGGTAGCGAAGGCCTCATTTGCAAGACCAGCAAGGAGCCACCTTCCTCTCCCTCCTCTCACCCAGCCCACCCCCACCACTGGGTGCGGCATTATCAGGTGTGGGAAACTCAGCATGGGATAATTCCCCTTCCCAGGAGATTCTGCAGCCAACACGTTCCACTTTTGCTCCTCCTGATGCTATTTAACTATTCACCGGATGGATGCTCGACATCCCTGGGCGTGCTCTAGTCGTTACTCAAGAGGGCTGTTTGCTGTGGTCCTGCAGGGTGGGAACAGCAGCAACGGGAGAAAGTGATGACGCCTTCCCACAGATCCTCGCTATTAAAGCTCCCTCTGGCATGGCAAGGTTTGCTGAGCGGCAAAACCGCAAAGAAAAGGTGAAAAGAAAGATTCTTCTCCCCGCTTGCTCAGCAATCATTGTTTGTCAGAGAACAGCACCTGGCCCGATTCATTGCTAGATTGGAATTGGCATCTTCCCTAGGCCGCTGGTTCTATGAATTTTTGGCTTTCCTTCCCAGCTGCTTCCATTGCCTGATACAGGATGGGGATGGATGCCCAGATGGCTTCCCAGCACATCAGTGGGATTGCAATGTGTTTGCAGCACGCTCTGTTTGTCACCCCATTTTCAGAGCCTGGTTCATAAAAAGAATTATTTTCACGGAGCTGGAGCTGGCTGCCCCCGTGGATGGACAGCTGTGAGTCTGGGTGCTGTCCCTTTGCGCGCTTCCATGCATTTATTAGCTCTTACATTTGGGAAATGGGACCCCTTAGAAACCACGATTCCGCCTGCCCAGGGTGTTCAGGTGTCTGGGGGAAGTCGAGGGCAGCTCAGCGCCACACAGCCTGGGGGGTTTGAACTACCACCTCCCCCTGCCCCGACCCTGCTCACGCACTGAGCATCCCCCAAGGCTGTCAAAAGTAAGTCCAAACCCATCTTTTTCCTCCCCACTGTCTCAGCCTTGCTCCCACTAATTGCGTGAAGACCACTCGCAGCCTGGGCTGCATCCCCAGCAGCGTGGGCAGCAGGGCGAGGGGGGGATTCTGCCCCTCTGCTCCGCTCGGGGGAGACCCCCCTGCAGTGCTGCCTCCAGCGCTGGGGCACCGACAGCAGAAGGACACGGAGCTGTTGGAGCGGGGCCAGAGGAGGCCCCGGAGATGCCGGGAGGGCTGGAGCCCCTCTGCTGGGAGGACGGGCTGAGAGAGCTGGGGGGGTTCAGCCTGGAGAAGAGAAGGCTCCGCGGAGACCTTCCAGCCCCTTCCAGTCCCTAAAGGGGCTCCAGGAAAGCTGGGGAGGGACTCTGGAGCAGGGAGGGGAGCCACGGGACGAGGGGGAAGGGTTTGAAACGGGAAGAGGGGGGATTGAGATGAGATGTGAGGCAGAAATTGTTTGCTGTGAGGGGGGTGAGCCCCTGGCCCAGGTTGCCCAGAGAAGCTGTGGCTGCCCCATCCCTGGAGGGGTTCAAGGCCAGGTTGGACGGGGCTTGGAGCAACCTGGGCTGGTGGGAGGTGTCCCTGACCAGGGCAGGGGGTGGCACTGGGTGGGCTTTAAGGTCCCTTCCAACCCAAACCATTCCATGATTTTATGAGTCTAATCCTTTAGCTGGCTAAAGACTCCTCTGGGGAAAGTAGGGCAGCCGAGCCGTGATGAACACAGCTCAGGAAAGCGAGAAATCCTTCTGATGAGCCGCGCGAGTTTCCCTGCGCGTCCCACAGAGAGAATGGAGGGAGCCGTCCCCTTCCCTGCGAGGGTTTGTCACAGCCAGAAATCAAACGCGACCCCAGTGGCCACGGGGCCTGGCACGCAGGGAGGTCACCGAGCCCCAGGGACACGCCGGGCCCCGTGTGCCCCCGCAGCTGGCCCTGCCACGCGGGCTGCGCTCGCAGGACACATCGCAGGATGAATCGCTGCCGCTGAGCCACCGGGAAGGCGAAGGGCGGCCTGCTGGGAGCCCACGCCAGCGCTCCCCGAGGGGCCGAACAGCCTTTTGCTGTTATTCGTTCAGGAAATTGCCTCAAGCCATGCCAGGAAAAAAAAAAAAAAAAAAAAAAAGGGGGAAATGTTTTCCTAGAACAAGTTGTGTCACCGTGCGGGGTTTTTTTTCCGCCAGAACAGCTCTTTCAGCTGGCACTTAGCGCAGGAAGGTGAAGCCTTGCGTGCTGTGCGGAGCAGGATATCCCGACCCGAGAGCGGCCCGAGGAGCAGAGCAAACCCCGGGCGCCGGGGCGCGGCAGCCTCCAACCGCTGGGGTGGTTTTAGGGGACCGTCCCCACGTCCTCTACCCCAGGGTGCCTGCACCGCGCTGGCTCCGCTCCCGCAGCCCCGCCGCCGGCGGCACCAACCCCCCCCACCGCTGCCGGCGGCGCTCGGAGCTGCGCACCCCGCGGAGCCCCGCCCACACCGAGCCCCGCCCCTCCCGCCGCAGGCCCCGCCCAACCCCCGGCCCCGGCCCCGCCTCGTCTCTCAGGGTCCCGGCTCAGGCACCCAAGCACCGCCCCTCCCCAGCTGCCCTCCTTCGATTGGACAGTGCTCTCCGCCACTCAGAGGCGCGCCCGCCGTCGATTGGGCGTTGTTGATAGGCCTGGCGAGGCGCCCGCCTCCTGCGGGCTCTGGCGGCTGCTGATAGGCGGCGGCGGGAGCGCCCCCCCCCCCCCATCTGGGCCGCGGTCGGTGCCTGGCAGCCAGAGGGTCGGCGCCGCCATCGCCATGGGCACCCGCGACGACGAGTACGACTACCTCTTCAAAGGTACGGCCGCCGCGGGGCGCGCCGCGCCGTCCGCCACCCCCAGCGCGGTCCGGCCCGGCCCGCCAGGCCACACTGGCCCGGGCCCGGGGCGGCTGCCGCGGCCTTTGTGCGCGGGGCGGCCTTGCGGGCAGCGCCCGCCGCGGCGGGGCCCGGCTGGGCCTGGCGCCGGGCTGCAGCGGGGGAGCCCCGCCGGTCCGTCCCGTCCCGCCCCGCCCCGCGCGGCCGAGGCCGCCGCCGGGAGCCGGGCGGTTGGGATTGCCGGCGGCCGCGCAGGGGGTGCGGGGCCCGGGGGGCTGGGGCGGGGGCGGCCGGCCTAGGGCTGGGGCCGGGGTCCCGGCCACAGGGGCGGGGGGCTGCGAGCTGCGCCGTACCCGGCGGCGGGGCCCTGGTGTGGTTCTCCCGAGAGATGGTCCCCGGCATCGGGTTGGGTCTGAAAAAACTTTGACTTCAATGGAGAACTCCTTGACAAGCTGCTGCCTGACCAGGCTTAACTTGGTCAGGAGGCTTAATGGTGTGAATTTGGGGTGCTTTTAATACTCTGTCCCCATACTGGTGACGTTTTGGGTCGTCCAGCAGCTGCGAGCAGGGGTTGTGTGAGGAAATAGCGAGCTGCTGGGTGGGTTCGGTGCCGCTCTGCTTGCCCTGGCTGGGGTGGGTTTTGTCGTTGTTGGTGTCCTGCGCGTGTGAGGATGCTCGGGCCGACCTCTTCCCTGGGGCGCCCCACAACTCTGCCTTGGAGGCCTAAGGAGTAGCGTGGATGGGCGTAAAACATTCGCCTTCATGTTTACCGACCTGTTTTATGCTTAGTCTCCTGTGGTTGCGTGGCTGAAACCCTGAGGTTCGTCCAAAGGGTTGGCTCTCCCAAGAGGCAGGGTGGCCGGTCCCTCTGTGGGTGCTCGGGGCTCTGGGACAGGGTGGCTCTGCGCTGGCTGCCATCAGAAGTCCCAGGCTTTCAATGCCGCCGCGCGTACCTGGCCCCTGACATGGGCAGCAGCGATTCCACGCTTGCTTGTTGATGAAAGGAAAGAGCAATTACTCATCTGTTGGAAATGTTTTATGGATGTGTTTGCCCGTTTGGTGTACTTGTTTTCCAGTCTTCGAGACAGTGGAGGGAAACCCCCTTATTTCTCCTCTGCCTATAAAGCAGAAAACTAGCCTCCAAAAATATGCTAAACTGTCTGGGTCTAAACTAGTTTCCTTCTGAAGTCATTCCACTGTCTATTTCCCAAGTGGCTTAAGAGCCGGGAACTTGAAAGCCTAAAAATTTTATTTATTTTTTTCTTTCTGTGACAAGTCAATTAGGTAGGCAAAACTGCATTCATATTTAAAAAAATACGCTGCATCGAGATGTGATTTTAATTTTATCTGGAGTGAAACTTAACCTAAAGCTGTTTGGTCAGGAACCATGCTGTTTTGTTGATACTGCAAAGTAACTTGGCATACTTCGTAGCACTTAAATTAATGAAAAATGGGGGAGAGAATTGTGCTTTTCTTTGCGCCCTTTGGGTAGGGGTCGTTGTGTGGATGGTGTTTTTTAAATAAACAAACCAACCCACAAAAAAAACCCCTTCCCTATCTATTCATCTTTTCCTTCCTTTCTTCTAGGCCTTTTGGGGCTAGGCAAGAAATAATGAATATAAATGGGACCGAGTGGGATGAGATCTCCACTGTAGGATCAACTCCCCTTCCTTTCTCTTCAGCCCCTTCCAAAAATGGAATTAAACATCAAGGGGAATTGACATAATGAAAAACATAATGTATAGGGGTTGGATTGACTTCTGGTTTAGCACCTTCTTAGCTACGTAGGTGGCTTTTGAACTCTCTTTTATCAGGCATGTTTAGTGGTCAGAGGTAGAAAGAATGGTGAAGGAGGTTTGCAGTCTGGGTAGGATTATTATTAAATTTAAGGTTTGACCATTTCCCGTACCACCCATTTCCAAAGGAAGTTTGGTTGGACTCTGATTTTTAGCTTTTACAGTTATGCTTGTTTAAGAAATTTGCATCCTGGCATTGTAATATTATTTAGGATGACTCCAGTTGAATGCAGTGTTGCTTTAAAGTCACACACTTTTTTAGGTAGTGGCGGATCTGGAACTGCTTGTGTAGGAATTTCTGTCATTTAGCATAGATTATTTTAATCAGCTTTATGAAAAGTTTAAAAAGCAAAGAGCCCCATTTATTAGTCTCCTTCATGTGAAATACTGCCTGTAAAACAGTTGTTCAGGGGTGAAAATGGCCAGGGAGTTTGTAGGAACAGTTTCTGTGCGTAGCTGCCTGGCAGTTCCTCAGGTTCCCCCCTTCACGCCATCAGCCAGCTCGTGCTTCGGGACCGGCCGTTTCAACAGGGCAGCAGGACAGACAAACGTCGTTGGCTTATTGGGTCTAGCACACGGTGGGCGAAAACTAATTTAAGGTTTGGTGGCACTCTGGGGATGGGAGTATGGGTATAATCAAAGCGGCTCTGCTAAACTAGCACCTCTTTATCTTTATTCCCAATTTCCCTTTCTTCTGTGTGCATCCTGGCAGTCAGAACTGCTTATTTTATTGATCACAACAAAATGTTGTTTGTTAACAAAATGACTGAGCCAACCTTTGGGAGAACAAGCTGGATTTTGTATGCAGAGCTGTGCAGAATAATGAGGCTGTGAGGATCTTGTTGTAGATGCATTTCGGTGATGTAACCCAAGCAAAGCCAGCGGTTCAGGGCTCTGTTCCCAATTAGTTTTGTAGCTGGGATGGTTAAAAAGCAAGAACTTCTCATCATGAGTTTTGAATGGGTTGGATCTGGAATTGAATTCATGACCTTTTAATATTTGTTAAAATATTGGAAGCCTTGTATGATCTGCACATTAATTTTTCTCTCAAGAAGATCAGCTATTATCAGTGTTTATTTTAAAAATTAAATTTGAGGTTGTGCAGATGTATGCTGGCTCATGAAAAAGGAAGGAAAAAGGGCCCGTAGGGAAAAAAAAAAAAACAACTTTCTTTTACCTTTGTGGGAATTTAGACTGCTCTGATTAGTGCTTAAGCCTAACAAAGGCTGTGCTTATTAAAAACAAATGCGTGTCATATTAGTCATCAATATCTGGCAACCTTAAGTACTTAATATTTATAATGAACTCTGCTTATGTGGTCTCTGCTAGCGTGAGTTTTAACCTTCTTGATTGTTCAAGAGAATGTATTCTTTTTGCTAGATTCTTGGACTAGTGTTTTTGAAGTTCTATCATAAACTTGATCTTTTTTTTTTTTCTTAACAACGGTGTGTTGCCCCGGATTTTTAATTTTGTCTTTCGCTTGCTTTGTCGCAGGATCCGGTGGTGTGAAGCAGGAGTCGGGAAGTGGGATGGGTGGTGGGATGCTGCTCTGCTGGGGCAGCCGTAGGTTGGGGTGTTGGGAGGGCTGACAAAGCTCAGGAAGCGGAGGGACGATGGGGACTGAGACCTGGATGCTCTGCTGTTGAGGGACGTGTGAGATGGTGACCCGCAGCCTGGCATGATGTGGTGGAGGAGAGGGAAAACCAGGAAAGACTGAAGGAGCAGAGCCACGATTCAGGATGTCAACAGGGCAGCAAGCCTTGCTGGTGTGCTTACAGCCACTGGTGGTGACTGGTGCTGGTTACCAGTTCAGGTCACTTCCAAGTTAAAACCAGCGCAACTTTTCATTACAGTGTGGCCCTAAAGGTTGTTTGGGGAGTATATGAGTTGGTGAGATTTGGTTGAGGGAGTATTCAGGCTCTTAGATCTGATTTGGAACTTTCTTTTTTACTTTGTCGAGACATTTGAACAGGCGAAGCTGTCTGGTGGGCTGCTCCCAAATTTAGGAAGCTTTCCCAAGATCTAATCACTTAGTCTAGAATCTTGAAGGTATCTTCTTGCTCAATTCCCGTAGAAAATAATAAGTTTGTGGGTTCTGTCTATGTGTGGGCATCCAGTCTTTGTGTCTTTCTCTGGAAAGTTAAAATGCTCATTTAATGCTCAAGGTTGAGTATTATCAAGAAGTACTTGGAGACTGTAAGGTAGAGAGAAGATTATTTACTGAATTTGGATTTGATTGCCTTCCTTTGTTACTTCTGCATCCAGTAACTTCTCAAAAGTGCTCTCTCATAAGCTCTGCTAGAACGTGGAGCACAGCCTGGTAAGGGGGAGCCTGGTGTTTTGCTGCCAGATTGCGGAGCAGCCAGTTATAGTAGTGCAGGACCCCTTGAATTTTCTTCCCGCGAGAGACGGAGTTGGTGAGCTGAGAGCCATTTGCACAGTTTATGCACAAAGCTGGTAATTTTCAAATGCCAGGGGACAGGAGGTGGCTAGAACCTGGAGAGATGGCTGTGCTTCTCCAGCTGCGGATTCAGAAGGTAACTCTGTTCGGAAACAGTTGCAAGCTTCGGGCTTTTTCCAAGCTGGTCTAGCCTGTGTGGTGGATGTTCTTACCTCCCCCTGCCCCAGGTCAGGGCTTTGCTGTAGGGTACAGCCTTCTCCAAGCCAGCAGATCACTGTGCAAGATGAGTGACCTTCGGCTCGTTCTTGGAACGCCCTGTGGAATTAGTGATGAAAAACTGTTTGTCTGGAAAAGAAAGCTAACAAAATCCTAGAGCTAGAACTCGTAAGAAAATCTTTTTTATATATCTGTCCTCATACCCTAAAAAATGGTTTAGGCTGTTTGCCAGTGAAGGCAGGGCGCTGTGAGGAGCTGATTTAAGCTGTCCCGGGTGGGGAGTTGTGGCACCTTGCCATGATCCGCTGCCTGCCCATTCCCGCCTCTTGTATTTCGACTGTTCAGCTGTGCTAGCACAATTGTCTGTCTGTCTGTGCTGTCAGCCGGACGAAATGCTGGGGGGAGTCTGGCGCATTTCAGCCATCTCCCCGAGCAGCTCAGGAGCTATTGCAGGAGGGTAACGGGGGGCAAAGCAGAAGTTTGGGGATGTGCTGGCAGGGGTGGGCAGGTACACAGGCTGGAGCAGTGTGCCGCCAGAGCCGGATCCCCAAACAATGGCCTGAGCAGAAAAAAGCTGCGATAACTTTAAAAAAAACAAGCATGATCCTTAGCCCTGGGAGAATGCTGGTGAGCTCATTCTGGAAGCGTGCAATGAGGAGAGTCTTCTGTAATTTGTTGTGAAGGGATCAGGAATGTTTTCTGCCCGTGTTTGCTCTCCTATAGGAAAAACAGATCGTGTGAATGAGGAAGATCAATAAATGTGTACTTTGAACTGAAGTAGGAAATATTCCCAGGGTTGAAGAGACCTTGCTGAGCGAGCCTGCCTTCTGCTCAAGCCAGGATTCTGTTAGCTTGAGTACCAGAGTCATACGGGATCGGGTATTTGCTGAGACAAAGGGAGGATGGCTTAATTGCTCTTAGTCTCATTTCCCTTTAGTTATTTCTTGCTCTAGCCAGTAACACAGGGATTTAAGACAATGTGTGTAGTCGCACTGGCTGCGTGGTGAAGAACCTGGTGTGACAAACGTTGCCGTTGGGCTGGTTGCTGAGAAGGTCTCGTGGAGAGCCCGGCCTGGCTGGGTGTGAGGCGGCAGCAGGGGTGGCAGAGGTGTTCCTCGGGGTCGGCGCAGAGTTTCAGCCCCAAAGCGGGGGGGGGAAACTCCTACTACAAGATGGACCTTTTTATTTTCACAATTCCTTTCAGTAAAGATGGGTTTTGTGTGCTAAAGATCTCTCTTCAGGAACATTTTTCCGTTAACATGGCAACACCTTGTGTGGAAGCAGAGATTTTTAACTCATCTTTTACTTCTCATGCAATCTACTAGAACTTGTTTTGCTGGATGAAGTTCTGCTTTGCTTTGTATCTTGTCTGTAGTATCAAATGTCTGCTCTTTTCCCCTTTTTGTGGTGAACATATTTATGAAGAAAATTATTGAAATAAACCACCTGTATGACCCCAACAGGGACTGCAAATAATTGTTTACTTACTGTGCTGATGTTTTTTGTTTTTGTTTTTAAATAAAAATAGAGTAGGCTTATAATGTACTCAGGCTTTTGTCAGGCAGGCAGGTAGCCTGTTGCCATGTTCTTGGGTGTAGAGTTTCCTAAAATGTGGCTTGCAGCCTTCCTCTGCAAAAGGTTGAGTATGCAAGGGACATCTTGTTACCTCTAATTACTGGTGGTGGCTTGGGGGTGTTGACAGTCACTGTTGCAATTTCTCATATCCATCTCTGAGGAACTGAGCAGCTGCTTGGGACAAAAGGCTTGGGACTGTTTTGGGGCCAGGGAAGCAAGCCGTGAGGAGTAAAGTCGGAGGTGTTGTCAGCATAACTTTCTCCTATGTTTATCTGGCTCCGCAACTCCTCCGGGTCCTGCCCGCAAGGACAGCGTAGCAGCCAGGTAGCGCCACTGCACTAGGTAAATGCTGGTATGAAGAATTAATTTCAAAAATAATGTCTTTTCTTTCAGTTGTGTTGATTGGAGACTCTGGAGTTGGGAAGAGTAATCTTCTGTCACGTTTCACACGCAATGAGTTCAACCTGGAGAGTAAGAGCACCATTGGGGTGGAATTTGCCACCAGGAGCATCCAGGTGGATGGGAAGACGATAAAAGCACAGATCTGGGATACTGCAGGACAGGAACGATACCGTGCCATTACCTCAGCGTGAGTACGATTTCTTTGCTCAGGCTAACAGCAGAACCCGAGCAGAGATGGTACAGATAAATTTATGGGTAGAGAATTAATGAAACATATTTGGGACACATGACAAAATCATTACGACAGATGTCAATGTAGATCCAAGTCATAAGATAATGAATACTTTTGTGTTCCTTGATTAATATAATGAAATTAATTTTTAGATTCTAATGATGCTATTATAGGAAAAAAATGCCAGCTTAAGTCAAAAGTGTGGGAAATTCTGTTTGAGTCTTGTGATCCGGGGTTTTTACCTGCCCTGGATGTGCTACCCTCGTCCCATGGAATGAGTGTAATTTCTGATGGAAGCTGGCTACTGTTTGGCATCAAGCTTTGGTGTAGGCATGGTAGCTTACCATAGTGCCAGTGGCTTCTGGTCTTCATTCTTGAGATTGAGGGTATTTTTAGGCCAGTCTGCAGCCACGAACTCCTTTGAAATCTCAATGACTTCGAATTAGTCACAGCCCTGAAAACTAGGTCCGAGAGGGCGTGCTGAATAACCAGTTAGTAGGAAGGCAACTGTGATAATGCTGACTCTGCAGCATTAGGCACATTCCTGTTTAGAACAGTGGTGTTGAGAAGCTTTCACATACGGCACCTTGTTAATCCAGACATTGTTTTAAGATGTAAGCTCTGGTTGTATCTGTTTCTCTTTAGGTAGTAGGCCAAAAAGTGTCTTTAGGAGGGGGGAAAAAAACCCACAACCCTATTGGCAGGCCTGGATATCCAGTTCCTATGCTGATCACCAAGTTGAAGTTTCAGTGTTACAGATGTGTGTCAGTTTTGAAAGGTACAAACTTGTTTGTGAGTCATGCACAGATTGAGCCATTTGTATTAAACTCAAGGTAAAGGGAACTTTTTTCATTGAGGTGAGATAGGGTAACGCAGAATAGATGGGAGAAATATAGAAGAGCGTAGAGCCAAAGGGAATAACGTATAGGGAAGGAGTGCAAAAACAAAGTAATGCAGAAGGAGGTGTAAGTGGTGACTTCAAATTGCATCTTTTCCATAACTGTTTGCATGTTTTTCAGAATTTTTTTTTTTGGTGACCCTTAAATTGTTCCTACTGCTGTAAAAGCTTAGCAGAAAAATTGCTGGCTGAGTCTTTCAGCTACAGACTTGGCCGCTGAGAATCGGTGCATCTGTAGCCCTGTGATCCTGCCTCTCCTTTGTGCTGGCACGAGCTCCATCGCTTCAACGTCGCCAGGCCAGTTCAGCTTGCTAAGCCAGCAGAACACTGACCAGCAGCACAAAGTGAATGTTTTCTGCTGACTTGGTGCCCTGAATCGGTTCAGTGGTGTGTCGGACAGGTGCTGCCGGAGCACAGGAGAAATGGTAGGATTGTGTGGAAGAGAAATACGGACGTTATAGGATTGCTGATATGGATTGGCTTGGGCTGTCCTGAGCCCTTGGCTTGAGTGTAAATGGGCCCAAACCTGCACTCAGGGGGTGAACTCTGTTCTCAGATTATGGGCTTGTGGGGAAGTGTTAATATAACCCAGAGTCTCCCTGGCCCCTTTAATTTTCAAGAGGGACAGGAGGTATTTGAAAGATCAGCAACAAATACGGGCATTTTACTAAGGACTACTTAACTAGTAGAAAGGTAAGTTATACCTTCCCTAAAACCTTCTAGCAGTACCAATTCTGAAATGCGTTGTGAGTGTTCTAGCAGGCTAAAAATGTCATGGCTTCTGCAGTCTCTTCAGCGTTTTGTTACATACATTGGAATTTTTTAGGAATGCCGTTAAAAAAAACCCCAGCATCTGGAACTTGGGTTTAGGCTTAAACACATCCCTCCCCCCCCCAGTAACAGTATTTGCACCAGCACAACTTTTTCCAAAGCAGGGGGGAATGTTTTTAATTTTTTAGTAGTAGCCAGCGCGGAAGAGCCAGAAACCAGGTGTGTTGGAGTAACTCGGGCAGAGCTCTCTGTAAGGGAATGTGCCTTATGGTTTCAGATATTACCGTGGTGCTGTTGGGGCTCTTCTTGTCTATGACATTGCCAAACATCTCACCTATGAGAATGTGGAGCGCTGGCTAAAGGAGCTTAGAGATCATGCAGACAACAATATTGTCATCATGCTGGTGGGTAACAAGAGTGACCTCCGCCATCTGCGAGCTGTGCCCACTGATGAGGCCCGGGCTTTTGCAGGTTTGTAGACAGCGTGTTCTGGGTTGGTGCTTTCTCAACTCGATGATGTTGGTGCAAGCTGTAATCATGTGATTGTTGTCAAGGGCTGAACTTTCACCTCAAGTTTTATTTTTGACCCTTAAAAAAAGCACTTAAGTTGTTTTTTTTTTAAAATGAAAGTATCTTGGCTTATTAAATAGCATGTGTGGTAGTTTTGGGTTTTTTTTAATCTAGTGGTAGTACATGTTTTTGAAGCACTGTCCTTGAGCTGCCTGATAGCTGAAGATTAAACACTTCCTCTAGCAAGGCTAGAAACAGTAAGCAACATCTAGAGGAGAAGATGTCACAACGTAAATACAAAATATCACAACACAAAGTGTCTTTCCTTCCTTCCTAGAGGCCTGGTTCTACTGAGTATATATCAACGTGGACAGCTGCAAGTGAATACTTGAGCCTTATTTTAGATGGTGTAGTTTCTGCTCCAGAGCACTGATGCATATAGCAGTGTCATCTAGTTTAATTTCAATGCAGCAATCATCAGACTTGGAGATTATCAATTGTTGGGAGAAATCAAGTGGGTTTTGTGAGCTGCTGCCACTGTGTTACTTCTGTCTTCCTTGTCTTGCAGAGCACTGGGCAAATGCTCTTTTGCCCTTATAGGCCTAAGGGACCTTCATAGAATCATAGAGTGGTTTGGGTTGAAAGGGACCTTTAAAGGCCATTTGTCCCACCCCTGTGCCGTGGGCAGGGACAGCTTCAACTAGATCAGGTTGCTGAAAGCCCCGTCGAACCTTACCTGGAATGTTTCCAGGGATGGGGCATCCACAGCTTCTCTGGGCACCCTGGGCCAGGGGCTCACCACCCTCACAGCAAACAATTTCTTCCTTATATCTAGTTTAAATCTTCCCTCCTTTAGTTTAAAGCCATTACCCCTTGTCCTATCGCAACAGTCCTTGCTAAAAAGTTTGTCCCCATCTTTCCTGTAGGCCTCCTTTAAGTACTGAAAGGCCACAATAAGGTCTCCCCGGATGCTTCTCATCTCCAGGCTGATCTCTCAGCCCGTTCTCCCAGCAGAGGGGCTCCAGCCCTCCCAGCATCTCCGGGGCCTCCTCTGGCCCTGCTCCAACAGCTCCGTGTCCTTCTGCTGTCGGTGCCCCAGCGCTGGAGGCAGCACTGCAGGGGGGTCTCCCCCGAGCGGAGCAGAGGGGCAGAATCCCCCCCTCGCCCTGCTGCCCACGCTGCTGGGGATGCAGCCCAGGCTGCGGGGGGTTTCTGGGCTGCCAGCGCACGGTGCTGGGGCGTGTGGAGCTTCTCCCCCACCGACACCCCCAAGTCCTTCTCCTCAGGGCTGCTCTCCAGCCATTCCCTGCCCAGCCTGGGTTTGTGCTTGGGATTGCCCTGACCTGGGTGCAGGACCTTGCACTTGGCCTTGTTGAAGCTCATGAGGTTCACACGGGCCCACTTCTCAAGCCTGTCCAGGTCCCCCTGGATGGCATCCCATTCCTCAGGCTTGTCAGCTGCACCAGTCAACTTGGTGTCATCCTCAAACTTGCTGAGGGTGCACTTGATGTCACTGTGTCATTGATGAAAATATTGAACAGTACTGGTCCCAGTACGGACCCCTGAAGGACAACACTCGTCACAGATCTCTGGACATCGAGCCATTGTTCACTACCCTCTGGATGCAACCATCTAACCAATTCCTCATCCACTGAACAGTCCATCCATCAAACCCATATCTCTCCAATTTAGAGAGAAGGATAGACATCCAGATAGACAACAGCCATAGCTCTTCCCTTGTCCACTGATGCAGTCACTCCATCATAGAAGGCCACTAAGTTGGTCAGGCAGGACTTACCCTTGGTAAAGTCATGCGGGCATCTTGAATCACCTCCCTGTCCTTCACGTGCCTTAGCATTGCTTCTAGGAGGATCTGTTCCATGATCTTCCTAGACACAGAGGTGAGACTGACAGGTCGGTAGTTCTCAGGGTCCTCCTTTCTACCCTTTTTAAAAATGGGTGCAACGTTTCCCTTTTTCCAGTCACTGGGGAATTCACCTGATGGCCATGACTCTTCAGATATCATGGAGAGTGGCCTGGCAACTGCATCAGCCAACTCCCTCAGGATTCTGGGGTGCATCTCGTCAGGTCCCATAGACTTGTGTATATTCAGGTTCCTCGGGTGGTCACAAACCTGATCTCTTACAGTGGGAGGGACTTTGCTCCCCCAGTCCCTGTCTTGTGGTCCATTCACTCGAGAGGTGTGGGGAGAGAGGTCGCCAGTGAAAACCGAGGCAAAAAAGTTGTTGAGTACCTCAGCCTTCTCCTTGTCCGTTGTTACCAGTTTGCCGGTCTTGCCTATCAGGGGGTACACTTTCTTTGGCCTTTGTTTTCCGGCCGACGTACCTATAGAAGCCCTTCTTACTATTCTTTGTGTCCCTTGCCAAGTTCAGCTCCAGCTGTGCCTTGGCCTTCCTGACCCCATCCCTACACAACCAGGCAGTGTCCCTGTACTCTTCCCAGGATACCTGTCCCTGCTTCCATGGCCTGTGCAGTTCCTTCTTGCCCTTTAGTTTGACCAGCAGGTCTTGACTCAGACATGCCAGTCTCTTGCCTTCCTTTCCTGATTTCTTACACCTGGGGATCAAGAGCTCTTGTGCTCTATGGAAAGTGTCCTTAAAGATCTGCCAGCTCTGCTCTGCTCCCTTGTCCCTGAGGGCAGTTTCCCAGGGAGTCCTATTGACTAACACCTTGAACAGCTGGAATTTCGCTTTCCTAAAATTCAGGGTCCTGACTTTACTCTTCACCTGACCCGTATCCCTCTGTGCTGTGAACTCCACCAGTGTGCGATCACTGCTGCCAAGGCTGCCTCCAATCTTGATGTCACCAATTAGCTCACTTCCGTTGGTGACCAACAGGCCCAGTATCGCATCCCCTCTGGTAGGGCTGTCTATTAGCGGGCTTAAGAAGTTACCCTTGATGCACTCCAGGAGTCCCCTGGGTTGCCTGCAGCTCGCCGTGCTACTTCTCCAGCAGATGCTGGGGTGGTTGAAGTCCCCCAGCAGGACGAGAGCCTGCGAGCGCGATGCCTCCTGGAGCTGGAGTAAGGTGGCTTCGTTAACAGGCTCCCCTTGATCAGGTGGCCTGTAGTAGACACCAACCACAAGGTTCCCTTTGTGGCCTCAGTCTCTTAATTCTTGCCCGTAAGCTTTCACCCTGCTCGTGGCTGTTCTTCGGAGACAGCTCTTCACACTCTGTCCATCTCTTGACGTAGAGGACGAAGCCTCCAGCCCTCCTTCCTCGCCTGCCCCTTCTGAAGAGCCTGTAGCCATCGACAGCTGCACTCCAGCTGTGCGCCAGTAATGGCAACCAGGTCGTAGCTTTCTCGCAGCATGGTGGCTTCCAGCTCCTCCTGTTTGTTGCCCATGCCGCGTGCGTTGGTGTAGAGGCACTTCAGCTGGGCTGGGGGCTGTGTCACCTTGGCGTTCTGCTTACTTTTGTGTGTCTGTCAAGCTTGGAGGTGGAATTTAAGTGTGTAGCCTTTAAAATCCTTCTAGGAATATCACCAGGGCTTGCTTAAACATGTTTTCTGAAGTTTGTGAGTAAGCAAGTACCCCGTGGTTAGTAAAACCACTTCAAATTTTCAGATGAATGAGAAGTGAAGCCTACAAGAGAAGCAGAACAAGTTAGTAGGCACCCTAGATAGTGCATTACTTTAGTCACTTGGTTCAACACCTTATTTTTTGCCCCTGACTTCCTACTAAGACTGTTTTAAATAGCTAGTGATGGTACCGGTGTTGCTGTTGAAGCTCTATGACTGAAATGTGCCTATTTCTGGGCAGGTGGTACAGTACCAGTCTAGGTGTGATGTTTGGGTATTAATTTTTTTTAATAAAAAAAAAAATATATCTTTTGCATTGTAAGGGGAAATAAGAAAACAGACTGTATTGCTAGGGGGTTTATTGTAGTTTGGAGGTGGGGTCTGATTAGGAAAGCGTAGGTCTCTCTATCTTTTTGGGGTTGCAGTGGAGAACTTTGATTCCTGTGGCAGCCAACATGCTTTTGCCTGTGCTCTTGCTCAGGGTGCTTCCAGGGGTGAGCTGTAGCCGGGTGAGGGTAATACTGTATTGCTTGAGCGAAGGAGGGCGGCAGTGAGGGAAACGTTTCTCGTGCTATGGAAAGGCAAAGGTGATGCTGCTGAAACGCCAGCAGCTAAGTAAATGGTGCACCAAGTTGTTCGCAGGGTGACAGGGGAAAAAAAAAATAAATAAAAGTGACTGTGCCCCAGCTGGTTTGGCCTAAAAATAAAAGTGAAAACCTGAAAAGGTGAAATGAAGTGCTGTTAAAGTTTCTAACTGAACCGCTTGTTATTTATTACAGAAAAAAATAACTTATCTTTTATTGAAACTTCTGCTCTGGATTCAACAAATGTAGAAGAAGCCTTCAAGAACATCCTTACAGGTATGGCTGTCAGGGATTCAGAGGTCCGCTCCTGAGGTAGTGGATCTTCTTCCTGGGCACTTTTTGCAGTTATGTGTAATGTTTTGGAAATGGATGCTGGGAATGATGGTTAGTTTTCAAATCTTCTAATCTTACACTCATGTTCTGCCTCCCACCCCACACATACCTTTTCTGCCCCAGAATCTGGAGGCTTCTAGTCTCCTGATGTCCCATAAATTCAAGATACTGCAATAGCGCTGTTGTAAAGGCGCTGGTAGTTCTGTGCCTGCACAAAATCTAGGCAGTGAAGCCACAGCCCTGCTGGGAAGTTAAATGTTCCAGTGTGTTCTCTTGTGCCAAAGCAGACTGGTAAATAGTATTTGTGTCCAGACTACTGAGCTCTTGTTTCCCCGCTGATGGCAAGGGTTGTAGGTGACTGTACACCAACAGCAGAGCTGCGTGCAGGCTACCCTCTGGGAATGTCCTTGAAGAGTCCCGGGAATTGTCTAAGAACGTGATAGTGGTCACAGGCCAAAGCGAGGCCAGGGCTTACGATTTCCACTGCCCGAGAATGTGTAACTGCTGTAGATGTGGCTACCGAGCGCACAGTGTCCAGTGGCAGCTTCAGACTTGCTCTGTGTGTGGGAATGCTACGTGGCTCGTGCCGTAGGTCTACTGCATGTAGCGCCAGAGGTATTCCAGGTAGTAGTTCTCTACTACTTGCTTTTTTTCCCCTCTTTCAGACCGGGGCTTAGAATTTCCATTCCTTAAGATGGAGCTGTTGCCTGCATGTATTTTCTTGGCCCTGGAGTAAGGGAGCACTCTACTGCCCACGAGGCCTAGGATTCGCCAGTAAAGCTACGTTACTGTAGGTACACAAGCAAGTCCTCCTTACTGTGCTAAGCCATGACCAAAGCACTTTTGTGAGTAGGCGCGCAGGGATTTCCAGCTGGTGTGTTGCAAATTGGAGCTGAGGGCTCGTTTGGCCTCTGGAAGAGGGCAGTTCTCTTCTAGGCTAAATGCAGCACATGAGGAGCTTGCTGGTTTCTTTCAGAGTGAAGTTGGCCAAGCGGCGTGAGTTGTATGATCATCGGGGAGGAGGAGGAAGGGCAGGGTTAAGTGGTGAGGATATGTGCTGGGAGATGCAGAGCCTACAGGCAGCAGAAGTGGGAAGTACACAGAGCACAGAGATGCTTAAAATAAGGGCGGCTCATCTCAGTGTTGTTACTTCAGTTGGGGTGGGTAACTTTTCCTGAACTTGGAGTTTGTATTATTGGAGGGTGTATTATTCTGGCACCAGTCTGAGGTTGACTCTGCAGTTGGCTAGTGCTCTGCCTGAGCTAATCCCTGGAAGCAGAGTCCCGGGAAGCATGGCGCTGTCACACCCCAGGAAACCAGCACGGGCCTGCAGGACTGCTGAACTGGAGCTAACAAACCCTGATAAACTTGAGCATCTCTGCTTTCAGAGACTCTGCCTTCCACTCTGTTCTGCAGTAGTCATATCTCAAAATACTGTTTGAGGTGACAGGGAAGTTGATGTTTCAAAGCACAGTCTTCCACTCCCAAAATGAAGTAATTGGCAGAAAACCCTTAAATCATATCTAAATAGGCAGAAGGCTATCAAACAGATGTTGGATTACTGTTCTGCCTCTGGCTGCTTCATGAGATCTGAATCTTGTCCTAAAGATTGAGTGTGTTTGTTCTGTCTTTTGAAAAGCTCTTTAAGATCCTTACTGTGAACAGGAAGAGTTTGGCAAGATCCTATTCCTGACTATTGATTACCATAGCTGAATTCTACACCAATAAACAAACCGTCTCTGTAGCCTCACGCCGGTACGCTGTTTTGTGAAGTTGTGCCTGATTTACGTGTCCCACAACATCTCAAGATGAGCATTTTCAGAGCTTTGTTGTTACCAGATACTCATTTCAGTTAAATGAGGAATGAGCCTTTGTTCTGGTTCTACTTGATTATCAGGAAGTGTCTGGTGCATGTTGCTTATTGGATGCTGACCAGAGAATTGGCTTTGTATTATTGTGTCTTGATTATGTATGAATGAGAGCTTATGAAGAGGAAAAAACCCAAGTTTTTATATGGTGAATTCTGTAAGGCAGGCTCTTTTAGGTTTCATGTGCAGGGAAGCAGTAAGAAGCGTTGGGATCACTGGGTCTGGTGCCGGCCAACTCTGTTGGTACCAGAAATGTGTTGCAATTAGAGGAAGATGACCAAGAAGAGGCAGGCAGGAGAAGATGGATAGCCAAGCCGCTCTGAGAAGTAAAAAGCCTGACAGATTAGGAATGGGTTATATTTGCTGCCCAGGAAGATTTGTGGTGTTAGAGCCACGGGTGAAGCAACTGGAGAATATAGCTGTTGAGACAAAGCCGTCGAGAAGACCGCCTGGTGCCTGAGCTGGGCCTGTCTCTTGTGCAGGGCAGCTTCTAGCAGATTCACTGCTTATCTGTGCCACCTGGCTGGATCTGAGGTGGCCTGCCTGGCGCTGTGAGATGGTATCCACGGTTTTAGCGCTCTGAGCACAGTTCAGCAGTTGCCATCCATCCTGTCTTCCCTCGCAGTGTTGCCCTGAGACTGTCCCTGGGTAGAGAAGGTGGCCTAAGGTTGCTGTAGGAGAGAGTCCCAGTATGGTGGTCTGCTGTGACAGATAAGATACTTAAGGGAGCGAGAACTCGAGCTGAGGTCAGGCCTGGGCAAACTGAACTCAAAACACTATCTCTTAGCAGCATCCTGGGCTCCCACAAGTGTTGAAATTGTCCAGTTCAGGCACAGTGGGGATGTGGCTAGTAGGACTGAATAGTCCTGAAAAGGCTGTTCCTCAAGTGATTACCTGGGAGAGAATCATCCTTCTAAGAGAGAAGAAGAAAACCTGTAGAGCAGTGAGTTGGGAGCAGCTGCGGGGACTTGGAGGAGGGAAGAGGGCAGGAGCAGCGGAACGGGAGCTTCTTTACTGGCCACCAGTTTGAGGGATCACTAAAGACTGGGAAAAAGAACACAACCAAAAAAAAAAACCCAACAAACCCCCCGAAACAGATGCTACCCCAAAGAAAAAAGGACTTGGCAATGCCTCTGAAGAGCTAGCATTAAAATACGCTCCTGAGCGTGCGAGAAGGTGGATGTGACGATCTCCGTACAGCTCTCCTCATGCCTTTCAGCAACAAGAGCTGAAGGTAGCCAATGGCAACGACATCAGTCTCGGGTTAAAGGCTTCCATGTATTGCATTCCAAACAATGTAAATATGTGCGGCTGCTTTAAAAAACAAACAAACAAACAAAAAAACCCCACAACACATAAAGAAAACCCATGTAGTCCCCCGTGATTTTTAATCCTTACTAAAGACTTCGGGTGTTGCTGTTTTGAGGCTGTGGCCGTGTGAGCGTGGCCATAGTATTTACTGCAGACTTCCAGGGAGGTTCTTGTCCTTTTCCTGTCTCACAATGCAGGGAAGTTGGAACAAGGACTTATAGTCGGTGAAATAAGTAATTTAAAAATGTTTCGACTTAAATTATTTCTGCTAACAATGCAGTTGGAATGGTTTGTTTCTGAAAGCTTTTAACCTGGCAGTCTCTCTTCAGCGGTTACAGCTTTGTGGAGCTGGGTGCTTTCAGGCGTAAATTAATTTGAATCAAATAAATTAATTCTCTCAGGAAAAGCATTTTCGGATCAATATGGGGCTTTATGGAACCATGTGGCTTTTTACTGCCATAGGTGGGAAAACTGATTTGTTGCAGAGAGGAGCAGGCGTTTCTGTCATTTGGTAGTAGCAGCTTGCCAGAAGCTGAAGTGTGAAATAGATACCGTCATTGCCGCTGCGCAATGAGGTTTTGCAAGTTTCCTGTTGATTGGTGTTTCTAGATTATGGTGCCCCCTTTTTTTTCCCCTATTATCAAAAATAAGATGATTCCCTATTTTAGAAATGAACGTTCCTCCTCCTTTCTCATTTAAAAAGCCTTTGAATAATACCCGTGTTCACAGAGTCATTGAAAAAGAAGGTGATGGGAAGTGCTGTTGTGGAAGACAGGAGGAATCTTGTCTTAGTAACTTTTCCAGACATTACCATTAGAGCTGGAAAGCCAGCCAGATGTTACATGCCACAGCTGGTCAGACTAGATTCTGTTTCACAGTTCTCGAGTTAAAGTCTTCTCCTTCTCATCCGAACATCATCTTTGACAGGTTGCTCTGCCACGTGCATGTGCTCCGTTGGAGACAGTGTCCTTCTGGACTCTAACAAGTCTGTTCTCATTTCAGAAATCTACCGCATTGTTTCGCAGAAGCAGATTGCAGATCGGTCTGCACACGATGAGTCTCCTGGCAACAACGTAGTCGACATCAGCGTCCCACCAACCACCGATGGACAGAAATCCAACAAACTCCAGTGCTGTCAGAACCTGTGACCTCCTGTAGATGACTCTTGTGCCCTTCACTTCGTCTGTGCTTCATTTAGAAACTTGTGTGCACTTCTTATCTCCTGTGATTCAGTGACTCCCTCTTCCTTCCTTTACCCCGTCCCCAAGTCCCCCCCTTTCATCTTAGAGCTTTAATCGTAGGGCTAACATTCCCCTGCCTCCGAAATCCCCTTCAATGTGGTGACTTTTGGGCTTGAAATGTAGGCACTGATCTGATAGACGTGTTTGTGTTGGAACATCTGCTGCTGGATATTATCCCATGAAACACTCTCCTCATGGTTTTGGTTGTTGGTTTTTTTTTTCTGGGAGAGAAACCATGGGGACTTGACTATAACCGTTGAAGAAATAGCTACGTTTAGGTGACAAGGGTTTTTTTCCTCCCATAGTCAGATATTTTTTCTTTTTTTTTTTTTTTTGGTAAACACAGGGGAGAAATGAAAAGAAAATCGCTATCCTACCAAATGCTCTTTTTTCTGTCCTGATAAAGTCTCACAGTGAGGTTTTTAGTGGCTGCACATACGTAAGAAAGCTGTTGAAAATAACATTACTTATTATGTAATTACCCCTAATACAGCTAGTCTGCCCGTGTAGTTTACTGTTTCCTGCTTGGGAAATCTTTCTCTATTCTTGTTTTATTGGGGAACAATGAAGTATGTCTGCATTGCTTTCTCTGCCACCATGAACGCCTGCGCTGCTTGTGCAGGCTTTATGAAGTGGCTTAATATTTATTCATGGCTTATGTTAATCGGTTAACATTATTGTACAGTAAGTGCCAGCATATTGATTTCAGAAACCTTTTGCAACCTGTACAAGTAGGCTTATTTTGTACTGTAGATCAGTGTCTGAAAGCAGGATCTTCTCTAGTTCCAGGATTTTTTTGCATGCTGCTTTTTCTCTAGATCTCTCCTATCCCTGTTTGAGTGAGTGAAGCAATATTTTCATGTCATGTATATACCTGCACTTGTAAGAGTTTTGGTTGTTGTAGAGAAACACGATACTTTATACATTTTGTAAAACTTCCGCAAACCATAGCATCTTGAACTTTCTCTTCATGATCTTTCACTATTGACCTTGTGCATAATCTCCTTGACCTCTACTCAAATGCGTAATATTAAGACTTCACATACTAACTACTAACCTGTCGTTTCCCTCTTGTTCTGTTTTACTGAATTGCAGACTGTAATTCTCAAATGATTGTACTTCACCTGATGTAACAGAGTTGTCATCAGCAGGGCTAACTACTATCCGACTTTGTTTTGCTGAATGGGAAGAATGTTATCACCACTTTGTGTAGCCAGTCTCTTGCTAGCTTGTGAAATCCTTCTATGATGATGGCTTCTCATCGTTCACTAGCTCTTACACACTTGCATCCCCTCCGGTATGCGCTGAACGTTGCGATAAGGCAAATACTGGGTGAAACAATCTAAAGGAAGAGTTGGAGACCATCTGCTGCTTTCGGAAGGCTAGTGAAGCAGTTCGCAGTGAATTTTTGCTCTGTATTTTGAGACTGTTCCTCACTTGGTGAATCCTGCCTGCATATTAGCGAGTTGGTTTTTCTTTTCCGATACAAAGCAAATAGGAAACTGCGAATTATTCTTGAAGGGGAAATCTGACATTCCAGTCTCAACTGTTCTGTCTGGTTATGTAATAAAATTAAGGGCGGTTAACTCTGATGGCTTTTCTTTTATAAGATTCCGAGAGCAATGCCTTTAATTTTGTACTGTGTGCACCTAGAGGGCCATAGTTCACGGCAAAGGCTGCAGGAGGCACCTAGGACTTCCACTTTTCAACTCTGTGAAGAGGCTACATTCAAGGTGCAGGGGTGCGTGCTTGCAGCCTAATCCCATTGAGTGAGGATCGGAATTCCTCTGTAGGTATCGTGGTGTTTTGTCCTAAGGGTGTCCCAGTTTGGGAAGCTCTTGCAACACTTGGTGTGTACTTTACCGGCATCCTGTTGAGACAAGGTGCAGCCAGTGGGAACTGGAGACGTCTCCGTTTTGGTGGCCGTAGAGCAGAATGTGATGTGCAGTCACTATTTAGAAGGCTGGCAGATGAGCACATCGTCAGAGAGAGTGGAAAATTCTGCGGTATTTTCAGTATTTTGTTCAAGAACAGGTGGACACTAGTGGAGCTGGGCTCCTTAATTTTTGAACAAAACTTTTTATAAAAAGAAATGAGTTGAATGGCGCGAGGAAGAATCATGCTGTTAAGAAGACAGTAGTTCAGGGCAATGTATTAACATGTTTACTCTGCAAATCCTGCTCTTAACATGAAGCTTCTAGAATCATATCTGGCCTGGTATAAGAAGCTGAGAAGCAGTTTAGTCACTTCCTTGTCACTGAAAAGAGATTTTCTTTGGTCTTTGACTTTGTGGAAGGCTCTAAACTTTGCCTCAGAGTCCCAACAAAAGGTTTGTGTCTAGGGCTTAAGTGCTGTTAAGTTCTATGGGTGTCGAAGAGACCTTGTACAACTTCGTTGTGTGTTGAGCAAAGCCCCCTCAGAGCAGGTGAACCTCAGACCCCTGCTGTTCATCCCAGGGGGGTTGGGTTGGTTTGGAGACGTGTCGTGACGTGAAAGGGCTTTTTGCTGCAGGACTGTTTGGTATATTCGGGATGTGCACGCACATGCGCTCGCACACAGCTTATCTGAGCACGGTAAGCTACGTGGTGGTTCTGTCTGCTGTGGTCGCTCCATTCACGAGATCAGGTGTTGACTCCTTCCCGGTTGCTGCACTGCTCTCCAGCTGTGGGTTTGAGGTGCGCTCCCCTAGACTGAGCACAGGGCCGTTAGTGCCAGCAGAAACGGGACAGTGGATCCGTTCTGCCTGGTAAAATCATCTCCCTGTGCATAGGGAGGGGAAAACGCTTTTGATCTCGAGTACCCCGGTGTCCCCCTGAAGTCATTGTCCGCTCCTCAGAGCTGTAGCTGCCCAACCCACTGTTGGTGGGGGGCTACTGAAATTGCAGAGGGGAAGATTTGGAGGAAGCTTGAGCTGTGCCAGAGCTGCCTGATGTGCAAAGCAGCTCTCCAGACTCCTTAACCACGCTTTTCCTGATGTGAAAATAGCGGTTAAATGTAACCTCACCTGGACTGCGTCATCGCTTCCTACTGCAACTTCGCTGGCTCTGTCTCTCGGTATTACTGTCAGGAAAACAGAAAAGGTTCCAACTCTCTTCCATCTGCCGTAAGAGGTGCGAGGGCAGAATTTGGCATATGTAAAACTCCCGATGACAGGAAAGCTGCCTGTGAAAGAAGGAACATGTGCTATACTTGCTTTACTCGGGTGTTGAGGATGACTTTTTCATTTAACTCTTGAAAAATAACACTAAAAAGCACTGGGTGCTTACCACCCAGGGTCAGTGCTATAAACCCCAGCTGAAGGCTGATGTTCAGAACACGTTCTCCAATGCAGGGTTAGACTGGAGGCTTTTCTGCCAACTCCCCTGTGAGCGACGGGGAGGGTGAAGGCCAAAACTCACACACAGAAAAGCGATTTGGT
Source organism: Chroicocephalus ridibundus (assembly GCF_963924245.1). NCBI lineage: Eukaryota > Metazoa > Chordata > Aves > Charadriiformes > Laridae > Chroicocephalus > Chroicocephalus ridibundus. The sequence goes on along the minus strand of NC_086305.1, from coordinate 6,535,050 downwards.
GGTGAGCACGCAAACAGGTAACTGGTAAAATACATTCGTTGGGTAGGCTGCCTCCCTCTAGCGTCTCTTCTTCCTCTTGAGTCAGGTGCGGACAAGGCTCGGTGGGTGAAGAGCTGGGATCTCCACGGAAAGTTCGTCTGTAGCCAGCACAGGCTGGGAAAGTTTGGTTCATAGGAAAGTTTTAAACCTCTGCACTTGTATAAATGTAAAAATTCAGTCGATGGGTGCCAGCTCGCTCCATGGTTAAAAAGATTTTTTTTTTGCATGTGCTGTGCAGATCCTGGAAACTTGGTAGAAGGAAAAGGCACTGCCATCCCTTCTTCCCCCTGTGGCTGCTTCCCGGCACTTCCAGCAGGTAGAAGCAGCAGAAAGACCTGCTGCATCCCGGAGATCCCCCGTCTGGGGGCTGTTCTCTTGGGTGGGTTGTCATGACCCCGCAGCGTGTGGGCAAGGCCGGAAAGGGGGGATCCTTGTGCGGAAAGGGGCGAGCGCGCTCAGCTGGATGCACTTGGGAGGGCCGGGGTTGGTCTGTGTCTTTCGTTTGAGCAGATCACTTACCAAAAGCTGCTCGGAAAAAAAACCCGTACAGTAGGTATTTTCGCTTCCCGATGCTCTGGTTCCTGCGTGCTGTGCTGTGGCAGGGGTTGGGGACGTGATGGGGTGGTGGGCTGTTAACGGTGGAGTTGTCCCTGTGCTTGGTGATCGTTCCCCTTCCAAGCACGAAGGAAGAACTTGCTGAGAGGTCTGGAGTCTGCAGGAGGAAAAAAAGATCCTAATGAAGTGACTCTGTCTCTTAGGGAGGCCTTTTTCCATCATAAATGAAACTAGTATTAAAGGTAGGAGCCTGAATTTCAATCAAGAAAAGAAAAATCAGGCCCTGAGAGGTGAAGAGTAACTGTCTCTCAAGTGAAATAGCGTCGAGCCTGAGGTTGGATTCTCTTGACTTGCAGGCGCTCAGTAGGGTCTTAATAAATAACACAGTTTGAAGGGTGAGTAATGGGATGTTGCGGGGAAAGGCCTGTCTGCAGGGCTGTGCTCTTTCAGTAAATAACAGTTAATTCTTATTTTAAACTGGTCAGATAATGCACGGAGTGTTGTCTGTCAGGCTTCGCAGGCTACAACTAGCCCCGGACCTTTATGCAGCCCAGAAGAGAGGTTCCTTCCGTTTACTTTTATTCCCGGTTCCTGTGTTAAGTGCAATTCACTCTGTAAATACCCCCCGCACGGGGTTCCTGTGCATGGTTACGCTGTACTGTGGATATAAAGATTGCCAAACCACACCCGTGTGTCACCGTCTGTTCCACACCCTCCTCGGGACTCCGGCCGCCCGGTACCGGCCCCCCGGGGGGCGGCGGGGGCCTCCGGAGGGCTCGTCCCACCGCCCGGGCGCTCGCCATTGCGCGGGCGGGGGCGGGGCCGGGCCGCGCTGCCGGGAAGGGAGCCGCCGGGGGGCGGGGCCGGGCCGCCGGCTGGGGTGGGGCGGGGCGCGCGTGCCCTTGGCCGGGAGGGGGGCGGGGCGCGGCCGCTCTGCCGGGTGACGATTGGCCAGCGGCTGTTGCCAGCGGCGTCGCGTTGCGACGCCGGCCGGGTCCCGCGCAGCCCATTGGGTGAGCCGGTGCTGGCGTCAGCGCAGTGCGGCGCGGGGATTGGCGGGCGGCGGCGGCGCCGCGGTGAGGGCGGGCGGTGGCGGGTGGGCGGTGCCCGGCGCCCGCAGGAGCCGGCGATGGGGCGGCGCGCGCGGCGCTGAGGGGCCGCGGGCGGCGGGACCGCAGGTACCGGGGGGGTGGGCGGCACCAGGGGCAGGGCTGGGCCCGGCCCTGGCCCTGCTCCCGGCCGGGGGCCGAGACCTGCTCGGCGCTGGCGGGGCCGGACCGCCCTCCGGTGCGGGGCTGCGGCAGCGGGAGCGGCGTTTCAGGCGGGCCGAGGCGGCCGGGCCGCGGTCTGGCCGCCCCGGGGGCCTGAGAGCCATGACAGCGCTCCCGGTGCCCCAGCCCCGCCGCGGGGGTTGTCCGGTGTCTGGCAGCGCGCTGGGGGGCCGGAACCGTGCCGCGGGGAGGAGGGCTGACCCGGCCGCGCTCTCCACAGCCGCCTCCCCGCGAGCGGCGTAGCCTCTCCCGCCGGCCCCGGCCACCGTGCGTGCCGGCCGCCCCCGCACCGCCGGGCTCTTCCACCGAGCGCTGGCCTCCAGCGCGCCGTCCCGGGCGGTGCCTCCGCGCCGGCCGGGGGCAGAGGCGGGCCCCTTGCTGCGGGCCTGCGGCGCTCCCCGGGGGCTGGGCACCCCCTCCCCGGCCGGGCGGGCAGCCCTCCCGGCGGGCGGCAGCTGGGCTCTTGTGTCGGAGCTTCACCCCGGCGAAGAACGGTGTAGGCCTGGAGGTTCGGAGCGGCGGTTTTTTGTGTCCGTTCATCGGGCTTTATTTCCACGGGTGGAAGTAGTTATTAGGGAAAGATTTCTTCGCCAGTGGAGTGCCATGCCTGTTTTTTTCTCCTCTCTTGGAGTGCTGCCGGCTCTTGTTCTGACGCGTGTTTTTGACCTGTTGAGCACTGTGTGCCGTGACAGGGCGCGCGCTGCCTTGTAGAGCTTGTTACAGAGATTTTCCAAGAGAACGAGTTCGGTGTCAGGGCAAAACTGAAGAAGTTGCTACAGTTGCGTGTTGGAGCACCAGCTGCCTTCCTCTGTGGCATAAGCTTAGAGTTTGTGATTGACTTTTCTTAAACTGGGCCCTATAAATCTCTCTATCTCACTTAAACCAGTTGCCTTGAGACAACTTAACTGCTAGCGACAGAGGCCAAAGTTGGTGGGATTTGTCTGAGGGATGATCCTGTGGCTCGTGTACAGGAAGAGGATTGTGACATTGGAGGTACTTTTCTCACGGTCTCAAACATTAGCTTTTGTCACATGAGCGTGTTCTCTATCTGATGGAGAGACCAAGATTAAAAACCAAAAAGCCACACGATGGCCTTTGACTGAGACTTCTCGCTTCCCCGGTGAGATTGCCTGCGCTGTGAGTACCCACAAAAACGGTGTGCCTCTAAATGTGGGAAGAAGCATCCGCGCTGCGATGCTGCTGCCCCGGTGAGAGTCCAGGCTGCTGCGTGACTTGTCCTCTCGGAGGAAGCTGTGCAGAGCTCAGATCTCACCAGCAGGGAGGTGGGGTGTCTCTCATGTCGGTGTTGGTGATGACCAGCTGGAAACGCCAGGCTTAGCCAGAGCACCTCTGGCTTTTCATCAGGCTTGTTTGTGTTCAGCGCGCCGTCCCTGCAGTGCCCAGAGACAAGGCTGTCCTGCCCTGGTGTGTGTGTGATCGGTCAGTGGGTTCATGCTCTGCATCCCGCCCTGTGCCCTTTGTTTCCCCATGCTCAAGGGACCATTCACATCCCCCTCTCAACCCTCACTGTGACCAGCCCTCGTTTTCCTTGAGACTCTCATCCTCTTGATCCGCTTTCCTTCCGGGAAGCGTTTATCTCTGTGTCTTTCCCTTCTGATACAGTTTCTAGCACTTTCTCGACCTTTTTCCAGGTCCTCGTCAAGAATGCCTGTGATGCTGCTGAGGTGGGTCAGCCCTGATGGCCATGGCCAGTCCCCTCGATCCACCCTGCTCTTGGGGATGTACAGCCCCGCTCAGTTGCCAAGCTCACACGTGCACGGAATAATCCTTTTAACAGCTGGATGTTAGCCTTGTCTTTCCAGGGCTTAAGAGGTTGAATACTTTTTTGCATCTCCAAAGAATTGTGGAGACAGCTGCAGGGGAGTGTTTGGAGAGCCAGAAGAGCCCTGATTTTCCAGGTGCTTTTGAAACTGTGATGGTATGTCAGCCTTCGGAAACAGAGGCTTGAAGGGAAAGGAGCTGGGACTGGAAAATCCCATTTGTCGCATGCACTGTAAGAGTGAATTTAATAACTCCAGTTGAGGATGCGAGGTCTAATTACACCCAAGCATGCACAGTGGAGCGTTACAGGCATCAGTAAGGAAGTCTTAACTTTGCCAGGAGTGGACCAGGTGGCAGCCAAGAGCGAGCTTAGTGTGTGCGCCATGGGCATTAAATACCACCTGTAAAGCCAGGGTTGTCTGTCTGTGGTTAGCTAATTAACACGGCTGGCACTCTTCAAGTGGAAACGGGAAAAAAAGCATTGGAACGAATGGTTTCTGGCTTCTGATGTGTTTGACTGCCTTTTTTTTTTTTTTTGCGCTATGGAAGTGCTCTGAGGATGCAGAGCGAGGTGACCCCACGCTGGATGCCAAGGAGACCATGCAGATGAGCCATATTACAAATGTACTAATTGCAAACAGCTTCCAGCAGAGTTCTTGCCTTCATTGATGCTAGAAAGAGGGGCTTTCCTGTTCTAGGTTATTGGTGCTGGCCCAGATGAAGCAAGTGCAGGACACAGTGTTCCCCGGGGAGGAAGTTAGCGTAGATTCCTTGAAGCAGCATGACCAAAATCAACCGAAAATGCCTCCAGCACAAGCCAGGGAAGTTGAGGCTGGATACGGGCTCTGAGACTGTTAGTCCTGAGGGACCGCTGCAGGTCCTCAGGATGTGACTTCGTTCTGCAGGCAGAGATACAAAGTACAATGTGCATTTAGGGGCTTTTTTCGCTATTGTTTAAAGTACCTTGTCTTTTTACACTTAAAAACACAGAACCTTTTCTTAAAAGATGAAGGGAAGAATCAGGAATCTTGAACTATAAACTACGGGATGAGTTTATTTTTCCTGCGCTTGACTTTGACTCAGCTTTGGATATTTTGAGATTTCAGAGTTTCTGTTTTCTAAACTGTTGTTTTTTTTTTCTTTTCTTTTTCCCCTCCAGCTTGAAGTTCATAACTGGTGTGTCTTTCTGCCCCCCCCTCCCTGCCTATTTACTCTGGTTAACTTATGCTTCTGCATGCACTCAGCTCACACCCTTCCCGTGAGAGAGAAATGATCTCCGTTTACTTATGTTTGTTCCCTTGAAAACTCACTAACCGCTTCTAAGTTAGTAAGAGACGGGCACGGTCTCTGTGCTGTAAAAGACAAGCCATGCCAAAAAGAAAGCCGGGGGTCGCTTTTATGTGAAGGAAATGAGCACAGCACCAAATCAACGTATACGGTAGGCAAGCGGTTTCCATGAAGTTCGTGTAAAATAGGTTTTTCTCTGTTGCTAAAATGATGGACTAATCTGTGCTGAGGCACAGTTCATATCTTATCGAGACAGTTAATGTCATCATGTATGTGAATAGCAGGTTCTCCACCTCTCCAGGTCTGGTCTGGTTTCGTTCTCTGCTCCGGCTGCATCAGTGCCGTTCCCCAGGGAAAATCATAGAATGTGTTGGGTCGGAAGGGACCTCTAAAGGCCACCTAGTCCAACCCCCTGCACTGAGCAGGGACAGCTTGAACTAGATCAGGTCGCTCAGAGCCTCATCCAGCCTGGCCTTGAACGTCTCCAGGGATGGGGCCTCCACCCCCTCTCTGGGCCACCTGGGCCAGTGTCTCACCACCCTCAGTGGAAAGAACTTCTTCCTAATGGCTGATCTAACCCTGCCCTGCTCTAGTTTAAACCATTGCCCCTCGTCCTGTCGCTACGTGCCCCTGCAAACAGCCCCTCCCCAGCTTTCCTGGAGCCCCCTTCAGGGACCAGAAGGGGCTGGAAGATCTCCCCGGAGCCTTCTCTTCTCCAGGCTGAACAACCCAACTCTCTCAGCCTGTCCCCATAGGAGGGGTACTCCAGCCCTTGGATTATCTTCGTGGCCTCCTCTGGAAGGGAGGATGATGCTGTCATGTTCACTCTGTTGCGTTTGCCATAGCTAGACCAGGTTGTCTCCTCAGCATCGCAGCAACAAATGCAGCTCTGCTGGCAGAGGTGGTCACCCACGTGCAGAGCATTTGGGAGAGCACTCAGCTGTTTATCCCGCCCTCTGAAAGCAGGGAAGTGGCTACTGGGCTTCCTACAGTTTTGGCCACCTTTCCTGGTGGTGGACTATGTCTCTTCATAGCTGTGACATTTACAGGCTGTGAGAGCTCTAAGCACTGGTGGTAAATTGCAGAATAGCAAAATCCTGAAGGTCTGGACTGACAAAGTGTCTTGGGGCAGGGACTGAACCCTTTGTATCCTCTAACAAAGGGACGAGCCTGGCAGGAGCTGTGCTGATCTGCAGCTCTTCCACCTGTCAGCCGTGCACGTGCATTCCTCGCCCCACGCCTCTCGAGGACGAGCAGTCTTACAGCTGGGAATCTGTGATTTGTCCCCATTTTCAATCAAAATAGGCATCTGTAAGTTTTCTCCCAGATTTTATGTATCAATTCTAAGGAAACTTTTCCATTCCTGATCTAATGCAAGACGATGACGTGTGGCTAACCTCAAGGGCAAGCATGCTGTAACTGCTCTTGCAATTTTAATCGGTTGTCATGAAATCAGTGATAGGCTGAAGGAGACATTCTCCTGCTGTTCCCCAAAAGAGGGAACAAGGGGCAAGGGGTGGTACTGGCTTGGCAAATGTAAGTACAAACAGACCAAACCCCGTTTCTAAAGCACTTCTCTGCAAATAGAGGAATGCACCAAGGTCTCACAGTCTTGGCTTTAACACCTATTTCTTTATTTGAAGCTTTGAGAGCTTTAGTCCTGTTTCAGCCGAAAGCTGTTTGGGTTTATATTTGAGAGGGGTGGGAGGGAAAAGGTAAACTACAATTCTGGACTTTTCTCAACTTTTGTTTCCTCCCAGTTTTTCTCATACTTCCCTGTAGACAAATCGGTCAAGACCTATGTCTCCAGAAGAACTATAAGTGCAGCCTAAGCAAGACATTGCAGACTTAATTGCGGGAGAGAGAGAGAGAGACTGGGATTTTGCAGCACTGCCATCAGTTGTGAAGCTTCACCTCGGGATTGAGGAGGGAATTTGTAGCGGCAAGGCGTGGGAAGAAGGGAGAGACTTGAGAAATCAGCCAGTATCAGTGAATCCTCTTCTTCATCTCGCCATGGAGAAGGAGGATGCTCTCAGTCGGTGCCCGCTTTGGAGCTCTTCAGATGCGGATGGGCGGTGGGGTCGAAGGCTGAGGTGGTGCCTTTGCTGGAAAGCTCTTTGAAAACTGAGTGTGCTGAAGCGATTCGTACAGTGAAATAGCTAGGTTGAAAAATATAAATAGGCGAGTTAAATTCCGGGTCAAATATCAGTTGGAAGATCAGCGTGTGGCCTGGTGCCGCGCGGTGGTTGCGTGCCGGCTGCGCGCTGCTCCGAGCCGTCGGGGCGAGCAGGGCTCTGCGGCATGCCGGCAGGTGGGTTGTTCCAGCTCCAGTTTGTCCCCAGGCAGAGTGTTATTATTTGTACAACAGTGTAAATGGTGCTTTATAAACGAAGGAGGAGAATGCTCCTTGCACGTTCTTCCTGGCACAGGATTCCCAATCCTGAAATAATGTTTTGCCCCGTTCTGAGTAATGCCCTTTGAGGGACTGGCCAGTCCAATGTCGTGTGAGCGATTCTGTGCTAATCTGGTGCATGCGTTACTGCCACACTACAACTGGGGGGTTTCTCATGTATTACCCAGAGTTGGAAAACCCATTTGTTCCAGATAAACTGAAACTACCCGGCACGCGAGTGCGCGGGACTGGGGAGCCCTCCAGCTTTGGCATTGCTGCAGGTGCTGCCTTTCTTCAAAGGGGAGCTCTCTGAAGCAGTAGGGCTAGGAAGCGGAAGGATTCTCGCGTCGTTGCTGCTGCTGTTTTGGCAGAGGACACAAGAACGGCGAGGCCACACGGCTCGGGTGCCTTCAGGAGGCAGCACTGCTGGGCAGGAGCGGGGCAGGGGCGTGCTGCCGGCTGGTGGCGCGGTTGCTTTCCCTGCGGATGGGCAGCGCTTCTGCAAGCATCGCTTTGTGGGCATGATAACCGATATTTTTCACCCTGGGTCATGATTTCAATAAAACTTTCAAGTTTTACTAATGCATCTTGTGGCCAAGAAGGCCAGTGGCTCCTGGGGGGCATCAAGAAGAGCGTGGGCAGCAGGTGGAGGGAGGTCATCCTCCCCCTCTGCTCTGCCCTGGGGAGGCCGCACCTGGGTCGCTGGGTCCAGTTCTGGGCTCCCCGGTTCCAGAAGGACAGGGAACTGCTGGAGAGGGGACAGCAGAGGTGACAAAGATGATGAGGGCACTGGAACACCTCTCTGATGAGGAAAGGCTGAGGGATTTGGGTTTCTTCAGTCTGGAAAAAAGGCGACTGAGGGGGGATCTTATCAACGCTTATAAATACTGAAAGGGGGGGTGTCAGGAGGATGGGGCCAGGCTCTTCTCAGTGGTGCCCGGGGACAGGACAAGGGGTAACGGGCACAAACTTGACCATGGGAAGTTCCATCCAAACACGAGGAGGAACTTCTTTGCTGTGAGGGTGGCAGAGCCCTGGCACAGGCTGCCCAGAGAGGTGGTGGAGTCTCCATCTCTGGAGACATTCCAACCCCGCCTGGACGCGTTCCTGTGCCACCTGCTGTGGGTGACCCTGCTGTGGCCGGGGGTTGGAGGAGATGCTCTCCAGAGGTCCCTTCCGACCCCGGCCAGTCTGGGATTCTGTGATCTCTCTTTCCCTTCAGAGTGTGATAAAATGCGGAGGGAGGTGGGCACAGGGTCTATGTAGTTGCATTACGTAGTGATTTGTGCTGCTTTTCACCTCTAAAAGCTGACATCTTTTGAGTACTCAGAGGAGCAGCATGTGTTCCTCATGTCCCAGCTGGTTTTCAGTTGTTTCCTTATGAAACTTGTTAGTTATTAAAATAGCTGAATGGCTGGTTTTTGTTTGGAGATACCCTCTGCAAAGAATTTTCTCCTAATGTTGCAATTCCTTTTTCCAGATGTTGGCAATTAAAATGCAGTAAACTGTCCTTTCATATGGTCATGTGGCAGATAACAACTCTCAGAAGATCTGAGATAACTCTGTTCATTTTGGCACTCCAGCTGTAACGCGCGGCCCGATCTTTCCCAAGTACAGTTCGCAGCAAGAAGGAAACCATCCTTTAGGCTTCTCATTTTTAGTGATCTTTTTCTCAGCATGTAAACTTGAACCTTTTGCTTCGTTTTGAATATTGAGCACCTTCTTGTTATATATTAGGCAACGCTCTTCTAAAATAATGTGTGACTGAAAAACGAGGGGGCGAACAACGTGATGGGTACCCTGAAGCCTGGGGTAGCGGGAGCTGCTCTGTCGCGGCTCAGAGGCTCATCCCTACAGTCTTGTTTGAAAATAGGGGTTTGCTCCCAGTGGGAGCCCACTGGGAACCGCAGGGTACGTTCCACCTGGATTTCATCTTTGCCAGTTGCTAGTTTGCCAGGGCTGCGAGACACGGGGATGAAGGGCAGCTACTGCAGAGGTTCATAGAATGTGTTGGGTCGGAAGGGACCTTTAAAGGCCACCTAGGCCAACCCCCTGCAGTGAGCAGGGACATCTTCTACTAGATCAGGTCACTCAGAGCCTCATCCAGAGGCCCCCATCTCCAGGGATGGGGCCTCCACCCCCTCTCTGGGCAACCTGGGCCAGTGTCTCACCACCCTCAGTGTAAAGAACTTCTTCCTAATGACTAATCTAACCCTGCCCTCCTCTAGTTTAAACCATTGCCCCTCATCCTATAGGTTGATCAAATATGGTGAGAGTATTGGAGAGGAGGGATGCGTGTGGCTGCAGGTTTTGGGAAAACAACACTATATTGACTACGAAGGCTCACTGCAATGCTTTTTTACCAATGGGGAATGGAAGTCAGACCCTGGCAACGTGTCTGCTTGGAAAAAAATGAGTAAATCACATTCTCTGTAAGACTGTCTCTTCCTCTGTATTTGGAAAACAAAGTCATTTGCCGTCAAACCATGGTCTGTATGATATAACCATATAGAGAGCTTCTAGAACGTGCCTAAATAGTGGCTTGGTGTGGGGAAGTTTTGATCACTTTTGATCACTTTGATCACCCACCGGGAGCCCGGTAAGTGAAGGCTTCTGTTCCACGGCTGCTGGGTTGTGTTGGTGGGATTGCTGGGGGGCAGCTGGGCCACGTCCCTGGAAGTGGTAAATGAGGTACAAAAACGACAAAGGCAGGACCCCCAAAAGGCTGCCTCCTAGAAGTGTCTGACCTCCTCCTGGGTGTTACATGGTTAAACTTGGAGAATCTTATGAATGTTTGAAATTCAGCCCTAGGGAAGAGGCAGGTGAGCCTCTGTGGACTGCAGTGATGCTTGAGGTACCTCAGCCCCTGTGTTTTGCTGTTAAAGGTGCAGGAGGAGGTTGTTCCTGGTGGGAAGCTTTAACAGAAGGTTCACAAGCTCCCAGAACACTGTCCCTTGATTTTTATTTTTTTTTTTTTCTTGCTTTTTGGGGTTTGTTTTGTTTTGAGCCCAGGGTGAGGTCTGTCCTGTGACTCTCTGATTCACAGCGTTGCTCCACGGGCACTGTCTGAAGAGCAAGTTAATGCTGAAGTTTTTACAGCACCTCCTTTAACTGCGACTGTCAACCAAATGTTACAGGCAAGCAGGAAACTGAGAAGCTGTCTGGGGAGTGGAATGCTTTCCTGTGTGTTATCTACCAAATTTTAAAATGGTTCAAAGGCTGTCATGTGCCATCAGATCTTATTTTGGGTGTTGGGGTGTATGCCGTAGAATGCTGTGTCACTTTTCTCACTGGGCAGGGCTCATTGCAGCCCCAGCTTGTGGGACCGTTGCATTCAGATGGCTTCGAGCATAGGACTCAGGACAAGGCCTGGGCGACGCGAGAGTTGCGGGGAGGTCTCAGCAGAATTCCCTCCTCGGTGCCCGAGGGAACCGCTCGTGACGCTTTAGAGCTGCCTGCAGCGGATGGATCGAGTGTGGGCAGATCTGGGGTGGCTTTTCGGGTGCTATCAGAGTGTGAGGCGGCAGACCCGCAGGGTGACTTTTGGGAGTCAGAGAGTCGACATACAAAATCGTGTACTTTTTTTTAAAGAACAAAATAATGCTGCAGTCTTCAGCCCTCAGGAGAGAGTATGTTTAAAAAATGGAAAACAAAGCCCTGCAGTAGTTTGGAACCAGTTATTTGGGGTGGTTTTTTTTTTGTTGTTTTGTGTTTTTTTTTTTTCCCTTTCTTTAGATTAAACCACTTACGCAACCTTTTAACAGTAGCAGGGAGCACTTCAGGCCACTCATGGCATCCTGCCTATGCATATCTTTGGCGGCAGTACCTTGGGGTGGATAATCACGGTGGGGCTGAGTGTCTGGAGGCCAGAGCTTGCCCCCTGTGCTGTGTGAGAGGGGGGACCCTGCCAGTCACCCAGAGCGTGGGGGTACAGGTACGCTGGTCGGGGACAGCAGCCACCTGTGGCAGGCAGAGCTGGGCACTGAAGGACGTGTTGCAGCCCTGGGACTGGATTTGGGCTGTGGAAGGAGGCGTGTTAGCTGGGTGAGACAGGGGGGGTGGGAGCGGGCGCTTAAAATGCCGTGAAGGAAGCAATTCTTTGTCCTTGTCACCCTCAAGAAGTTCGTGATCTTAGAGCCCCAGGACTGGGGAAATACGGTTTTCGTGGTGAAAAGGAAAACACTGGTATTTGGAAATGCCCTCTAGCAACGGAAAACCTTCAGTTCACTGATGCCGTTCGCAGGATCATGTGATTAGAAGATACCGTGTCTGCATACCCAAGTTGGCTAAACTGGATTGGGAAAGCAGACTGGGAAAGCAGACTGGATAGCCTTGTTCCTGGGGGTTAAACCTCAGCTTGCGTGAGCGGCAGTTGGAGCTTTGGTGATCTGCACACAGTGAGTGGGTTATTTGCTAAATTTAAAAAAAAAAAAAAAAAAAAAAAAAAAAGTCCTCGTGTACAGATGGGTGGGTTATGTTGGCTGCACAGCTTGGTTATCTCCTGGCGGCACTGTAGTGAGGTGCCGGGTCTTGGTTATGGTGATCAGGGTTGCTCAGTGAGAGAATCAGACTCAGCTGCTGGCAGCCTTGCCAGGAGGTGGGTTTTTTTTTTTTTTTTCTTGGTGGACCTGTTCCAGGGAAACTAATCTGCACAGAAGCTGGTGTGTATGAGCTGCACCCAAAGAAGGTGGAGGTGGTTCTATTTCCAGTTTGCTCTGGATCCCATCAAAGCCTCAGAATTGCTCCAAGCGTTTCCACTGGTTAAGATATTCATCATGTAGGCAGGCCATGAGCAGCCCAGAGGAGCCATGACCTGCACCCAACAATTCCCCTTTACTGTGGTCGTTTGGCCTCAGCCTTTTCTGTTGTCTTTCTTGTCTTGACTGTGGCTTTTCTCTTTGCGGCTTTGATCCAGGTATTCACCTGGCCTGTTACGGTTTCCCTCTCTGGCAGAAATAACTCTCTTAGCGGGCTACAAAGTCTAAATCATATAATCATAGAATTGTCAGGGTTGGAAGGGACCTTAAAGATCATCTAGTTCCAACCCCCCTGCCATGGGCAGGGACACCTCCCACTAGACCAGGTTGCTCAGAGCCTCCTCCAGCCTGGCCTTAAAAACTTCCAGGGATGGGGCCTCCACCACCTCTCCGGGCAACCTGTGCCAGTGTCTCACCACCCTCATGGTGAAGAACTTCTTCCTAACGTCCAGTCTGAATCGACCCATCTCTAGTTTTAATCCATCCCCTCTAGTCCTACCATTACCCGACATCCTAAAAAGTCCCTCCCCAGCTTTCTCGTAGGCCCCCTTAAGATACTGGTGGGCCACTAGAAGGTCTCCTCGGAGCCTTCTTTTCTCCAGACTGAACAACCCCAACTCTCTCACTCTGTCCCCATAGGAGAGGTGCTCCAGCCCTCGGATGATCCTTGTGGCCCTTCTCTGGACACGTTCCAGCATGTCCGTAGCTCTCTTGTAGTAGGGGCTCCAGAACTGGACGCAGTACTCCAGGTGGGGTCTCACGAGAGTGGGGTAGAGGGGGAGAATCACCTCCCTCGCCCTGCTGGCCACACTTCTCCTGATGCAGCCCAGGATACGATTGGCTTTCTGGGCTGCAAGTGCACACTGACGGCTCATGTGGAGCCTCTCATCTACCAGCCCCCCCAAGTCCTTTTCTTCAGGGCTGCTCTCGAGCCAGTCACTGCCCAGCCTGTGTCGGTGCTTGGGATTGCCCCGACCCAGATGGAGGACCTTGCACTTGGTCTTGTTGAACTTCATGAGGTTGGCATGGGCCCACCTCTCCAGCCTGTCAAGGTCCCTCTGGATGGCATCCCTTCCCTCCAGCGTGTCAGCCGCCCCACACAGCTTGGTGTCGTCAGCAAACTTGCTGAGGGTGCACTCTATGCCACTGTCCATGTCGCTGACGAAGGTGTTAAACAAGACTGGTCCCAGTACTGATCCTTGAGGGACTCCATTTGTCACTGGCCTCCACTTGGACATGGACCCATTGACAGCCACTCTTTGGGTGTGGCCGTCAAGCCCGTTCTTTATCCACTGAATTGTCCATCCATCAAACCCATATTTTATCAGCTTGGAGACCAGGATGTCATGCGGGACAGTGTCCCGCATAATAAACAGAAGAGAGCTGAGGGACCCTTTAGCTCCTTGTCTTCTGCTTGTTCCTGCCAGGAATGTCTTCTGGATGGAGAGTAGTGGTCCAGTCTAGAGCTGTACAGTTTTTTGGCAGAGTTTGGAAACCCCTCTTGCCCTGTGGATGATATAAACTACATCACGTATCTTGTTGCAATGCCTGAAGACTGATGCGGGGGGTGTTTTACTGGCACGTGTCACAGAAGCCGTGTAGCAGACAGGATCCTGCCCCAGCACCGAGGGCTCTGCCTTGGAGCAGTGAAGAAGAACAAGCTGCTCTACTCTGCCCTGGTGAGGCCGCACCTGGAGTGCTGGGTCCAGTTCTGGGCTCCCCGGTTCCAGAAGGACAGGGAACTGCTGGAGAGGGGACAGCAAAGGGCTGCCAAGATGCTGAGGGGCTGGAACACCTCTCTGATGAAGAAAGGCTGAGGGATTTGGGTCTCTTCAGTCTGGAAAAAAGACGGCTGAGGGGGGACCTTATCAACACTTATAAATACTGAAAGGGTGGGTGTCAGGAGGATGGGGCCAGGCTCTTCTCAGTGGTGCCCGGGGACAGGACAAGGGGTAACAGGCACAAACTTGACCATGGGAAGTTCCATCTCAACATGAGGAGGAACTTCTTTGCTGTGAGGGTGGCAGAGCCCTGGCACGGGCTGCCCAGAGAGGTGGGGGAGTCTCCATCTCTGGAGACATTCCAACCCCGCCTGGACGCGTTCCTGTGCCACCTGCTGTGGGTGACCCTGCTGTGGCCGGGGGTTGGAGGAGATGATCTCCAGAGGTCACTTCCGACCCCGGCCAGTCTGGGATTCTGTGACCTGGCTCATCTCGCTGCACGTGTTTGAGTTTTGGAGTCCTAGTGCATAACTCGCTCTTCTCAGCCAACTTTCCACAAACAGAGTTTGTTTTTCTTCAATTTGAGTAGTCTCTACAAATGCAGCCCTTTATGTCCTGGATCTGCTTGAAGCTGAGGATACAAAATGGTGCTGAGAAGAGACTTCTGATTTATTTGCTCGTGTCTAAGTGCAGCAGCAGAGGGGATATTGATAATAAACAAAATGTCTCTGAGACCCTTTTTTTTTTTTAAAAAAAAAAAAAGGAAACAAGAAAGGTATCCCCAAGGAACGGTCTCAGAAATCACAGCTGCCCAGAAAAAAGCAGCATGTGGTTCAAACCAGCTGTTTAGGTCTTGATTCCGACTCTGAGGTTTTGGTGTTTCTGCTGTAACGTTGGGTTTGGGTTCAATGAGCTGTTGACAGTTACGAGAGAACGCTGCGCGTTGATGAGCTGAGGCTTTAGGGAGCCAGGGAAGGGCCTGGCTTGGCTGTACACCGTGGTTCACGCTCAGCTGGGTATGAAATGGGAGCTGGAGCGCACTGCAGATGTTATCGTTGGATTTCAGTTACTTCCTCACTAAGATCCATGAAAATCTTGCTGCTTTTCCTTTTTAATTGCTGAATAGCATGAGTCAGATATTAAAGCAGCGGCTTCAGGTTCCGCCCTGGGACGGACCCTGACAAGGAAATGCCAAATAATTTGTAACAGAAGACCCTGCGTTTCCTGGTGGGCTGCAGGGTGGCGATTCCCTTCCAGCCCGGGTAGGGCTGCCAGGGCAAGGACGCGGTGCTGCCCGTCTCTGTCAGATGTGGAGCACAAAGAGCCTCAGTGTAAATGCTCCCAGGACACAGGGAGCGAGGGCAGTTTCATTCCGATACGCAAAATGGACCTTTTTCCTCTGGACTTAAAAATAAACAACGTTTTGGCTGAACAAATGGAACAGACCTTTTTATTAAAAGCATATATCTTCTCATGCCTGGTTCAGTAAGAGGCTTTTAAAATTGAAAGAACTCCTTTACTTGCAGAACAGCTGACTTAAGTCATTCCAATGGCATTTAGCATCTTACTTTTTGCTCCTTAAAGTTGGAGAGCTTGTAGTTTTTTGGGGTTTTTTTGTTTTTTTTTTTAAGAAAAAGGAGAGCAATAAGAAAAGTGGCTGTAACCCTGCGTGCTCTTTGCGCAGGTGGAGAGAGAGGCCGAGTCAAGGCAGCGCTGGGTCTGTTAAGTTCATTTTTAAGTTGATGGAAAGATTCCCGTGTGTTTCAATGGGGATTGACCTGCCCCACAGGCTCAAGCCCGTTCCTGGTCAGAGGTGGAGGAGGGATTACAGAGAGTTATCGAGAGCGGCTTTAATAAAGAGATTGGAAACTTTTCTTCTACTAGAAATTAGAAAACCTGTAACTTGAGGAGACGCTACGAAAGTTGGTGTCGGGCGGTGAGACAGCAGGGAGTGCGCTCCCCGGCTTGAACGCGATCCCCGTGAGGGGAGCCGTCCTGACAGATAAGTCCTCGGTTGTGCAAGAGTTGCTTCATTTCCAAGACACGAAAGAACACTTGTGCTTACCCAGATCAGTGTTTTCAGGGCTTTCAAAGATCATGTTCTTATTCTGGCTTTTTGTTTTCTTCCTCTATAGTCCAGCCAAGCCTCCAACCAGGAAGAAGCCCTTGTTTTCTTTGGCTATTTTAGTTTGATTTAGGCTTAGCTGAACCTGACGAAATTGCAGTTTCATGGGAATGTTTGACTCCTGTTGTGCACAGAGATCTCAAAACAAAAAAGCGTTTCCTTGGATGGGGTGGCGAAGGTTTGTTTGCCTGCTTCTACCTGCAGGAGATGGGGATTAAAGATTGCCTCCCCCCCCACCGAAATTAAACAAACCTCAAACCTAATTCTTTTCATATTTTTTCTTTGGTAAGTTTTGGAGTTGGGTTTTTTTTTGTTTGTTTGTTTGGGATTCCCCCTCGCCCTGGGCGTTTTATCCTTTTCATTACTTTTTTTGAACTTCTTTTTGGGTTCGTTTCCCTCTTGAAATCCAGCCACCAGGATGAGACAGAATTCCGGCGCTGATCCCGGCAGCGCTGGTGCACAGGGATTACTGCGTGTGCCTTACATAAGGCACTCCTGTTTACAGACAGGAGGATTTTGGTCTTTACCAGCAGCAGTACGATGCTCTTGGCTCGTGTTCAGCTTGTGACTGATTGTAACCCCAGCTCTTTGTTTCTGCCCAGCTGCCTCTTAGGGACCAGGCTAAAGGAGACTGGAGAAAATGGGATTTTTCTGAATCTGCAAAGCATGCCTGCCCTTGGGATTGAGACTCCCCCTGCCAGGGAGGAACACGGCTGCTCTAGCATGCTTTAGGCCACACCTGGGTCGCTGTGTCCAGTTCTGGGCTCCCCGGTTCCAGAAGGACAGGGAACTGCTGGAGAGGGGACAGCAAAGGGCTGCCAAGATGCTGAGGGGGCTGGAACACCTCTCTGATGAGGAAAGGCTGAGGGATTGGGGTCTCTTCAGTCTGGAAAAAAGGCGACTGAGGGGGGATCTTATCAACGCTTATAAATACTGAAAGGGGGGTGTCAGGAGGATGGGGCCAGGCTCTTCTCAGTGGTGCCCGGGGACAGGACAAGGGGTAATGGGCACAAACTTGACCATGGGAAGTTCCATCTCAACACGAGGAGGAACTTCTTTGCTGTGAGGGTGGCAGAGCCCTGGCACAGGCTGCCCAGAGAGGTGGGGGAGTCTCCGTCTCTGGAGACATTCCAACCCCGCCTGGACGCGTTCCTGTGCCACCTGCTGTGGGTGACCCTGCTGTGGCCGGGGGTTGGAGGAGATGATCTCCAGAGGGCCCTTTCAACCCCGGCCAGTCTGGGATTCTGTGCTGCGGGCAGCTGGGCGAGCTGCTGCCTGCCCTGAAAGGCAGGAAGCTCTCCCGTCTGCACGGGGCTCATCCAAGCCAGCTCCTGGTTTGTCACCTTGGGCTTTTTCTCTCCATCTTCTCCCCGATTCTTGCATTTGTTGCTTGTTCCTTGTGTTTTCTTTGCTGGGTAAATTGCAGAGGCGCCCCAAAGGTGATGGGCTGCTTTGCTGTTTGCACCTGGCTGTTCTAAAAACCCTGATTGGTCTGAACCATTGGCAGGGAAAGGAGGAAAACCATCCCACTGCCCTTTCCGTGGAGCTCTGGGAGGATTTTCAATGCTTTTGGGTGGTTAATGCCTGCACGTTCACTGTTGGGACATACCACATGGGATGCGGAAACAGGAGCGTGTGCGTTTCTGTGAAGAAATAAAAAAACGGAAAATCAAAGATTGGGCAGAGGAGGGAGCCTTTGGAGTTTGGTGGACAGGCTTTAATGGGCTTAGAAAGCACCTGAACGCAACTGAGAAGGGACTACCTGAATGGAGGCACGCAAAGCGGCTTAAGTGCCGTGTTCAGGTGAAACTTTGCAAGTTTTACAGAGGGTATGAAAGTAAGATTTCAGGACGGCTCCAGCCAGAACAACACGGGCCTGCGGGGCTTCTGGTTGCCTTCCCCATCTCTGCATCGGCACGTTTGGTTTGAAAGGCTTCATCAGGTTAAAGGGTGGGTAACAGGAATTCTCTCTGGGAAAGGCAAATTTGCAATTCTGACGCTAAATTATGTAAGTAGGACAGTTGGAGCCTTAATTTTATGGCAAGGCAGCCTCACAAAGCCTATTAAAAGGGACAGAGGAAGAGCATAACCCGTGGTTGTTGGGGCCCCGGGGTGCTGCCGGCCCGAGCAGGGCTGGAGAAGGGTGGTGAGGGACGCCCGTGCCCTGGCCAGGGGTGTCGGGCTCTCACCGCGGTGCCATTCCCACAGGTCTCCGTGCCGCCAGTGCCGGTCCCGCAGCAGAGGGGCCCAGAGCTGCCATGACGACGGGTGACTGCTGCCACCTCCCCGGCTCCCTCTGCGACTGCCCGGGCAGTGCCGCCCTCTCCAAGTCGGTGGAGGACAATGACATCGGTCGCCCGCAGTACGTCACGCAGGTCACCGCCAAGGACGGGCGGCTCCTCTCCACCGTGATCAAGGCGCTGGGCGCCCAGAGGTAAGGCTGCTTCCGGGAAGGGGCTTGGGATGACTGCATCTGCGCTTTTGCCCCCCACTTTTTTTTTTTTTTGTGCCTCTAGGGGTAGAGGCAGACATCAAAGTCTTGTGAAGGAGTTCGCCAGGGCGCTAATATGGAGTGCAAATCCTCGTTAGCCAGATGGCTGCCAGGCCTGTGCTCTTTTTGCGGGAGCTCGTGCCGGTGGTCTGTGCTGGTGGACTGGGGTTCATCAGAACCCCCCGGGCTGCGGCCGCTCCAGCATGGGCCAGCGCAGGCTGCCGCTTGCCGTGTGCCTCTGCCAAGTCCTTGCTGAGCGGCAGTGAAGGTGGGACACCATGATAGCAAAGGCCGTGTTCATGGAGGTGATTTGAGAGCTGAAAATGGAGCGCAGCCCCTGTTCCAAGACAGCCGTGGAGTAAAGGCGTGGTGTCGATTTGCACCCCCAGGGTGTTCGTGTCGCAGGAACTGCGGTGTCCAGCTAGAGGGGACATGTGGCAGCTTCGTTTGCTCAGACTCTTCCTGACGTGACTTCTCATCGTGTATTTTGAGCAGCTTCCAGAGCAGAGGACACTTGGCAGCGTTGTTCAGTCCAGCTAGTGAGGCCGGCCACGTTTTGTGTTCGGATCCTGTCTGAACAGCTGTTATTTTTTTCAATGAATTTGGCCAAACGTTGATGAGGTGTGAAAGTGGTGACTGCAAACACTGGGGGAGGAAAGCAGGAGAGCCAGATGAGAGAACTAAGGCGAACGTAATTGCAGGATCTAGCAAACCTGGAGCAGGTCAATAAAAACGCGAGGGGAGCAGAGCTTGCTCTCTGACAACAGAGAGGCTTGGCGAGAAGACGCGCACCCCCTTAAAACTTGTGGAGGTGTAAAAAAACTGTGTGGGGAAACCTGAGATTACAGGTTAAAAAAGAAAAAAAAACCTCACAGGATTCCTCATGTGACTGTCTTCACGGGACACCAGTTTGTTTGTTTTGGTGGTGGTGGTGGATTTTCGGTCTCTTTGTCGCCAGCAAAGCGAAGGCAGGAGCAGCGTGACTGTACTGGAAGGTGGAATTAGTGACATGGTCTCTACAGCCTGCTGGGAAACTGTGTTTGAGGGTGTATTGTGTGGGAGGGCGACCAGGCTGGGTGGGGGGGGGGCGGGCAGAGGAAGGAAGGGAAATAAGGTCTGATAAGAACTTTTTTTTTTTTTTTTCTCGCACTGTCAGCAGATTTTTTTCCTTCTGGCCTGTTTGTTGGTAGCCAGTGCTGTATTAATGCACTGGAAATATGAAACTTCTCAAACAGGAAGAGAATGTATGAAGTATCTTACAAATGCTTTTGTTAGGAAATAACGGATGCGTGAGAGCGCCGGAGGCTTGGGGGTTTTTTTGGCCTGTCCCTAAGGCTCGGTGAGCGGGCTGTAATTTTGTCGTTCTGATACAGCACTGAGCTTTAGGGCAGTAAAGGTAACAGAATTGTCGAATAATTCAGATTGGGAGGGAATTCTGGAGGACGTCTGGTCCAGCCTGCTTTCAGAGGAAAGCCAGTTGCAAAGATGGATCAGACCGCTCAGAGACTCCTCCGACACGGTGCTCGGTATCCCTGAGGATGGCGTTCCCACCACCCCTTCAGACTCCTGTTGCAGGGATTGTCCTGGATGAAGAAGTCCCGTAAATAAAAGGTGCATGAAAATGAGGGGAGAACAAGGGTCAGTGGTTCACCTGTCATATGTGGCAGAGAGGAGGGGATGGTGCAGTGGGTGTACGTTGTTTCACAGCCCTAAATATGATAAAGAAGTCCAATTGGGATGAGATGAAACCAACCATTGAGTTGACAGTGGTAGAGGTCTCCTACGGTGCACCCGGAGAGGAGTCTTGCTCTCCTTCAGTGAGCTGATGTGCGCTTTCTTGCTGGCTCTTCTCTTCCCTTCATGTCCCACCAAGGCTTTTCCCCAGCGCGCTCCTTTGCCTTGCGCTGTGTTTCCGCGTCTCGCTCTTGCTTTCTGTTTTGTCTGGTTGCGCAAACTAACGGAAGTGGCGCTACCTCTTTTGAAGGTTGCGGATTGCTTGTCCTGACCGTTGTGTTGCAGTCCCACAAACTTCTGTTGCAGGCAGGTGAGGTTTTTTTTTTTAAAGTCAGAATAGCAGCGGAGTGTGAACTGTGAGACGGGACCAGTGTGGCTTTTGTACTGTCAGCAACCTGTGGAAGAAGGTGACAGCTGATACAGCTCACCTGCATTTCAAGAGGGCATGCAATAGGGTGTTTGAAATAAAGATGTTCCTTTCTCACCTTCCCTCCCGCCCCCAGATCGGTGCAACTAGGGATGTAAGAGAACGGTTCTTGGGTGAAAGAAGTGGCTGGTTGGAAGGTGGGAAAGACGTGAGATACTAGTGAGGGGCTGGTTTCCATAGTCCAGGGAGGGGAGCCCTGCTTCGGGCCTCTGCTGTCCAGCGTTTTATTCCTAAATGATCTTGGTGAATGGCGAACGCTGAAGAGATGTACTGAATTGCTGAGAATAGCGAACTTTGGTGTCTGGAGCCATTTGAGGTTTCCCAGGGAGCCCAAGACATCCTCATGATGGGGCTGGCAGATGTGGCACAGGGCTTCTAGGAAACCTGTGCCTTCAGATGCCAGCTGGGATGCCCTTGGACCTAAAATCCAGGCTAGAATAATGGGGGCACTCCAGTGTGCAGTGATGAAGAACAGTAGTCCAGGATTTACATACCTGTTCGTGGGTTTGGAGGAAGGAGATCTCGGGCCTGTGGTGGTTACGTGCAGCAGTAACCAAAAGGCAAATAAGATGCTAAGATTTAGGAAAGCAGCGAAGAACAGAACACTGCAAAACCCCCTGGTGTGCCTGCATCTTGAAAACTGTCGCTGTGGTCCCTGCAGCTCTAAAAGGGTGTTTTAGCAATGCAAGAGGTAAAGGGAAGGGTAGTGAAGGTGCTCAGAAAGGTGGACGTGTTTCTCTCTAAGGCATGACTGAATAGCCTAGGACTCTTCTGCTCGTGAAAGAGGTGACCGAGCAGTCTGTGATGGAGGTCTGTAAATCTGGGGGGTGTGGAAAACATTGTCTTTTACAGGACAAGAACGAGGGGACAGTACACAAAACAAGCAAACGAGAGGTTTCAAGTGAAAAGGACCTGGTTGGTTGTGCAGCTAGAGAAAATCCTTGCTACAGGAGGACACTGGATGCCCTGAGTTTACACAGGCACAAAAAATTTACTTCAGTCTGTGATGGAAATTTGTCGTATGAGCGTCATCTGATCCACCTGAGCTAAGGGTTGCTGGATGCTGGACCAGTAGCACTAACAGTCCGCAGTCAGTGGTGCCAGTTAGAGGCGTGAGGGAACATCTTGGGAAGGAACAGGTGGTTCGAGTGTGATCAGCGGTGCAGGCCACCTGTGGGGAAGGTTGCAAGTGTCTCTGAAAGCGTTTGATACTTCTCTTGGTCTGATCTCTAGTTCTGTGAGATCCCAAGAGAGCAGATCTTGAGCACGACCAAAGATGCTTGATTCTGTATTTGAAACCTCTAGCTAAGGAGGGGGTGAGAAATGGTGGTGGTTGGAGCACTGCGGTGTTAAAGGAGGAGCTTCTGCCCGAGCAAACAACTGATCTCCCTCGACAAAGGTATTTCTGCGGCGAGTTAAAGCCCCGAGTGCTGCAGAACGGCTTTCTGTGTGGCGGTGTGCTGCAGGTAGGATGCTGGGTGAGTTACTGCACTGTGACGGGCAGAGGGTTTGTATGCTGAGAACTTAGTCCGGGTGACTGCTTGCCATGAAATACGTTGTGTCCTCGGAGAGCTGAGCCTCCAGGGTAAATGTGGTTGTGTCTTTAGATATCGCTCTTCCTTACGCAGTTACTGCTAAACCCAAGGTGCAGAGCGGAGACGGGGTGAGAGTGGGTAGGCGATCTGATAAATGCAACTATGATTGCAGACCTCTTGAGTGGCTCCAGGTGGCCGAGGGCACGCTGTGACTAGTGTGGATCGTCCAGCTTCACTTTGGGCTTCCGGATTTGCATCAGTGCTTCAGGGTTGGTTTCAGGTCCAGTGTCAGCCTGCTGTGAGCGGAGCCGGAGACTGTGGGACACGCGCGCTGCGGTCCCTTCTGTGGCTGAGTGCCAGCTTCTCTTGGATGTTGTGGTGCCCATCAACACGGCTTCCAGATTTTACTGACCTAAAATGTCCTGGGAACCTCCACACTCCCCTGAGACTGGTTTCTTGCTGCTTCGGAGAGTGGCAGCGTGCCAGGGAGGCTCTACCACGCGCTGCCCGCTGTGCGTGCGCCCTTTGGGGCCTTGGTGGGATCGGACCCCGTTCTCCGATGTGGCTGTTTCGTTCTGCCTGCTCTGACCGTGATTTCATTCTGTTTGTCTGCCTCTTTAGTGATGGTCCCATCTGTCGAATCTGTCACGAAGGTGGAAATGGGGAGGGACTGCTTTCCCCGTGTGACTGCACAGGAACACTGGGCACCGTGCACAAGAGCTGCCTGGAAAAATGGTTATCCTCCTCCAACACAAGTTACTGTGAGCTCTGCCACACAGAATTTGTTGTAGAGAGAAGACCGAGACCTTTGACAGAGGTACCGCTTTCTTCCTGCTTCACTTTTATTTCCTTACCATTTGAGAGAAAATGACTGATTTTTCCCTGCTGTCCTTGTGGTTCTTGCTGTCTCCTCCTCCTCGCAGTACCTTAGCACTCACAAGTTGTTTAGAGAGCTGAAGTGTCTTATCAGACCAAGTGATATAGTTGCAGAAATGCAGTAGCGATGTTCGGGGCAATTCTTGCCTGTGAACCCCCCCACGCTACCTACCAATGGCAGGCTGTGGGACTACAGAAAACGTTGCACTTGTAGATATATTTTAATGCCTGAGCATCGAAACGCAAAGGTCAACACGCAACCGACTGAAACACAAAGCGCTCTGAAATTTTCTTTTTTCCTGTTAGTTTTAATCTTATCTCACGGTGTTACATTAGTGCAGCTCTCTTGCATGTGACTTTCGTGTCATCTTCTACTCTGAAAAGTGAGATGTCGCGATTGCTGCTACTGTTCATAAAAGACCCATCCCCCCCTTGGCTAATATTGATCCGTGCTTCAAAGCCTTTGAGTCTTGCTCCTTCCTGCTGAACTGTAGTGCCCTGCTCCTGCCCTGTGTTTCCCCCAGTCAAAGGAGAAAGCACGACAAGACTCAAACAGTCCTTATAGTCGTCTTTGCATTCACCGTTGGGAGACCAGGTTCCTGGTGGGTCCGTCAGCCTCCCAGAGCTGGAATGTACAATCCAGGCTCTCGGTAGTGGGTTGGTTTGGTTTTGTTTATCATAAGGCTCTCTTCATTCCCCTATTGAGGCAGTCTGCTGTGCTCACATCTCAGACTTTCTTTGGCCCCTGAAGTTTATAGCAGCTGCCTGTTATGAAGCCCTTTACATGTTGGGAACAAGGGCAGCTTGGACCAGGCCATCTTCTGACCTCAGAATTCAGTGTACATCCCCAAAGAGAGGAATAAGTAAATCAGTGAGTTACAGTACAAAAGGCTGTAACGGTTTGTTTTAGAAGAGGGTTTAATCTATCTAAATGTGTGAGTTGTGTTGGCAGGTGAGCAGGCGATGTTGATATGGCTACAGTTTCTGATGGCGCTGCAGGAGCACGTAGGAGGAGGTTTCTGCCACACCTGAGGTCCAGCCTGGAAGATCAAAGCAAGGTCCTGCAGCCCTTGCTGCCTGCGCCCCATTCAGATCCCGTTCGCTGCCTGTGAAACATCAGGCAGGCTCTTCCGCGTCTGCTTGCTGCCGGCTAGGGCTGGGCTGTTCATTCAACACTATGTGCAACGGCAGGGAAGCGTCAGTCTGCAGGTGGGGATTTACAGTTAACAACTGTGGGAGCCCCCCCAGTCCTGCAGCCACCAGCAATGAGAGGAGTGAGAAAGCATCATCTGGTGTCGCTACTGCAAATACTCCACGTCTTTGCCCGCACCCTGTCCCTGCAGGGTTTTTCATCACGGGCCTCCTGGGCTGTGTTTGGACTATGGCATATCGTTCTGGGTTTCAGAAGTTACGTTTGCTGTTTGTAGCATTTCAAACCAGTGCAAAGCAGCGCTGCTGCTGCTGCATTGCTGTCAGCGAGGCTGCAGAAGGAGGTCTGTGAGCTGTAACAGGAGGACTCCTGTTACCTGCCAGCTACCAGAGGGTTGTGGGTGCCGGCCACCAGGAGTGTCTGTGTGGGGATGCGGGGGTTAATTCTGGCTTGTAACCGTGCCTGCCCTGGTCTGCTTTCTCCTTCCCCTTGCTCCATCCGTTAGATTAAAACTGAGTCGCAATTGCAATTCTAAGTTTCTTTTCCCATCTCTGTTTCCATTCCCATCAATTCTAGAGGTTATTTCCATTCCCTTCCCGCCTCCCTCTGGAAAGGATACCTGCCCCCTCCTCCTTCCCGCAGTCCCCAGCTCTCCTTCCCACACTCCCATCTCCTCTGGGTGCCCGGCGAGCCTTGGAGGGGGAGAGACGCCCCAACTGGGGAAGCATTCAAGCCTCAGCTTGCAAAATTGATATTCAGTTTTAATGATTGTTTAATTTACAACTGACTGCCACTGACTTGCCAGTCCCAGACAGGAGAAGGCACCATGTATTTAGCAAAGCAATTTGGAGAAGAGCGTTACGTTGGTGTTGTCTGACTCTTATCGCTTTTCTCCCAGCTGCTAAAACATATAAAATGGCTCTTTGACCAAAAACTCTCAAATGGTTGTTTCAGAAGTTGAAAACCGCTGCTTCAGAGCATTTGGGAAGGGCCAGATCTTGGCTTTGAGGACACAGTGCAGGCAAGCCCGGTAACAGGGAGCTCGCTGGGGCTTACGCAGGCCAAAATTTTGAGGTCAGGTTTCAGGTGGTTTAGCTTAAGAGCTAGTAAAGTATTCATGGCCAGAAACAAACATGTGGAAGTGTGTTTAGCTGCGATTCACAGATGGTGTAGCACCTCATAACAAGTACAGGCTTCGAAAACTACGTATTTGAATCAAAGCTCTAAGAGTGTATTTTGGAGGAGTTTCTCCTCTGACGCTGATGTCTGTGCCTCTGGCAGGCAAGAGGAGCTTGCTGGGACAGTGCGACAGGAAAGTCGTGGGTCCTTCTGTGTGCCTTCGTGTCTCGACTCCAAGGTGGATGAGTGAGCAGCCCAGGACAGTAAAATTTTAATTCTTGTTGAAATCTCTGAAGAGCCTCTCTGAGTTAGAGCCTGTGAGGGTATGGTGACCGACAAGCTCACAACCTCTGTGAGCTTTGAGAGGCGGTGGGTGGGCAGCATTTAATGATCCTCAGATGCAAGAGAAATGCCACTGCCTTTGCAGAGAGGAATAGACCCCTCAAGCTGTTACTGATGGCTGCCAAAGGCTTTGGGATGGGAATTCTTTCTTACTTCTCGTGTTTGGGGACTGTCTGTGAGCACAGCGAAGGGGATGATCTGCCCTGTTCTGCTCTCTCCTGTGTCTGCTAGGGGAGCAGCTTGCATACAGTGCCGTTAAAGCCTTGCGAGTTTGGAGGCTGGTAAGCGCTTGATGGAAGGTCGCCAGTCAGCCGCTGAGAGCGATTCCTGCCATGGAGCGGAGTCTAACATGCAGCTCGTCATCATCATACAGCCCGAGAGCAAGTTCCTTGCCTGCAGTGCATTGGCAGCGAGCTTTTTCCCTGGCTTGAGGAGCCGCCTTGTAGCCTGGTTTAATAAATCCCGTGGTAGCAGCCTGCTCTTGCTCTTTCCCAGGGGCCAGCAGTGCTGCCCCACCACGCCATGGAGCACCGCGAGCCCGCAAGAAGCCGCGCCGAGCAGCGCGTGTGCGGAGGCCAAGGCAGGCGGGTGTGCCGGGTCTCCGTGCGACGCGGTTCAGCGTCGGCGTGTGTGCTGCGTGCCTGGCACATGGCCAGGGAAGGGCCCCTGCTGGAGCGAAAGGGCTCACCTGGCTGGAAAGACCGCCCCGTTTTGTTGTACTACTTCCGCCACGCTGTGGAACGCTCTGATCCCTGCCTGGAGTCTGGGGAATCACGGAATCACGGACTTTTTCAGAGTTGGAAGGGACCTCTAGAGATCATCTAGTCCCACTCCCCTGCTAAAGCAGGATTGTCCAGAGCACATCACTCAGGGCTGCATCCAGGTGGGTCTTGAAAGTCTCCAGAGAAGGGGACTCCACACCCTCCCTGGGCAGCCTGGTCCAGGGCTCTGTCACCCTCGCCGTAAAGAAGTTTTTTCTCATATTTGGTTGGAACTTCCTATGTTCCAGCCTGTGCCCGTTACCCCTCGTCCTGTTACTGGGAACCACTGAAAAGAGTCTGGCTCCGTCCTCCTTAAACCCACCCTTTAGGTACTTGTCAACATTCATAAGGCCTCCCCTCGGCCTTCTCTTCTCCAGGCTAAAGAGTCCCAGCTCTCTCAGCCTTTCCTCATAAGGGAGGTCCTCCAGTCCCTCCATCATCTTTGTTGCCCTACGCTGGACTCTCTCCAGCAGTTCCCTGTCCCTCTTGAACTGGGGAGCCCAGAACTGGACACAGTATTCCAGTTGTGGCCTCACCAGGGCAGAGCAGAGGGGGAGAATGACCTCCCTTGACCCGCTGGCCACAGTCTTCCCTATGCTGCCCAGAATTCCGTTGGCCACCTTGGCAACAAGGGCACATTGCTGGCTCATGGATAATTTACTGTCTACCAAGACCCCCAGATCCTTTTCTTCAGAGCTGCCTTCCAGCAGGTCTACCCCTAACCTCTACTGGTGCCTGAAGATGTCCTGGAGTTCGGTTTCTCGTTTTCCTTGGGAGCTGGGACAACCGCTCTGAGCTTCTGCACCACCACAATCTGTGCTCCTCAGAAGCAGTGGCGACGAGCGTGCTCCGCCATGGGATGTTTGCTGGGGCTTATTGTTCTCTTCGAGGCCAACTGAGGGAACACGGCCGCTTGCGGAAGCACGCCTGCTGTTAGCAGAGGCTCTGCGCCGCCTCTGCACTTCTTTTCCTCTGAAAGAGCTGATAACCACCTTGCCAGCTTGCTGGCACTCTCCATTAATACCCTCTGTCTGCACTCTGGTGTAATCTCATCCCCACGCAGACTGGGCCAAAACTCTTCACCAAATACTTCTGGGAAGTGTCATCCCCGAGTTGTTCATCTGTTTCTGAGAAGAGGGCTAGGGGAAGAGGCTGCTTAGTCATTTAAAAATGACATGGTTCCCTCAGCCACCTTCTCTGGGAAATTCTCTGCCCCTTTGCTGCGGGGAGAGGTGGGAGCGTTCTGAAACTTTTGGGGAAGTGATGCTCGTGGGCGAGCGTGTGTTGGAACTCTGATAAAAATCCGCCGTTCACCAAGTTAAACTGGGAAGTCCAAACAGAAATTGGTGAGCAGAGGGGGATAAATGGGATGGAGAGGAGGACTGGGAACGATGCGGGAACGTGCTTTATGGCAGTGGTGCTGATGAAAGGGTCTGTCCCAGGTGGGAAAGGTTCTCCAGGCGTCCTCGCTCTCTTCCGCTGACACGTGGCCACCGTGAAACCCACGAGAGGATTAGGTGACATGCTGCCTGCCGATGTTGGGCCTCGCAGGAGAAAGCAGCCAGCGCTTGCTGTTTGCTCTGCTGTGTCCTGCCTTTCCAGCCTGGGGAGGCTTGGAGCTGCTCGTAGTGGCTGCGGTGGTCACTGGCCAGCACAGCTGATCTCTGTGGGAATGGGCCATCGGCCCTGGGAAAAACGAGCTCTGTCTGTGTGTCTGAAGAGCCTTTGGAAGGAGAGAGGCTGAGAGCTGACTGGAGGCTGGAGGAGGCGTTTTGGTGAGCGCCGTAGGGAAGAAGCTCCATGGTCGAGTTGAAATGCTTCTGCGGAAGCTGCAGAAAGTTCTTGGAAGTCAGGAAATGCCACAACCAAAATTGCCTTAGTTTTTACTCCGGTCCTCTTGTATGTCTGCGTTACAGTGTGGTCTTTTCATGGTCACAGGCTGCGTTTTCCAGGATCAGTGCACGGGTGGAAGATGCCCACTGGATAACTTTGTTTATCGCGCTGTGTTGTGTGGCTCTGCTCTTGTTTCCCTGTTCACAAGACAAAGTTTATTCATTTCCCCGGGGGCTTCTCCGGGTACATGTTGCTGTGATATCTCAGCACCTCACAAACAGCACAAATTTAATTTTGCAGCCTCCTGTAGGGAGGAAAGAGAGCAACCTTGTTCAGCAGGGATTAAAGAGAGTTTTTTAGTGGAATTGGGTTTTTATTTTCTTTAAGCAGCCATTTATTTCTGTTGTGGTCTGTTCAATATAAAAATAGTAACAGCGTTTGCTGCCAGCGTGCCTGATCTCTGAACCGGGAGTGGGGGACTCGTCTGAGCCCGGAGCCAGCTCTGGCAGCCATGAGCTGGCCCGTGGGTGCGGAGAGGATATCTCCTGCAGTTCAGCCTGGTTCAGTTATTTTTTAACTAAGCAGCTGGTTGAATGCTGGAAACAAAAAAAAAAACGCAAAAAAACCACAAAAGGCTTTTGTTAACTGTTAGACTGAGGTTGGTGGGCTGAGCACTTTTCTGGGGCATGTTTTTGATGGGTGATGATTTGATGGGTGGACTCTTCGGTGGATAAGGAACTGACTGGCTGGTCGCATCCAGAGGGTGGTGGTCAATGGCTCGATGTCCAGATGGAGAGGGGTGACAAGTGGTGTCCTTCAGGGATCCGTACTGGGACCGGTGCTGTTCAATGTCTTCATCAACGACATAGACAGTGGGATCAAATGCATCTTCAGCAAGTTTGCTGACGACACCAAGCTGAGTGGTGCGGTTGATGTGCCAGAGGGACATCCAGAGGGACCTGGACAAGCTGGAGAGGTGGGCCCGAGCAAACCTCATGAAGTTCAACAAGGCCAAGTGCAAGGTCCTACACTTGGGTCATGACAGTCCTCGTTATCAATACGGGCTGGGGGCTGATGTGATAGAGAGTAGCCCTGCGGAAAAGGACCTGGGGGTACTGGGGGATGAAAAGCTGGACATGAGCCAACAATGTGTGCTTGCAGCCCAGAGGCCAATGGCATCCTGGGCTGCATCAAAAGAACCGTGGCCAGCAGATCCGGAGAGGTGATTCTCCCCCTCTGCTCTGGTGAGACCCCACCTGGAGTGCTGTGTCCAGCTCTGGAGCCCTCAGCACAAGAAGGACATGGACCTGTTGGAGCAGGGCCAGAGGAAGCCACAAAGATGATCCGAGGGCTGGAGCACCTCTCCTATGAGGACAGGCTGAGAGAGCTGGGGGGGGTTCAACCTGGAGAAGAGAAGGCTCCGGGGGGACCTTGGAGCCCCTTCCAGTCCCTGAAGGGGCTCCAGGAAAGCTGGGGAGGGGCTGTTTGCAAGGGCATGGAGCGACAGGACAACAGGCAATGGTTTAAACTAGAGCAGGGTGGGTTTAGATCAGACATTAGGAAGAAGTTCTTTCCACTGAGGGTGGTGAGACACTGGCCCAGGTTGCCCAGAGAGGGGGTGGAGGCCCCATCCCTGGAGACATTCAAGGCCAGGCTGGATGAGGCTCTGAGCGACCTGATCTAGTTCAAGCTGTCCCTGCTCACTGCAGGGGGTTGGACTAGGTGGCCTTTAGAGGTCCCTTCTGACCCAACACATTCTATGATTCTACATCGAAGATGGCGAGTTGAGCTGGGGAGGGTCTGTAGCCAGAGGTGCAGGATGCTGCCACCACGGTGCGTGTGCTGTGAAAGGACAGAGTGGCTTTGGCTTGGCTCCCTGCAATGGTCTCCAGCACAAGAGGGTTGTGTACTGGCGCTCTCGAGGAGGAGCGTGGCCCCAGCAGAGAACGAGATGGCCAAGCCTTGGAGCGAGATGGTTTTCCAGTACTTGACTTTCCTACATCAATGTTAGTTTAATGCACATCCGTATGTTTACAGGGAAGCGAGCTGAATCCGTGAGACTCTAGCCAGCATGGCAGAGTCAAAAAGTGCAAAATAAGATTCTGTTACCTGGAAGCAGACGTTCAGATGAAATGTTCAAACCGTTAAGTTGCAGTGCATACAGCTTTCTTGGAACAGGTAGTTTCTTTGTTCTGATAATGTTAAACACAGAAAAAATGCAGTCACTGCCTAGGAAAAATCTGTGTATCTGCTGTGCAGAGCAGTGAAGAAGAAGGAGTGGAGGCCTTTGGAAATGGAGCATTGCTTTAGTCTACACAGCTCCTTCTCCCAGGCCACAGATGGTCACACAGTTCTCTAGCCAGGGTTGCGTTTATTTGCCCTAAATTTTTAGACCTTAAATTTGCCTCAGCCAAACCTTGTTCTTTAGAGTCCTGTAGTTTATGGAGAGAAGGAAATGCCTCTTGTGATCTATTAGTTCCTGCCGCCTTAGAAACCTAACTTAGGACAGGTCAACCTGTCTGGAGGTCCCTGCTTTTTTCTGGCTCTGGGAGAACCAAGGCAAGAGCTGTCACAGGCAGCTCGTTGTACGAGTCTAAATAACCCCCTCTCTTAGCATTCGCCCTTTCACATAAACTCCTTTCTTCAGGCGGCGGCTAAATCCGTCACAAACCTGTTTTCTCCTCCAAAGCGCTCTCCCCCCTGAAGATGCTTTGCTTTTTAGAATTTCAGGCAGAACCACAGGGATCGAGACAGTTGGCGCTGTGTCGGATGCGACGTGTGTTTCTGGGAAGCAGTATCAAGGGTGATGCTGTGGCTTTGTTTCTACAGCCACAAGCGAGCGCTGCCCTGCTGCGCGCTCCTGCTCTCCCCGGCTGCCGCTGCCCGCAGGGTGAGGGGGGAGCACGGCTCGGTCAGTGTTTTGGGTGCCTGAGCCCATTCCTGCCCATTTCCCCTCTCTGCTTTCCCAGGTTACTAGCAAAAGTATTTCCTTGCCATGGCTGCCTGGTTTTGTGCATTTTGCTGTGGCGCTGACGCTCTCATTTCTCTTTCCAATTAATGAACTGCTTGTAAAGTGTTTTACCTTTAACCTCTTGTTGATTTTTGTCCCTTCTGAGTGTTTTTAAACGGGCTTCAAAGAAACACCACCTCTGCTCCCCAGAGACTCCTGTTTCAGGGCGCCTGCCCGTGCTGCGACTCCGCTTTGGTTTCCCGTCTCCCTCAGGAGCCGCCTCCTCAGCCTGGCTCGTGGCACGGTCCTGGCGATGGGCAACGGGCGCTGCGGGTCTGTGCCAAGCAGCTGAGGTCTCTGCGGGGAAATCATAGAATCGTAGAATGTGTTGGGTCGGAAGGGACCTCTAAAGGCCACCTAGTCCAACCCCCTGCACTGAGCAGGGACATCTTCAACTGGATCAGGTCACTCAGAGCCTCATCCAGCCTGGCCTTGAATGTCTCCAGGGATGGGGCCTCCACCCCCTCTCTGGGCAACCTGGGCCAGTGTCTCACCACCCTCGGTGTAAAGAACTTCTTCCTAATGGCTGATCTAACCCTGCCCTGCTCTAGTTTAAACCATTGCCCCTCGTCCTGTCGCTACGTGCCCCTGCAAACAGCCCCTCCCCAGCTTTCTTGGAGCCCCTTCAGGTACTGTAAGGTCTCCTTGGAACCTCTTCTCCAGGCTGAACCCCCCCAGCTCTCTCAGCCTGTCCTCGTAGGAGAGGTGCTCCAGCCCTCGGATCATCTTCGCGGCCTCCACTGGCCCCGTTCCACCAGGTCCATGTCCCGGACTGGCAGCTTGGGCGGGCATCAAAGCAGCAGCTGTTCAATCCCAGCAAAATGTCAGTCCACGTTAAAGAGGAAGGATGTATTTCTGTGCACATATCCTCGGGAGAGGAACCTAGGGGTTACAGGACTCAGCTCGGAGAGCGGGCATGAATTTCTGGTGCTGAGGCCAAGGCTCTGGCTTGGCTAAAATTACCAGGATGTCAAAAGCCAACAGATCCTAGTGGTAAAAGCTAGCGAGTGTTACGCATGACTCGTTCGTAATGCTTCTCTAAGCATATAATGCCTTTGCTAAAGCAAAACTCATTTGAGACAGCTCACTAATTCCAAAAAAGATTTCTCTGGTGAATCATTCACCACCGGAGCCGTTTAGCCACACCCGTTGTTTCTGTATTTCTGTCCTTGCGAGCAGCTCTCGTGATGGAGCCCCAAGAAAACTCTGCTGCCGTGTCTGCGGTGCTGGTGCTTTCCTGCTGCATGTGTGTTAACGTGCTTTATTTTAAAATGTCAGCTTTAGTAATACCTGCGTGTCCCTGCGCCTCTGCAAAACAGCTCCTTCCAAAGGGGTTACGCAGTACAGGAGACTGCTATTTTTTCACTCCTACTGTTTTTCTTTGTGTTTTATTATGCAGTTTTGTTTTAATGATGCTTATTTTTCACTTTCACTTTTGGTTCACTTAAGCTGGATATTTTATATAGGTCAGTGGATTTATTTTTTTTTTATTTATTTTTTTGTCTCAGAAGGAAAGTCCGGCTTCCAAACACAACCGTCGCCTGTAACAAAGCGAGTTTGAAATTCTCAGAGACGTTTGCTCGGCTGTTTGGGTCATGCTGCGTCATGGGACACCTCCCGTGGGTCTGCCACGTGCGGTCGTTCGGCCCCGTCTCACTACTCTCCCGTAGCTCCATAGCTGTGGGAGGTGCTGCTGGGGTGTCTCCAGTACAAGAAAAGCGAGCTTTGCAAGGAGCGATAGTGATATTCTTATTACTCCTGCTTATGTTATTCGGAAAAGAAATTTTGCCTCTGGGTGCAGCGCCTTGTGCAGCAATTGCTGCCCCCCCCCCCCCCCACCTTGCAGTTCAGAGAACTGAGATGTGACGTAAACTCTCTCCCACCCTTTCTCCAGCCTTATCTTCCTCACAGACAGACTTTTTGCTTTTCTTGAACTCTTCTGTGAACTCACTGCACCATTCTCTGTCTCGTCTGCGCTCCCGTAGGCCCTTCCCCAGTTTGCCTCTCTCCTTTCTCAGTGCAAGCCTACGTTAGACTCCTGTATCTAGTGAAAAACAAATCACTCTTGGCTCCAGCTGAGTCCCCTTCCTCTCTCGTCTTTTCCTTTCTCTCTTTGCTTGCATTTGCTGTCTGGAGATGCTTTTCTCAGATGCCACCCTAGATCCTCTTGGTGTTTCTCAGTGCAGTCCCTGGCACTGCTCTGCAAACACGGAAATGGCCTCTTTGGGGCCAAAACTAAATACTTCATCCCTGCGCTCTCGGCACTTCCCAGCGCTAGGCTCTTCCTTACACGTCCATCTTCACCACTTCGTCCAGCCCTGTTTGCGCCCTGAGGATCATGGGGACCTGCTACCCGTGGGGTTTGTCTGAGGTGCCGTGATCTCCTATTTGTGCACGTTGTGGCGTGGCATTTCCCGTGGTGACGCCAATGGCAGAAGCACCTGCTGCGGTGTAGGAAAGTGTCCTGGTGACCTGCAGCGCTGCTTGGGTTGGTTTCTCTCCTGTCCACCGTTTCTAGCGCTCCTGCAGCTCTTGCTCTCCTTGGGTCAGCCCAGCGCCCTGTGCTTCACAGTGCCCAGGTGCCCTGTGCACCCACCCAGCACCCTGGGCTGGGTGCTCAAGTGAAGGACGGCGTTCGTGCCCGTACAGGGAGAGATTCGGCTTGTTTGAGGTTTGTGGAGCATCAACAGCCGGTGGTTGCGCCGTGGGGAGAGGAGGATGAGGAGGGGCAGCTTTGCTCTGCAGCATTTAACTGCTCGGCTTGCAGGGCTAGGGGTGTTTCTGGGTCTTGGCTTCCTGAACTCCGGGTACTCTGTCAGAAAATCCCTCCCCACCTTGGTAAAGGAAATGGGACCGTCCTGCTGGGGCTGCCCGTGGAGCTCGGTGGCCTGCAAGGAGGTTTTAATAGATGCCGAGAGAAGGGACGTGATGGTCCCTCTTCTGAAGCTGCGTTTTTGCTTCGACACATTTCTCAGGGCAGGGATGGGGCTAATCGTGCCGCTGTGAATCAAGGTCATGTTTTTCTTTCTGGCTTACATAGCCAGGCAACAGGTCAGCAACGAAAGGAGAGTCAACAGGCGCCTGAGCCTAACAGGCTAACTGTTTGGTGGACGGAAAGGACACGGGATGTTTTGTAACGCAGCTGGCTTTACACAGCCAAATACTGTTGTTGCTGTGGCTTGCGTCGTCCTGTAGCTGTGAAGCACAGGGGGAACTGTGGCAGGGTCCGCTGGTGGGTCTGGCAGGTCGCGCTGGTCCTGAACGGTGCTCACCAGAGACCTGGGAACGTGCTGGCTGGAGGCTGCTGGTCCCACCGGTGCTGGTACCGCACTGCGCTGGTCCCACGTGGCGTGGGGCTGCTGTTGGCTGGCATGTGAGGGCTAATAACAGGGGCTAATGGCTCACAGCCATGTATGTTTTGCAACACAAGGTGAGCAAGCTCTAAAAATCAGTAAAAGCTTGTTTTAAAACACTCATTTATGACCCCCCAGAAAGACTGCAAGGTGCTGAGCATTGCTGGGGCAGCCCCTCATCAGTCCATTCCTCTTGGTCCCAAGTGGCAGAATGCAGCCCAGCTCCGAGACATACGGAGCAGCAGGTGCTGTGGTGGACTATCTGGGAGACTGCTCTGTTACACTTCGAGCTCTGCTTTTGGTTTCCAGAGGAACTGATGAGGTCCTGGTACCTTTTTCGGCATGCCTTCCTCCTGCGTTCCATCACCTGGGGCTCACCCTTGTTTCATCGGCACTGCAACACCCAAAGTTGTGATGTCAATGAATCATAGAATGGTTGGGGTTGGAAAGGACCTTAAAGATCATGTAGTTCCAACCCCCCTGCCCTGGGCAGGGACACCTCCCACCAGCCCAGGTTGCTCCAAGCCCCGGCCAACCTGGCCTTGAACCCCTCCAGGGATGGGGCAGCCACAACTTCCCTCGGGCAACCTGTTCCAGCGCCTCACCACCCTCACAGGAAAGAATTTCTTCCTGATAGCCAATCCAAATCTCCCCTCCTTCAGTTTGAAACCATTACCCCTTGTCCTCTCATTATACTCCCTGATCCAGAGTCCCTCCCCATCCTTCCTGTAGGCCCCCTTTAGGGACTGGCAGGGGCTGGAAGGTCTCCGCGGAGCCTTCTCTTCTGCAGGCTGAACAACGCCAGCTCTCTCAGCCTGTCCTCACAGCAGAGGGGCTCCAGCCCTCTGATCATCTTTGTGGCCCTCCTCTGGAGCAGTTCCAACAGGTCTGTGTCCTTCTTGTGCTGAGGGCTCCAGAGCTGGACACAGCACGCCAGGTGGGGTCTCACCAACGCGGAGCAGAGGGGCAGAATCACCTCCCTCGCCCTGCTGGCCACGCTTCTTTTGACGCGGCGCAGGATGCGGTTGGCTTTCTGGGCTGCCAGCGCACATTGCTGGCTCATGTTGAGCTTCTCGGCCACCAGCACCCCAATGGTGATGATACTTATCATCATGGGTTCAGGTCCTTCCACAGCCCTGCTGATCCCAATAGAAAGAACATCTGGGAAAGCCTCAGGATCGTGCTAGTGAACAAAGGAATATTCCTGGAATAACTTCTTGTCGCACAAGCAGGGAGAGGTGGTTTCCAACAGGGTGCTCTGGGACCCAGCTTATAGCCGAAGTGGGCAGCAAGCAGCCAGCTCGTCCTCTTTCCCTTTAGTCTCGCACATGATCGCAGCATGGAAGCAATTGGTTTTGGATTCAGCCTGGAAGAAGTCCAGGTTTTGCTTTTGTTGCTTTCCCATGTTTACTTGATAGTTTTCCCTACAAAAATTGTTTAATCTGACTGACCACTTTTTGGATTGTTTGCAAGGCTTATTTTAAGTCCCGTATGCGCTAACGTGCTGCTGTGCCAGAAACCCTGCGCCCTTAGGGTGGCTTATTGTATTCTTTTTTTACTGTGTCAGTGCATATTGGCACTACTTCAAAAGGAAATAAATTTGCTTCCTGCCTTTACATGTTTGGCTCCCATCTTAGGGAGGAAGAAGGAGTTTCAAAGGTCACAAGGAATATAAATAGAATAAAGGGCAGTAAAATACCTATCTGCCTGTGGTCCCTGAGATTCTTATTGTACAGGAGACAGGGTGCTCTGGGATTGCTGCTGGAGGGCTGTTGGTCTGGTCGGGGTCATTCAGCATCCCCCCGAGTGCTGTGTAGCTGGGGCAGCCGGGCCCACGGCCCTGGGTTCAAATGGTGGGGCTGCCAGTGCACTCTTTGTCGGAGTGGCTTTGCTGTGTAGATGAGTTGCTGTCCACCCGCGCTTCCTCTTAGGGTGGCTCAGGACTGCCTGTGTGGTCCTTATCTTCCCCGTGCAGCTCATCGCCACTAATCTCCTCGGCAGAGCCGCACAAGGGGTGACTTGCAGGTCTGCCTCCCTTCTCCCAGCTCCTCCTGTCCAAACCACGGTTGTGCCTGCTCTGAAATTTCCTTCTGGCTGCCTGGCCATCAAGTCATGCTCAGGAGGGCTTTAAAAATGCTTCCGACTTGTCCTCTGTTATTGCAGGAGTGTTACTTGGTCCCCGGATCTGTCTGCGCTCTTCAGCTCCCAGCTTGCTCTCCATTTTTACTTGTTCTTCCTCTGTTTGGGTCTCTCAGATGCTTCAGGTCACATCTCTAACAAACCTTGCTTAGGAGTGCTCCCAGCTGAAATTGCTGGCCGGGCTCTGACCTGCTGCTGCAGCGTCCTCTCCTCCGTTCTTGGCCAGCTGGGTGTCCCATCGCAGGTGTCTGCAGAGCGTGCTCTGGCCACCCCAGCCACGCTACTGTTCCTTGCCCAGATTTGCCATCTCCCCCTTCTCTTTCCCATTTCAATGAAAGTTGTCTGCACTTGTCATCCCATCCTCACCCCTCTGCTGTGTCTTCCTGTACATCCCTCGCGTTAGACCGCTCTGTAGTTAAACCTGCAGTAACTTGTGTGCACCCTCCGGGCCAACACTTCCCGCTTGCCTTTCTGGCTAGCAGTGTCCTCCGGTGACCTGTGCTCTGTTTGACCAGTGGGGTCTCATTAATTTCTTGCATGCCTGCCACCACCCCTCTGTATTGCTCTTTGAACTGTGGTTTCCCCTGTATGGAAGGAGCTTTAGTTCTCAGACAGGTCCCTTTTCATGCTGCCGGTTCAAAAGTGGGCACCCTGCTCCAAGTCTGGCAGTAGGACGTGTCTCCCTGGCCCTGGCTGCCGTAGGGATAGTCCCTTCCCTGCTCTGACTGTGCCTTTTTGATCATGTTCTCCAATTTTTTATTTTTTTTTTCGAGAAAAAAATAGTTCTAAATGAGATCAGTCGTCCTCGTGCAGGAAAGAAGGCAGGATCTGGCTGCCCAGCATACGGAACTGCCAGTAAAAATGGGCTGTAACAACTCTGCGTGTTGGTAGGAACCACAGAACAGCTGCTTGCTAGTCTACAAAAAAAAAAGGAAAGGAAAGGCTGAAAATAGCATAATGCCAGGAAAACTAGAACAATTGCTGTTGTCAAAGTCAGGCATCTAAAATGAACCCAAACGAGAAGCGAGCTGGGACTCCTAACGGTAGTGAACGTTTTGAGCTCTCCTGTTGAGGGAAATCTGCCTGCAGCAGAGCTGGCTTCGTTCTGCAACCTGCAAATTTTTGCGAGCTGCAGGAGAGAAGCCTGTTGGTAACACAGAGCAACGTGCAGTAACCTCCACTGCAGTGGGGCAGTTGCTGCCTGGGAGGCAAGAAAGCAAGCCTGAAAATGGGAAGGAATACACCAGAATCGGCTCGGTCCTGGTCCTGGCAGGTCTCTCCTGCCTGTAAGGTGGTGGCCAGCAGATGGCCACCAGCAGGGGAAAGGTCTTAGGGATTTTGCAGTCGTGAAGGTGGAGTTTTCAGCAGCTGTGCCTGTGTGATTGTGCCTCATCCCTTCGTGGTCGCTGTGATCCACTGAGATCTGGGAGAAAGCAGCGGGGGATCTTCGCCCGGCCAGCCGAGCTCCGTGTCCCTCCTCACCTGACACTCCCGCTGCTTTCTCTTTAGAAACAGTCAGAGGCTTTCTCTGTGAGAAAGATGCAGATTTGGGCAGAGGTTGTTCCGTCAAAGAAAATGGGTCTGTGATACCTTCCTCTGCCGGGGCCAGCCCAACACCGCGGCCCCTGGGCTGCTGTCCTGCTTTGTCTGCTCAGGTGCAAAGCTTTCCGCTGGTTATTCCCTTTCAATTTTTTTTTCTCCAGTCTTTTGGTTTCTTAGCCGCTGAAGTGGTATGCTTTTTTTCCTTCTCTGTCACCATCTCGGCGAAAACACTGGGTGCACGGGTGTTTGCATTGCCCACCGGCTGGGCGCCGGGCTCGCTCACGCCCCGAGGACCCTCGCGAGCGCTCCTTCTGCAGGGCTGTCGGGTACAGTCTCTCGGGTGGACCTGGGCATTTCAGATTTGATTTAAAGGGGAAGCGAAACTCTAAAATGCCACGATTCTCCACAAGGAACCAGAGGGCTGGATTTGGGACGGCTGCCCTTAAGGCTTGGCCCGGCCACAGACTCCGCTGCCCCAGTTTCCGATAAGCCCCTACACCAGTTGCAGAGTCCTGGGTATGTTTCTATTGAAGCTCAGTCCAAGACCTGACAGATCTTTACTAAGCCAGGCTTTAGTGAACCGACCTCCATCTCTCTGCTAGCTGCGGCCTGCTCCTCGCTGCTCCACGGGAGAGCCCAGGCAGCTCCTGTGTTTACCGCTGCCTTCCCCTGCACGTATTCTTCAGTTTTCCTTTTCCCTCGTTGGTTGTTAAAAATGTACTCGATGCTCTCTGTTTGCGTGAGTTAAGTGTGTGCTCCGAGGTACGTGCGGACTGCAGAGAGCATGTGAGAGCTCCTCAGCATAGCAGTCCTGTTTCGCTAGCGCTCTGCGTGCCGCTGACTGATGCCCTTTCTCCCTTCCTTCCTGCAGTGGCTGAAGGATCCCGGTCCCCGCAATGAGAAGAGGACCCTTTTCTGCGACATGGTGTGTTTCCTGTTCATTACTCCCCTGGCGGCGATCTCTGGCTGGCTGTGTCTGCGCGGAGCCCAGGATCATTTGCAGTTCAACAGCCGACTGGAGGCCATCGGACTCATAGCACTAACTATAGCACTTTTCACAATTTACGTCCTTTGGACACTGGTAAGTGTCTGCTGCCCAGAGCCTTCTTTCTGTTCAAAAGGGAGAGCGAAACGCTGGGGCGCGCCATGTTGATGCAGCCAGCTGTTTCTGACTCCCCTTGGGAGAAAAACCTTGGGCTCTTTCCCTTGAACGCCCATTTAATTATCTTCAAATGGGAGCTGCTGAAGTTGTTGCTGAGAATGAGAAACCACTTCCTGATCATCTGCTTTCCAGATTGACGTGGGGGCCGTGTTCCCCGGGGTGCCATGGAGCCGGGCGCGGACGTGCCCGAGTGTGGCTGGGGCTGGGTGGGAAGGTCTGGGGCTGGGGACGGGCAGCGGTCCAGCTCTTGTGCCTGTTCCTACGTTCGAGAAGAAACACAAACTTGGTACCTGGGTGGTTGAGGGGAAAAAAAAACATTTGGAAAATGTTTGACCCCCAAATAATCTGCCACCACGTCCCTCCATGCTTTGTGCCACCCAGCACAGGTTGGCCAGGCCCGAAGGAGGTGCAGACTGGCCGCTGGGGGTCTCTCACAATTAAACGAATTCCAACACAGTGGTTTTAAGATGTTGGTAGCACAGAAGGGTGTGTGCAAGGAACACGCTGGCCCTGGGGAGATCTCTGACTTCTCTCTTATAGTGGGCTTTTGGACTCGACCCCCGAGCTAAGGCTGGGTAGCCAGCCTGCCCTGGCCCACTGCTGCGGCTGTGCGGCTGCGCCGTCGGGGTTGGAGGCGCCGGGGATTAGTGGGAACCTGCACTTGACACTGGGCATTGAACCGATCCATGCTGGGAAAGACCTTCCCGCAGATGCCTCGCTTGGCATCTTTTTGGACGTGCTGCCTTGGGCAGCCAGGAGCTTGCAGCTGGAGCGGATCCGGAAGAGCAGGAAGGCGAATGTGAGTTTGCTGTGTAGCGCATCCGTGAGCGCTGCCGGCTGGGAGCCCGCAGGAGCGGCTGGGCTGGGGAGCAGCTCCCGAGCCCTCGGGGCTCCCCCGGCCCCGCTCTCTGCAGGGGCTCCCAGGCCAGGCACTTCCCTCTGGTTTCAGTTCTTCCATGTGCTGTTGCTGGGTGGGTTTCTGGGTTTGCATCTTCATTTCAGCTCTCCTGTTCAAAGCCCTCGCTGTGCTCATGCCCTTTTCCAGGCGGCTTGCTGGGAAGCACTATTTTGGGAAGGGAAAAAGTGCAGTTGCTGGAGGAGAAATAGCAAGACCCCAAAAAGCTGGCGGTGGAAACGCCGCGGCCCGTTGTCCTGCCATCTCATGCTCTGATCCCTCTGAGTCCCAGCTTTCCCTGGGGTTAGGACATTCCTCGCAGCTCTCCCAGACGGACCGCTAGCTTCCCATTCACCCGCTGTCTCTGAAGACTGTGAGGTGCATTTCCTTCTTGTTTATCGGCAAAAAACCTTATTCCCACTGTTGTCCCTCTACAACAGGAAAAAAATGCATAGATCAATGAGCTGAATTACCTCAATGCCATGGCACAGCTCCATTTCTCGTAGCAGATGTCTGAGACCTATCCAAAAGTAATAGGAATACTGACTTTTCCTTGTCGGATGTAATTCCGGGTACTTCCTACCTTTACAGAGTATGAAAGCCTGGTTTTGTTGAGTGGCTGACTGGATTCAGTATTTAGTTTTCTGGCTCACAATTTCTAGGAAAAGAAATTAAAATAAATGGGAGGGAAATACACGCTGGTTTTATTCCTTCCTGAAGAAATTCTAGAAACGTTTAGTTTCAAAGCTAAGGAATCAGCAGGAACCGTGAAGGGGAAAAAAAAAAAAAAAAACAAACCAGCTGCGGTGGTGTTAATGATTGCAAAAGGCCAGGGGAAGGAGTCCGGCCCGCGGGGGAAGCGCAGCTCCAAGCTCGCCCTTACAGGGCTGCTCCGAAAGCGCAGGGCCGGCTCACGCCTCGGGGCCAGGCTGGTTCAGGTCCCCTGCAGCTTGTGCGTTCTCTCCCCTCTCCCTCCGGCCGGACAACTCTCCCAGGCATCGGCGTTGTCCGAAAAACTGAGTCCAACCGATGCCCTGTCGTCGCAGGCCAAGGCGAGACGGCTTTTGCAAAGGGCGGAGAGGGTGCCCCAGGACCTGTGAGATGGTTGGAGGCTGGTTGGGTTCAGCCCTCTGGGGCTGCTCCTGTTGAAAACCCCTTGTTTCTCCCAGAGGAGGTGCTCGCTTCAGCGCAGCGCTGGGGTGGAGGGGCGCGTTGTGGTCCCTCCTTGACACACCTCACCGCCTGGTACCCAAAGCAGCTGAGCAAACTCCATCCCTCTGTCCTGCTGCCCCCCTCTGTCTGTGCCGTGCTCAGCCTGGTGTTACCAGGAATTAATTGATTCCTCAGCAAAGGCTTGGGACATGGAGTGTGCCAGAGTGTTTCAGGGTCGGTGCTATCTCCCTTGGCCGGGGATTGCTGGTGGATTGACAAGGAATATGCAGCGAGCACGCGGAGGGCGGATGGGTGACTGCTTCTCACCGGCCCTCTGCGGGCTCGGGCACTCGTGACGGGGGTTCGGTAACCAGACCAATGCGTTATCGCCCACCAGGTTTCGTTCCGCTACCACTGCCAGCTGTACTCGGAGTGGCGAAGGACCAACCAGAAAGTCCGCTTGATGATCCCAGCCTCGCGGAGCCCTCACCCCCTGCCCCACTCCCTCCTCTCCGCCAAGCTCCTGAAGAAGACCGCGGATGAAACCACCGTCTGAGCCCTCCCTCGGCCGCTGCGCCCCGTGGCTGCTGGGGTGAGGGCAGCCCTTCGGGGCTGGCAGAAGCAAAGAGGGTCAGGCGTCCCCCTGCGTGCGCAGGAAACGCGGCAACCATGGAGGCACTAGAAAGCAATCATCCCACCCGAAGGGACTTTGCGGTCAGCATGTACTTTATACTACAGCAAACAGACAGATAATCAACATCTGTCATGTGAAACGGCTCAAAAGAGCCAGATGGCAGAATATGCCTGTCTGCAGGGACACTTTCCTATAACTAAATACCATACATGGAAAATATCTCCCTCTATATATATATATATATATCTATATATAATATTATTTTTTAATCGCCGTGCATATTGTGTTTCAGTCTTTTTGCGTTGATGTTCTAAGCTTCAGTATAGAAGCTGGCAGCCTGATCTCATTCAGAGGTTAAATCTATGCCTTTTCTGCAAATGAGCGTATAAGGAACACTTTTCATCGACCGTTCTTGAAAGTCCCCTTCTCCTTTGCACTAAATTGGTTTTGATAATACTGCAGCAGCCTTTCCCATTACTCTTTGGTCTCTTTTTTGGTGTTTCTGTCCTTTCTAGAAAGTTGTGTGTTTTTAATAATTATTATAATCCCAGAAGGAGTAAAATGACGTAATACCGAATGGAGACATTTTGTATTGTAAAGTACTGTAATTTTGAGAATTTCAAAATATGTTTCAAAATGGGGAAATCTCTTCCTGTGCAGACGTGATCTCACAACATGCTTTCCTTGGAGATCCTGGCTCATCCCCAGGACTTGGATGCACTCGGCTCAGTATGTCTGGCAAAGGTAGATGGAGGATCTGCGGGTGGGAAGCGATGGCTCGTACTAGCTAAAGGCACCATTGCCTTTTGCTTTTCCAAGATTCAGAAAGGAGCTTTCCTGATCCCAAAGAGAGCGAGTTGGGAGTCCCTGTTCCCTCGTGTCCGTTCACCACCCTGAGGCTGGACCTCTCGCCCTGTGGGTTACACGCGTACCCTGTGGGACAGGCCGTGCTCGCCGGCCGCGCGGTGGGACACAGGTGGTCTCGGCTGTCGCCGTGCGCTTGATTTGCACATTCCTCGGCAGCAGCTGGAGGAGCCGCTGTGGTTTGGTTCATCCCTGGAAGCGCTGCCTGCCTGTTCCGTGTCCTCTAGTGAAACACCCCAAGTTCGCTGGTTCCCAGAGGACAGGCTCTGGGTCCCTTCTCCT
Organism: Chroicocephalus ridibundus; assembly: GCF_963924245.1. Lineage (NCBI taxonomy): Eukaryota > Metazoa > Chordata > Aves > Charadriiformes > Laridae > Chroicocephalus > Chroicocephalus ridibundus. The sequence continues at coordinate 6,491,820 of NC_086305.1, read as the reverse complement.
GTGGGGCTGGCGTTCCTCCTCCTCCTCCTCCCCCTCCTCCTCCTCCTCCTTCATCCACCTGCATTCCCAGCACATCCAGCTAACAGACCCCTCTCTCTCGGGGTGTCCAATCTGCCAAGGGTCTCCCTGAGTTTGGCTTCAGTCCGTGCCTCTCTGCCGCCTTCCCACCCTGCCAGATGATGCCTGTGCTTGGCGCTGGGCGTTCCTGAGCCCAGCGACTGGAGCAGGCCGTAAGGACGCCCTTGGCACTGCCCTGCTGAGTGCTCCAGAGCTGTGTGCAGCTGCTTGGCCTGAGCCTTGGCTCGCTCCGGTGGTGGTGAGGGTGGATAGCAGGGAGGAGGCAGGCTCCAAGGTGCCCGTGTCCTGGCAGCACGTGGTGGGAGTCACACACTGTGTCCCTCCCCTCCTTTGCTGAACCCAAGTGGATCAGTCTGATGCCCGGATAGATCGAGACCTATAATTTCTTTAATTCAAAGCACCACGTGCCATTCCTCCTTCTCTCTATCTGCAAAGCAGGATGCTTTTCCTTATGTGTTCCTTGACCCTAGGCTGGAAGTCCCTGGTGGCACGAGCAGCAGGGGCCGGTGTCCTGTCTCTCCCAGTAGGATTTCTCCAGCCCTGGGCCCTGCTCTGTGTCTGCTCTCCTCCTCCTCCTCCTGCCCCGGGGTTCTCGTGCAGCTCGGTGATACCCCAGCACGTCTTGCCGCAGCCTGTCTCTGCCCAGCTGTGGACACGTCTGAGCCGATCTCTGTTCTGAGCACGAGGGTCTTGATCGATCGCAGGGTGAACGTCTTCTGCCACAGCCAGGCTGTGCATCTCTGCTCCTGCTCCCCGCCTGTCTCTTCCCTTCTGCCGGGTACCCGCGGGCACCTTCCCTTTTCCCTGTCGCGCAGGGATGACCCAGCCCCAGCGCTCCTGGAGGCTTGTAGCGCAGAGAGGCCTCTTCAGCCCAGCTGAATTGTGGTCCCTGTGCAGCAGGAGCATCGCATCCCGCTTCCATGGGATTGTGCAGCGCAGCTCCCACGCAGGCGCTGCCTCCCTCCGCGCACCCCTCCCCGGGGCAGCGAGCACTGCACGGCTGCGCTGCGCCTTCTCCGGGTTACCCCTTCCTTCAGCCCCTCCCCGGCACGGCCCCTGTCACCAGGGCGTTCCCCGGGAAGAAACATTTGGGGGTTCGGTTTAATGTTCCCAGCCCTGGCTGCCTCTCGGGAGCTGGGTCTTGCGATGCAGCTAGTTCTGGCAGGCAACGAAGGACGCGCGTTCCCATACCGCGTTTCCCTAGTAAAGTCAGTGTTCCAGTTAGGAAACCCACCGTGGATCCAAATATGCAACTGTGAAAGCCAGAAGTCCCTGGCTGGGGGCAGCTGAGGCCTGGCCCCGTGCTGCTGCGTGGCCACGGCTTCGCTCTCAGCTTCGTTGTCTTTATCGTAGTTGCCAATAATCGGAGTTGTTGCATGTGCCCCCGCAAAACACAATGGCGACTCTCTGAGTCTTCAGCTCGTGGATGTGGGAAATCAGTGTCTCTGACCCGCCACGTTCCAGTGTCATGGGGAAACGGGCTGTGCAATTCTGTAAATAAAAGTGAGACAAACTTCGGGCTGTTGCGTTGTTACTGGAGATGGGGGGGCCCGAAGAGCCCAGGCTGCCTCCCTGAGAGTGAGCCCCGCGCGCTGGCTTCCCCCCGCGCTGTGGGCAGCTTTCCTGACCTGCCCCCGGGAGAGCTGGCAGAAGGTTTCGTATTTGAGCCAAAGCTGGACAAAACCCAGGGCTTTTTGTCATTTGTGGGCAGGTTTCTCTTGTCTGCACACAGAAACCTCCCTGGTGTTCAAGGCCAGGTTGGATGGGGCTTGGAGCAACCGGGGCTGGTGGGAGGTGTCCCTGCCCAGGGCAGGGGGTGGCACTGGGTGGGCTGGAAGGTCCCTTCCGACTCCAACCATCCCATGATTCTATGAAAATTCCAGTGAAGAGGAGCCAGGGCACCAATCCGTTGAGAAACCCAGCTTTCCTTCGGTCTCACCCTACCTGCGTCAAGGTGACTGAGCTGGTTTTCAGAAAGCAGTTTCCTTTTCTTGGTTGAGGTGGGCATTCCTGGCCACACCGGACACGTCCTTTGGGGTGTTTCCCGTGAGAAGGAGGGTGCTCTGTGCTTCGGAGGGGCCCCTCGGGTCTCCGTTGGTTTGGGGGCTCTGCAGGTACGTGCCGATGGCTGGGATCTCTCCACAGGACCTGGGGGGCACCAGCCAACTGTCGGCAGAACTGGGACGCCTCCTTGGCTGTTCACCACAGGGATGTGAGGACCAGACCCCATGGCAAAAATGGCAAAAGACAAACCGGGCTTCGCTACGCACGTTTTCGACATCTGCGATTTACTCTCTGATTCCAGAAACAACAGCGATGAGGAACTGCAATTATTTTGCGGGGGGGGGCAAACAAGAAGAATAAGCTTTTCCGTCTTATTCCGAACCAGTATCAAACTAAGAGGTAGTCTTTATATTTCAGAATCACGTGGGCTTCTCAGTTTCTTGTCTTAAACAGAAGACAAGAGGTGACAGGGACAAAATACCCCTTGAAATAGGGCACAATCTCCAGCTGCAATGTTACCTACCACCTCCATATAACCTGAGAGAAGAGCATAGAAATGCCCAAATCTGCTCATTTCTGGGGTGCTTCTGCCCTGGACCCTCTTGGGTAAAAAAAAACCAAACCAAACCAGCCGAGGTGTCCTGGCACCAAACGCACTCTCCGTCCTAAAAGTCGCAAGAAGCTTTACTTTCAGGAGCAGCCCCTGCCGTCCGACACCTGCGTCGATACTCCCGTTTTTAAGAGGTTCCTCTTCTAAAGTGGCAGACACAGACCACAAACCTGCCGCCTCCAGTTCCTGCTGGGCATCTTCGTCTCTGATGCTGCTTCAAACCGAGCAGGCGAAATCCCCCGTCAGAGGGTTGGGCGGCAGAAGAAGGTCTTGAATCCGCGCAGCCCTGGTGGATGCGGCATCTCAGCAGCCCAGTCCCGCCTCGACACCCTGCTGGCTGCTCCCCGTCCCTATGCTCATCCTTCTCCTTCTTCCCCTCCCGGAGTGACGAGCGCGGCATCCGGAGCCAGGCCACCTCCGAGGCCCAGTCCTCGTCCCCGGGGAAGGGCAGCAGGGCAGCCCCCCTCTGCCAGCGGGGACCGGGGGGGTCAGATCCCAGCGCTGCGAACCCAGCTGGGGAAGGGGACTGGAGGGGATGAAGAGGAGAAGAGAGAAATGTTTAATTGGAAGCAAACCCCCAGCACGGCTGGGGGCAGGTGCGTGGAATTTCTTTTCGCGGGGGCAAACCATGAGCTCCGAGGAGGAAGAGGAGATGTCGGAGGGTGCAGGGCTGGGCCCAGACCCTCGCGAGGAGGCACCAGCCGCTATGGATTCAGGAGGAGCTTGCGGTGAAGTCCCTCGCAGCATCTCCGCAGGGTTTTGCTCCCTTGTGGTTGGCCGGGGACACAGCAGGACTCTGACCTCCGCACCGCTGTGGATTAATACGAACAGCTCCGTCTCTTACACGGAAAATATTCGCTTGGGGTGAGAGTGGGAGAGTTTAGCTCATGTGCCTGCCCTGCCTTTAACGGAGAGGTGAGAAAAGCTTCCAGTGGGCTCGGGAATTCACTCACCCGCCTGGTCCGCCGGGAGACCAGCGCGTACAGACAAGCCTGTGCCTCCGACTGGCGGGGGAAGGCGCAGATTAAAGAGGCAAGGAAATCCGTTTACATCCCTTTTAAGTCCCTACAAAATGGCTATCAATGCCGTGCGTGCTGATTCATGCAGATGCTCTCAGCGCTGCTGATAGTTAAATGCATCCAACCGGCGGCCTGAGCCCAAAATAAATGGGGGGGGGGGGGGGAAGGTGGAACGATACACCCAAAAATCACTAATCCTAGGGTTAGTCTGGGCTAAGAGCAGTCCCTCCCCGGCACCGTGACCCACCGCGTTGGGTGGGAGGTGGAGCAGGAGGGGAAACACGGCTGAGAGACGCTGCAAGCACTGGGGTGGAGAGTCCTCCCCGCCTCCGGCTTGAGAGCCTGGGGCATCACGGAGTACATGGTGAAGCAGAAAAATGAAAGAAATGTCATCTTTGCAACTGTATGGTCTACAAAGGAGGAAGGCACGGAGAGGGAAAACCCTGTGGGCAGTGCAGAGGTAGGAGGAACAGGGAAGAGGGGAGCTGGTCTGCGGAAAAAGGGTTTGAAGAGTGTTAGCTGGGTGACCGATGGAGGAAAATCCTGCTAAGGACAGCAGGGCTCCTTCTGGGTGAAAGTCTACCAGTTCTAAACACCAGATCCCCCTTACATTTAAAGAAGGGCGGGATGGAAGGAGAATTGGGGGCTGTATTCCCCTTCCTCTGGCCATGCTGTGCCACCTGGGGTCCTGGAGCCACCCGGGGGACCCACAGCTGCCTGGGGGTCCCGGACTCCTCGGGGCTCCCATGGCCGGTCCCAGCAGCCGCGCTCGTCCCATTCCCGATACCGAAGTGGCCTGAGCGCCTCTGCCAGGCGCCCCCAGTTGTGGCGGCAGCCGAGGAGCTCCGGGAGGAGGCGATTTGCTCCGTTTGCCTGGACTGTTCTGCACGCTGGTGGTGCTGGGCTGCGGGCGCAGCTTCTGACAGGGCGGCATTGGCCTGTGCTGGACGGGGGCTGTCCCCTCCTGGCCCCCGGGCCAGGACACCTTCCCCAGCCCTGCAGCATCGCCAGCCCTGGGGGGGCGAGGTGGGGCAGCGGGACCCCTCCGGGCACCATTCTGGGCCGTTTCTTCATGTCGGGGGGGGGAAGACGCTGCCTCCTCCATGTTGATTACCTCTTGTACCGAGGTGCTTTGTCCTGAGGTTCGGGGCTGGGGGTTACTCTGCGTGCGGCCCCTCCGCTGCATCGCCCTCCACACGTCTGCTCGCAGCTTTCCCAGGCATTCTTTGCGAGAACGCGATGTTTTTATACGCCTGTCGGAAAGCTTTCCCGTCGGTGGTTTGCAAAAGCCTACGCTCTCCGCGAGGAGCTGACGCCGTAACTGCGCCCTCTGTGCTTTTGACTATTTGTTTGGTTGGGTTTTTTAACCAATGTCTTCCTGTTGCTGCATTTTCCCTTTTCCATGCTTTGTGGCTTAACATAACATTTGTCAAGTTTTCCTAAGGGTAGTGGCTGTCTGTCAGTGCTGCGTTGCGCCGTTTGCATAGACAACATTGTAATTTCCTGCCCTGGTGGCCCCTCTGCTGTCCCTCGGCGTGTTGCTGTCTGCCACACCGAGGTGGCAACAGTGATTGCAAACGGTCCTTAATATTATTTTGATTTGTGTCATCTGCCTCCGTAGGGATTCTGTCCACCTACGTGTGTTGTGGTTCCACTCCAGCGGCCGGTCCTGAGCTCCTCACTCACATCGCTCACCCCAGGCTCCCCCAGTAGCTGGTTTTGGGGACGCACCCCCTCCCAGACACAGTGTCTGTCACTCAGGACCCCCACCTGCTCCAGCAGCCGCGCTGAGACCCCCACTGGCTCCAGGAGCTGCGACCACAACCCCGGGGTGCCCACGCCTCCCAGTGCCGCGGTACCTGCCACCAAACCCACTGCCGATGGTGCCCCCAGCAACTGGCGCTTCATCCTCGCAGCGCTCAAACCCGCAGGTGTCCTGGTCGGAGGTAAAAACAGAACCAACTTTCCGTTCAGTAATTTTACTCCTTAGCTAGGCCTCTTCTAACTCTCTGAAATTAACAGCGTGTTGCGCCAACAACGGTTCGTTCTCAGAGCGGTAAGACCAATGTTTACAGTCTGTGCCAAGCAATGGTTTGCACAGAGGCTCTTGCTTATACTTATTACTGTCACAACCAAGGTCGGCTAATTTCGTTATTTGCCCCGTTGGAGGATCGGAAACGGAAAAGCGCAGAGGGGTCCCACCTGCGGGGAGGAGCAGACGGGACAGGTGACCCCAAACTGACCAACAGGGGTATTCCACCCCATCTGCCCCACGCTCGGTATAAAAGCTGAGGGATCAAAGGGTCAACGCTCTTTCTTCAATGGCCGACGTCCGAGGAGGACCCTGTCTGTTCATCTGCCTTTGATCCCGATCCGTGTGTTCCTGACTCCATCTCTGGAATCCAGTTCCCACCCATTGCCGAGTCCAGCCCGGGACTCCCCCAGTGTCTGCCGGTGATGTCATCCTGGGAGCTTGATACGGTTTTGAATATACTGTATCTATTTCATTATTTCCTTTTTATTCGATTATTAATATTTGATTAAAGAAGTTTAGTTTCTTCTAAACTCGCAAATCTCCATCTCTCTCCTCCTCCTCTCCGTGTACGAGAGGCGGGGGGAGAGCATCTGTCGCCGGCCGTTGGCCAATTCGGCCGAAACCACGACAACAGGATACAGAGATCACGCAAAAAGGCAGTTAAGAAAGGATTTGACGGGAAGGTGGGACCGACTGCAGTGATCGGGCACAGGGCTGGGTCAGATGAGAGCAGTGTCCAGCTCCATTTTACCCACGACCGGTCCCTTTTGTACCCCTTTCTGCCTGTTCCTCCTCGGTTTCTCCCCAGTCCCCTTCCCCTACACGCTCCCTCATCGCTTTTCAGTCATGCCGACCCCTGTGAGCCTCTTGGACCCGCAGGTCCCGAGGCTGACTGTGCCGGAGGCCGCTTATGTCCAAGCCAGGGCACGGACTATTATATGGATGCAAAGCGTATGTGCGTGCGGTGGGGAGCTCCTAAAGGATGTCTCTTCTTCCAGGAGCAAATACAGTGGCAGCTGGAGAGCCTCAGGAGAGAGAAAGGAGAACTGGAGAAACGGGAAGGGGAGGCGGATCTGCCAGGACTGTCTGGTAGGTACATGGTGCTACCGGGAAGAAGTTCATTTGGGGAGGGTAAAGAAGGGTGGATTCTTGGGAGCTGGGAGATTGAGTCGTCGTGTCCAGCTGTTGGTGCACGATAAGGTGATGGTTGCACCCTTGGGAATCACAGCCGTGCTCCACACCAGAAAGTAAAAGCCGTGGATGCTTTTAATCGCTTCCCGTCCCTTTGCACGGTCCCAGCCTCCCTCGAGAGGATTGTTCCTGCTCGTGAAGGAAAAGGGGAGGCGGAGAGGCAGAAGACTGTGCCTGAATTTAAGCAGCAGCGACGGTGCCTGGAGGAACAAGAGTGCTTGGTGCTATCTCAGCCGCGAGAGCTGGAGAAGCAGATTAAAACAAGATTGAGAGAAAATGCTGCTAAGTTCTCCAAGCAGACTATTCATCGGGATGGCCTGATGAAGGAGTGTCAGCTGTCAGGACGTGAGTCCCTGCAGGTGAGGTTCTGCTGCACCTTCACGGGGGGACCAGAGAAGGGCAGATCTGCGGGGTTTGCCTTGCCTGCGGACTTCAGACGCTTCTCGATTTCTTACTTACCTCCCTTGGCTGCCCCTGTAGCTTTCACTAGTGCTTTGCTGTAAGAAATGCGCTTAATGCACGCGTCACTGAGAACTGAAAATACAGCGCGGAGAGGCTTTGGGTGTAGGGAGAAGATAAGCGTTATCATGAGCTCCAGCACCCAGCTGTGTTTGGGTTGTTTGTTTTTTTTTAACTTAATCATTAAGATTAATTGAGAAAAGCCAGAGACGCTACTCCAGCACCTTTTAAGGAGTTTGAACCCGCTGTATTTTTCATGGCCTTGTACAGAGCAGCTCTGCAGTGCCCCAGCACTTGACACCACTTCTTTGCCCTGAGGCCACTCGGCACCAAGCTCCTCCAAGCGCCGAATCTCCGTGCTCCCCGTTGTCTTTGCCGTCCCAGCTGTGGGGTGGAGGGGATGAAGGAGGCTCTTTGGTGGCGTCCATCTCTGAGACCTGCCAGTCCTCCCCCTTGGTGGCCAGAGGAACCGTGCGAGGAGAAGGTGCAGGACCCTCCCAGTTCCCAGTGCCGAGACCCAAGGTCCTGGTGTTCGCTTTTTCAGTCTCGCCCCCGCACCCACGCTCCACCTCAGGGGCACAGCTTGAGCCACGAGTCCATCCCCACCCAGAGCCAGGGGCGTAGTCTCTCCCCAGGACGTGAAGCCAGGCAGAAAGCAAAGATTGGGGCTTCGTTTTCGGCATCAGCAAATGCCACCTGCCTGTCCGTAAAGTCCAGGCAGACCTGGATGGCCCTGGGGAGGCAGGCGAGGCGCAGGGGGGTCCAGTCAGGGTCGGTGAAAGCGTGGTATTGCCCAAACCACTGCCCCACAGCCCAGATCCCCTCTTGGGGGGTAAAACTGAGGACCCCCTTCCTCCTGACAGACTCCTGGGCCACCCCCACAGCCCACCAGTCTCCCCCCTCAGCCACCTCCACCTCCCAGCAGTGCCTCCCCGCGGCGAAGCCCTGGCTGCCCAGCACGCACGGCTCCGTGTCAAACCGCTCGGGGTTGTCAGGCAGCGAGGTCCACGCGTCCCCCCGTCCCACACCTCTCTGGTCACCAGCCAGGACGAGGAAGGGGTTGGCAGTGTCTGGGTCCAGGGTCATGTCAGCTGGGGACAGAGGAGGAGAAGCTGCTCAGGACCAGCAGCCCCAGGGTAGTGTCGGGGCTGCATCCACCCCAGCAAGAGAAGGAACAGGGCGATTTCCTTTCCCCTGCCCGGCATCGTCCAGCGTGGGGTGGGAAACCCCCTCGTGCTTGCCCTGATGCTGCCCCTGCTCCTGATCCAGGAGCTCGCGTGTGATCCCTGGTCGCGGAGACCCCAGTTTCCTGGAGGAGGATGCACCTGAGTGGGTGGGTGCACATCTGCTGCGCAGAGCCCTGCGCCTGAGCCCGGGCGTCCCGAGTGCCGCGGAAGCGAAACAGGCACGTCTGGGCACCAACCGGTGCGACAGGCATTACCCCCAGGACCCCAAATTCCTGTCTCTTTCTGTGGACAATGGAGGGAGCTCAGGTGTCTTTGGTGTTGGCGGTGGGTCTACAGCAGGAGGAATTCAGCTGGGGGTGTTGCAGCCACCAAGACTCAACCCCAGGACAAGCCCAGGCTGGGACAAGCCCCAGGTGCTTTGACTCTCCATAGCTCTTCCACGGCAGAAGGAGGATGCGTTTTTCTGCTCAACAGAGCACAGTTTCCCTTGCTCTTCCCTTCTGAAAACTCACCTCTTCCACTCATCTCCTCCACCTCATTGGCCAGGGTCTCCCTCTCTTCACTCTCCATCCTGGATACCAGCAGGTCTGCAGAAAATCAGCGGGAGGAGAGGCAGGATTCCCTGTTGAAAGTGGAAATTGCAAGACTCATAGACCGCCTAAAGATGGTAAAGAAGCAGAAGGACTGATGGAAAAGTCACGGCATTCAGGCACTTTGTAGACAGCCAGCACTCACCTGCGGGCTTACGCTAGGAAAGGTTTTGGATGGGTCTGAAGGTCTTCAGTCTGCTCTCCACGCCCCTGACCTCCGCGTCGGCTCCTGGCCAGACTGGGCTTGCACAGCATTCCCAGCCTGTTTGAGTGAGCAGATCTAAGTCCAGAGGGGTTGGATGGCCTGGAGAACACAGCTGGGAGTTGGGCACCTTTGCCACTCTGTAGGGCACCACACCACCGGAGCTTCCACCTCCCCTCCCCTCGGCAACCGCCTGCCATGCCCTGAACCTGCCGGCGGGCGTGTGACCTCATCTAACACTTGAATTTGGGAGTCCCCCGATGACGTTCCTGCAGTGCCCCTGTCCTGTTCGCATCACAGGATCTGCGGCATCTCCCCTCCCTTCGGCCAGCTGTGTGTGGGTGATAAGGACCCGCTGCCCTGCTGGAAGAGGCTGTATCTGCCTGTGGCAGGATGCTCAGAGCCCTCCTGGGTCAGCGGCACCATGTGCACCTCCAGCCCCGTGGGATGTCACCTGGGGACACCAGCCACAGACCAGTGGCCATGCTCTGGGTGTCCAGGCTGTGTACCGTGATGAGGGAAGGGGTCTGGCTCCTTACAGGCACTGCTTGCCCGGATGTGTCGTGCTGCCAAGGGGTTTCAGGATGGAGATGTTTGCAGGGCATGTGTTGCCTCCATTGCTCAACCGGTAAATGGGGGACAGCAGGTGCCGGGCTTTGCATCCCACCCTCGCTGCTGCCCGTAGGGAACTCGGGAGGGGGCACCCACTCTGCTTTGTCCCATCACTCTGGAAGCCCACGCCAGTTGAGCACAAAATAAAGCGTAGCGCGAGGGGACCCGCTGCCCGCTGCCGCGCTGCCTGGCGCTGGGCGAGGGGGCCCGGGATGGCAGGGCTGGGGACAGACTGGCTGGGCAGGGACTGTTCAATCGGGGACCACCGTCGCGTGGTGGCGTGGGCATGGCGCGGTGGGGGCTGCTGCTGAACCTCCTGCCTGCAGGGCCGGCCAGCGATGAAGTGAAATGTGTCCCCCCCCGGTCACAGCCTGCCCTCAGCAGCACCCGCCGGCAGGACCCAGTCGCCCACCAGCACAGGCAGCCGCGTCCCCCCGGGGGGGCTGGCAGCGGCGGGAGGTCCCCAGCGCAGGCACACCTGCAACACCCTCGGGTTCACACGCACCTTTGCAGATCCTTGAGCAGCGGCGCGGCCCCTCTGTGCGCCCCACGCCCCTGCCCAGACCTCTGACACCCCCCCCACCCCCCCCAGGCTCCCCTGCTCGCCCAGCTGGATGCTCACTGCAAACATGCAGCGCTCACACACTCACCCCCAAGGGCTTCCCACACTCCTGCCCCCCCCCTACCCCCGCCGACACCAGTGTGGACCCTCCGCCTGCCTGAGGCCCCTTCCCGCACCTGGCACTGGCCCACCGCCCGGCCGAGCCCGCTGGCCGGCTCTGCGTCGTCCACGACTGGGCCCTTTCGTGCCCCTTTCTGCCTCTCCCCCCACCTTGTCCTCCCCGATTCCCTTCTGCTGCGCACGCCTTCTGCAGTTTGCGTACGTCCACTGCCACCTCCGCCCCCCCCAGCACACACACACCCCCCCCCCGGTTTCTGGCACCCCCCAGCTTTGCATCCTTACAGCTGCCAGAGCCAGGCTGGCCCTCCCTGGGGTGATACCTGCAGATTGGTGACATCCCAGCAATTAGCATTGATTAGACTTATCTCCACTATCGTTCGTTGGCCACATCTGTGTCTCTGCATGTTCCATTTATCACCTCCCTCTTTTCCTTGTTGTCCCTTTTGGCAAGGTCCCTGCTCAGGTCCCTTTCCCCGGGCAGATGCTGTCGCCCCCAGCGTGTCCCCTCGCTGCTGGCTGGGGACGGGAGGGTGCGGGCCCTGGCTGGGCTGACACAGCCGCAAACCGTCCTCCGGGGCCTCGCCTCTTGGCCAGGGGGGAATTGTTTTTCAGCCATTTTTAAGCTAGTGCTGGGCTTTGCTCCCAAACCTGTGCTGCCTCTGGGAGTGAATCCTGGCTCCGTCACCTCCCTCCTTCCCACTGCTGCCCCCGGGCTCTTCCTGGGGACCTGCAAACCGCTGCCAGAATCCAACCCACCCCCGAGTGCCGGGAGAGCCGCGGGAGGAGGCAGCCGTACGCATACGTGCCTATGGAAGCGGACATGCCTCCAGAAGAGCATTTCCGGAGCAAAAAACATCACCGAAAAAGAATGCCAACTCACTCGGTGACTTTCCTTTTTGAGTGGAGGCAGCGCAGGAGGAAACGGGTGGCAGGCTGGGACAGAAAGTGACGTTTCAGTTTGGTTTTCGGAGGAGGAAATGCTTAGCTCGGCTCAGGGTGACCCCCCCGGATGCACCGGCTGATGGCTGAGCAGCTCCTGCCCCAGCCCAGAGCCCATGAAAGAGCTGGGGGCCTCCAGGGACGCGGCGTCTCTCGGAAAGCTGCGGCTTGAAATCGCTTTCTGCCGTCTGCCCAAATCAGTTGTGGTTTTCACCCCTCCTCACCAAAGCCCGGATTAAGTCAGTGAGTGATAAGAGGGTTCGGTGGCAGCGGGAGGGGGGGTGGGGAGCGGTTCAGGGCAGGGCCAGGTCCCATCTTGGCTGGGGGTTGAATTAGCGTTTCGCTTATTTTGCTCTCCCCGGTCCGAGACCTCCTCCCGCCCTCGGTGCGGGGGCAGGGGACGCCGTACCGAAGGCCAAGTCTGTCCCGGAGGAGGAGCGTGTGTTCCCAGCTCCTCGCACGTTCGGTCTGGGTTTCTCCTTCTCATCCTGCGCCTTTCCATCTCTTTCTTGGGGCTGGGTAAGGAAAGCGAGGGCTCCATATTAAAACACGTGCCACTTTGTCACGGAATTAGAGGAGGTGGTGTAGCTTGTCCTTTGTTTCCCCGCGGTGAATTCCTGCAACATTTTATACTAGTCGGATACTTTATGTATAAAGCAACAAGCAAAACCAGGCTGATGATGGAAAATCGATTTCAACTTTTGGCATCTGAGGCTCTTCCCTCGGCATTATAAAAACGGGCTGCAATAAGCAATAAACTCATTTAAAAGTGAATTCTCCTCCCTTTTGCCCTTCCCCTCTTCTTCCCCGTCTCCAGGTTGTGCCCCAGTGAAGAGGATGCTCTCTGCTTTCCACCTCTGCAGCTCTCTGCCGGCTTTTGTCGTTTATGGTTTATTTTTCCAAGCTCACGAGCTGCAGACAGGTAGGGATTCCCCCGGTTCTTGCTGATCCCTGCGGCGTTGCTCCAGCCTGACTATCTTCCCGGCTACCAGTGCAGCTACTCCCCGTGAACGGCGGAGCACGGGGCAGGGACGGGCTCTTTGCCATAAACCTTGCGGAGGTCTGAGAGCGCCAGCGTCCCGCCGCGTCCCGGTTTATTCCTCCGGCCGTGTCAGCGCGGGCATTCGCACAACCTCGCTGAGCCCGGGTGGAGATCGGGTGATGCCCGTGAGCTGACGGTAGTTTGCTGCCATTTCCCTCCCGGCATGTTCCCAGCATGTCATCGCTTGCCGGGGACGGACCCTTTGCAGAACCAATTCAATAAAGGGAAAAGCAATGAAAAAAAAGTCCTTTAAAAAATATTCTGGGATCTTTCTCCATGAGGTTGCTGACCTGAAGCAGCTTCTTCAAGGCAGCCCTGGCAAAAGGGTGCAGCAGAACAGTTGACTCAAAAGTTACCTTGCCAACCAAAAGCTGATTTGCTTTTGTTTTCCTTCAGCCAGAATCCACTTTCTCTGTGAGCCGAGTGGCCAGATTATTAATAATTAAATATAAAAATAATTACATTTCTAAAGATGCCCGGAGCACCTGAGATGTATTTATTTTCTCTTGTAATAGGCGCGAATAGCTGAGGATATTTGAGTTTTATTTGTACCCCAGTTGTCTGCTTTCTCCAGCCAACCACCCGGAAACCTTCCAGCCCTTTCCCTCCTTCTTTATCCTGCTTTCTCCCTGCCCCGAGCAGCATGGGGAGCACCCGTTCCCTTGAGAACAAACCAACTTTTAGGGATCTGAAGAACTCTCGTGGTAGCGCGGGACGGGGGAGCAGAGGCGCGGGCCTGACCCCGGCCCGCTCGCGGTCCTGCGTGGCAGGGCTCCCTCTCCCAGCCTTCCCCTCAACGCCTCGTCTCCCCCGTCGTGGTTACACCGCCAAAGCCATGGCATGGCACGGCGGCACCCAAACCCTGTGGAGCCGCCACAGCAAACTCACAGCTATTTTTTCTTCCTCTGGCGGTTCCTCCCAGCTCCGCTCAACGTGACGGGACCCCCCGGCCCCATCACCGTGGCCATGGGTGAGGACGTGGTGTTGCCCTGCCGCTTCTCCCCGGAGCAGAGCGTGCAGGAAACGGAGGTGGTCTGGTTTCGGGAGCAGTTCTCGCCCTTTGTGCATCGCTACAAGGGCGGGCAGGACCAGTACGGGGAGCAGATGCCTCAATACCAAGGGCGCACTGAGCTGCTGAAGGACGGCCTCGCCAAGGGCAGCGTGGACTTGAAAATTTTCCACATCCGTCTGTCGGACAGAGGGAATTACACCTGCTTCATTCACCGTGGCTTGGATTATGACGAGGCTGTGGTGGAGCTGGAGGTGACAGGTCTGTAGTGCGCGTCCCTGGTACCTCTCCTTTACTCGCTTGTAGCCAGCGCTCTTCTTCCCTGTCCTTCTTCCCTGTCCTTCTTCCCAGCAGCAATTTCAGGTGGTTGCTTTGGAAAGAGGGTTTTATTAAGTCCCGTGGTTGAAAATACCAAGAAGAGAGGTCTCGTCTCGTCTCGTCTCGTCTCGTCTCGTCTCGTCTCGTCTCGTCTCTTCTCTTCTCTTCTCTTCTCTTCTCTTCTCTTCTCTTCTCTTCTCTTCTCTTCTCTTCTCTTCTCTTCTCTGAGGTAGTCTCAGAGAGGTTAAATTGCCTACTGAGTGGCTCTGGAAGGAGCTCGTGAGATATGCCGCCTCCTTCAGAAGGGTTCTTGATATTGTTTTCTTCATATAAATGGGTGTAAGAAAAAATATGGCATTGCGTAATAAAGTAAGAATGTCTTGGCTCCTGCTTTTATATTTCACTATCCAGGCCTGCAGATTATTTTGCTGCAGTAGAAGCCCCTGGAGCAGATCTTTGAGTTATGTGAAAAAGACTGTAAGAAATTTCCTGACTCCAGGTGACGCTTCTTTTTAAAAAAAAAAACCTGGGATTTGTCTATTTTGAAGTTCATCCCTTCTTGTCAGGGAGAGGGACAGCCAGGCCACCTTATTCCCCGCTATCCGGCATCCCGCCGGATCACCTGGGATCTCTGTTTTCCCGCAGCCAGTGGCTCTGCCCCGCTCGTCGCGCTGGAGCAGTACCAGGCCGGGGGGATCCGGGTGGCCTGTCGCTCGGCCGGCTGGTACCCCCAGCCCCAGGTGCTGTGGCGAGATTCCCGCGGGCGGCATCTCCCATCCCACTCGGAAAGCGTTACCCAGGACGAGAGCGGCCTCTTTGCGGCGGAAAGCAGCATCATCCTCACCAGGGGCCCGTACCAGAACCTCTCCTGCGCCGTCCGACATGCCCTGCAGAGCCAAGAACGGGGATCCCCTTTCTACATATCAGGTGAGCGGAGGACGCGGGCCGTGCCCTCTCAACGCTCCCGATGGAGCTGTGTTCGGCAAGCGCCGCCGGCAGAAAACCTCAGGTGCCTTTTGCTCAGTGCATCGAGTGCATTTGGCAGCGGCGTTTGGGCGGGCGTGCTGCCAAAATTCACTGGTTCTGTCTTGACAAAGTGCGGGTTTGTCGGGGGGCGGGGGGGGGAAGGGGAGGGAAAGGCAACCCCCATTGCAGCAGAATTTCTGCAGACAGCGGGGTTAAATACAAACGCTCCGAACACTGGAACCAAACAAAAAAGGAGAAACCAACCCATGCCCTTCGTCTCACCTGCTGTGAAATCCTGTCCTACTGGTTTGGTATGAGAAATAAACTGCCGTGTCTCATTTTAGCATCTACATATATTGAATATAGTTTATTTTTTCCTTGTCAAACAGCAAAGCTCCTTTTTTTTTACTGGACGATTGATTTGGGGTGGGGAATATGTCAGAACAGAGACGCGATGGTGAACTGGACGAACCATACACAAAACCGCCCTGCGGGATCACGTGCTTTTCAGCTGTATCCTGCTCCTTTTCTGCTTTGGGGATGAGCAATTTTGGGAGAATTTACTTCCCCAAATACCCATACCTATCTCCTGGTGATACTGCTTGGCACTGGAGTGTTGCTGTTGACGTGTATGTTACCCTGTTTCTCATCCTACGTTGCCTAATGAAGTATAATAATTTTTTTTCCAAAGGAGAAGAAAGCATGATTTGACTAGAAATAATTTGGCGAGAAGTCCCTTTTCCCTTTAAGCCCGCCCCCCACAATGTACGCAGACAGAATGTCATCAGCCCGACACAAGTGCCGACTTGACTAAAATGTGGGTCGGGTTTTTTTGGTAATTATTATTTTTTGTCAGTTTGCGGAGTAGAGTTAAGGAGCTGGTTTTCACCCTCGAGGGGATTATTCAGACGTGCTTGGGATAAGCTTGTACGAAACAGAAACCATCGACCTCCCACCGCCGCTTGCAGAGTAACCCAACGCCTTTGGGCATTTTATTTTTCAGATGCCTTTTTCCAAAACGCCCGTCCTTGGATGACCGCCCTGGGCGTGGTCCTGGTTGCCGTGTTCGCGCTCCTTACTATTGCCGTTTATCTGTTTAAGATTAAAGGTATCACCCCGGCGCGGGGCTTGGGGAGGGGGCTGGGCGGCCACTGCGTTCGGCCACCCCTGGTTTTGACGGCTGGGTGGGTTTGGGACGTGGCGGGGTCTTGTCTTGGTGTCTGGGACATGGGGGTGGCGCTGGGGAGCTTCAAGAACCAGAGATTTCATTTCTGGCAAGAAAAGAAAGGATGTTTCTCCGACAAAAAGGCTGGCAAAGGAGGGAGCGTGCGCCAGGCGCTCCTCTGCCAGCAGAAATGGAGCAATCATTCGCCTGGCCCTGCAAAACCACCAGGGCTTGGTCTCCCTCTGAAACCCACCCCCCCAGGGGATAAATGACACAGAGGACTAAAGGAAACAGAAATCCTCTGTTTTTTACCAGGCAGCGGTGATGGTGCAGGCACCGCAGCACTTTGTGCCTTGCAAGCGGCTGCGACTCAAGTGGCTTGAAAGCAGCTCGACAGAAAAGGACCTGGGGGTGTTGGTGGACAGCCGGCTGAATATGAGCCAGCAGTGTGCCCAGGTGGCCAAGAAGGCCAACAGCATCCTGGCCTGTATCAGGAATAGTGTGGTGAGCCGGACTAGGGAAGTGATCATCCCCCTGTACTCGGCACTGGTGAGGCCCCACCTCGAGTACTGCCTTCAGTTTTGGCCCCTCACTACAAGAGGGACATTGAGGTGTTGGAGCGTGTCCAGAGAAGGGCTACAAAGCTGGTGAGGGGTCTGGAGGACAAACCTTATGAGGAACGACTGAGGGAGCTGGGGTTGTTTAGCCTGGAGAAGAGGAGGCTGAGGGGAGACCTCATCACCCTCTACAGCTACCTGAAAGGAGGGTGGAGAGAGATGGGGGCTGACCTCTTCTCCCTGGTGACAAGTGATAGGACGAGGGGAAACGGGTTCAAGTTACGTCAGGGGAGGTTTAGATTAGATATTAGGAGACATTTTTTCACTGAAAGGGTTATTAAACATTGGAATAGGCTGCCCAGGGAGGTGGTGGATTCACCATCCCTGGAGGTGTTTAAAAAAAGGGTAGATGGGGCACTGAGGGACATGGTTTAGAAGTGGCTCTTGTCAGGGTAGGCTAAAGGTTGGACTCGATGATCTTAAAGGTCCCTTCCAACCTCAGCGATTCTATGATTCTATTCTATGATTCTATGACTCCTGCTGAGGTTTAATCCGTCCTCTTTGGAAGGGGTGATTTTTTTAAAATCATTTAGATTTTTTTTTTTTTTCTTTTCTTTCGTAGGAAAGCAGGAGAAAAAAATAGGTAAGCTTTGCTTTCCGTTTTCCAGACGCTGGAGGAATTCCCTCAAATGGCAGAATTCCTGGGGCACGTTTCTGGGGGCCAGGGGGGAGGGGAATGGCTTGGCTGGTAACTATAGAAAATTGTGACATGATGAAATAACGAAACGTTGTAACTTTAAGGAAGGTCATTGCAGAACCAAAGCAAGCGTGAACAGATGTTGTACCAACAGTGAACTTTGCTTTTCAAAGGGCTCTCAAGGTTCCTCCCAAAGCTGGAGGAAGATTTGGGGTGGCACGTTGCGCGTCGCAGGGGGTTCAGCTTTATCTCAGTACTAAAAAACCCCAGGGGCGGGATGGTGGGGTCGCCCTGAAGGTGAAATTTAACCCCGTGCTCCCTCCTTGTCAATGCAAACCTGCCCCTTGGCCGCGGCCGCGGAGCTGGAGCTCAGGTCTCCATCGAGGCAGCGCTGGCCACTGCCCCAGGTGGGTCCAGGGAGGGTGGGCAAGATCCCCAAAAGTCTTGAAGAGCTCCTGGGCTGAAGCTTTTCCATCAGGAGTAATTTTAGCCTCCTCCCCACCCCAACGATTGTACCGCTGAGAAAGGACTTGGCTTTGGTGGTGACGTTCTGTCCTGGTTTTGCTTTCCAGCGATGCAAGAGGCAGCACTGCGTAAGTCCCACTCCCCGTCTTCCCAGCGGAATCCTCCGTGAAAGCGTTCAGGCCTTTTTATTCATCCTCTCGTCCCCTCCAAATGTCCTTTTTAGGCAGATTCTTTACTTCCCCCCCCCCCCAAACAATATGAAAATTCACTCTGAAAAGTCATTACGGTTTTTTCCCTGAGTGGCTGTCAGTGTTTTTTAACATTCTCATTTTAATTTAAGTAGTGAAATTGTTCTGAGAAGTTACGGGTTTGTAGGGGAAGGTTACAGAGACTTCAGCTGTTGAGAACTTTCTTATAAAAATCTAGATTGCCTGATTACCAAGAAATATAAAAAAACCCCAAACAACAAATCAACACCCGAAGAGGGCATTTATTTTTGTTTGGGTTTTTGCTCGCTTGTAGCAAAATGCCACAAAATAGTTATTTGGCTATTAAAAATGAGCTCTTGCTGAACTGGTGCCGAGGCAGATTGATGGGGAAGATAAACACAGGGCAGCTGAGCGGGGAATCGCGAGCACCCTTGCAATCGGAGTAGGGATCAGCCCATCCGCCCCCCCTCCATCGCAGCCTCCCCTCGCCTGGGTGGTCCTTCAGCCGGATCCCAGGGAAGGGAGCGTGTCAGAGAGTAACCCGTGCGTGTTTCTCTCTGTTGTTCAGGGGACCGTGATGCAGAAATCGGTGAGTCCGCTTCTCTTCCTTGGCAGAGGATTTTTTTTTTATTCGTAGAGTCCGTTTAGGGTGGTGGGATTTGGTGGTTGGTTGTTTTTTTGTTTTGTTTTCTTTTCTTTTCTTTTTCACTGTCGAAGTGTGACGTGAATTGAAAAGTGATCGGGGATCGGGGTAAAAAGGGAGAGTGAATCTGGGAACGAAAAAATGAAAGAAGATTGAAGATGCTGTCGGGGGCTGGGGCTGGATGACTGCGCAGGCAGGGTGAGAGTGCCCTGCACGCCCTCGCTACTGGCACCGTGATTTGGTGGAAATGCCGGGTAACAGGTCCCCTTGGAGGCAAGGGACCTCCCAGAGACCTCTTCCCGGCCCAGATTTGAGCAGGGGAACCTGCCCCATCACCTGCAGAGCAGAGCAGCAGGCTTGGAGTGGGCGAGGGCACTGGCTGAAACGCCCCGCTCCTGCACATGGGGGTGGTTATGGGAGACGTTATGTCCAGATCAACGTCCCACGGCCCATTTGTGCTGATTTATCTTGTTTTTCAGAAAAGCAAGCTGAGGAGCTTGGTGAGTATCATCCTCTTCCCTGTGTGGGAGACTTTTCAGTTGGGCCATGGTCTCACCTGGGTTTTGCAGGTGTGCCCCAGTTTTGATTTTCCTGTTGGGAAAGGAAGAGGTAGCAAGTGCTGAACTCATTTCAGAAATGTTCTTCTCCTTTGCTCTCTGTGTGTTTTTGAGCTATTCCCTGTAATGCTTCTGTATCAAGAAGAAAATGCTTTCAGTTTTCAAAGAAAGTACAAACAGACCATGAATATCTGTGTCCAGTTCTGGGCTCCCCGGTTCCAGAAGGACAGGGAACTGCTGGAGAGGGGACAGCAAAGGGCTGCCAAGATGCTGAGGGCACTGGAACACCTCTCTGATGAGGAAAGGCTGAGGGATTTGGGTCTCTTCAGTCTGGAAAAAAGGCGACTGAGGGGGGATCTTATCAACGCTTATAAATACTGAAAGGGGGGGTGTCAGGAGGATGGGGCCAGGCTCTTCTCAGTGGTGCCCGGGGACAGGACAAGGGGTAACGGGCACAAACTTGACCATGGGAAGTTCCATGTCAACATGAGGAGGATTTTCTTTGCTGTGAGGGTGGCAGAGCCCTGGCACAGGCTGCCCAGAAAAGTGGGGGAGTCTCCGTCTCTGGAGACATCCCAACCCCGCCTGGACGCGTTCCTGTGCCACCTGCTGTGGGTGACCCTGCTGTGGCCGGGGCTTGGAGGAGATGATCTCCAGAGGTCCCTTCCAACCCTATGATTCTATGATTCTATGATCTGTCTGAATTGGGCCGGGCAGCGTGGGTATATCTGTGGGAAATGGATGGGGCACTTTCGCATAGCTCCATGTTGCAGTTTTGAAGCTACACGCTGTGAGAAGACTTTCACAAATACAGCAACAATTCAGAAAACGTGCCACTAGACTGGTGTCTCGTTATCCTCAGCTAATCCAGTACAAGTGTGTTCAGATTACATCTCATCTGCGGTTTGTGTTTTGTTTTGTTTTGTTTTTTTAAAGCATGGAGAAGATACGCAGTGCCAATAGAAGAAGGTAATTAAACTTTGGTCTTTCAGGGTGCTGAATCATCTTCCCTGCTTTAAGCTCCCATCCTGGTAGTTCCCCTCCTGCAGTGCTGCTGGTGGGACCGGGGGTGCTTCTGCCAGCCCCCGCTTTACGGGAGGAAGCGTAACCCTCCGGCTCCTTGGTCATTTGGTGCCTCAAAACACCAGTTGCCCCAGTTTCAGGCAAATCTGGAGAGTCCTGCTTCTCAGTGAGCAGTGCTGGTCACATTTTAGAAACACGGGGACTTTTTCAGCCTGGAGGTCTGCTGACAGTCCTCTCCCCTCCCTGCTCGATGTCATCTCTCTGCTTAATTTTCTGTTCCTTGCACTAATATTGTTACCTTGTGCAACTTGCCAAGCTGCAGTCTGCCAGCCGTCGCTTGCAGCCTTTTTCTTCTTCCTTGTGCAGCCCCAGCAAGGATCTCTCCCGGGGTGAGCTCTGCCGTGACGTGTTGACTCCATCTCTCCTGCAGCGAAGGTGGTTCTGGATCCGGACACAGCCCACTGTGACCTTGTCCTGTCTGACGACTGCAAAAGTGTGAAACGACAAGACACGCGGCAGGACATCCCCGACATCCCGGAGAGATTTAACCCATGGCGCTGCGTGCTGGGCCGTGAAGGCTTCACCTCGGGGAGATACTACTGGGAGGTGGAGGCGGTAGATGGAGGAGGCTGGACTGTGGGCGTCTCTAGAGAAGATGTGAAAAGGAAAGGCGAGATCGAGTTTAAACCGGAGGAGGGCATCTGGGCAGTGGGGCAGTGGGCAGGACACTTCCAAGCTCTCACATCCCCTAATCGCACTCTCCTTCCTGAAATCCAGACTCCCAAGCGGATTCGTGTCTCTCTGGATTACGAAGAAGGACGGGTGGCATTTTTCAGTGTCGATGAGGAGATTCCCATCTTCACATTTCCACTGGTTTCGTTCGAGGGAATAAGAGTCCGGCCTTGGGTCTGGCTGGGTCCTGGGACGTGGCTCAAAATGTGGCCCTGATGAAAAGGAGTGAGTAAGAGAAGGCTTTTTTAGGGGACCTCAGTAGTTCAGACTCACGGAAAGAATTAGGTGGGAAGGAAGTTGTGGAGGTTTCTTCTGTAACCACCTGCTCACCACAGGGCTAACCTCAAAGCTGCCTTAGGTGTTTCTGGACCTTGTTCAGCTGAATTGCATAGGAGCTCCAAGGGTGGAGATCTGGTTTCTTCTCCGCACGTCTGCCCCAGGGCTGCACCTCTCTCAAGGGGAAGAATTAAGCCTTTATGTCTGTCAGAGTTTCCCCAGTTGCAGCTTGTCACTGTTGCCTTTCATCCTCACTCTCTGCCCGTTGAACAACACTTCTACTGAAAGGACACTGCCACAACAGGGATCGCTTTTTAAACGTACGGAATAAAGTTACTTCAGTAGGATTCGTCTGTATGCGTGTCAGCACCAAATGTCTGTGTCCGAGGCGTTTCCACCTCCTTTTAGCCTGTGGGGAGTTGCAGGCACTTTTGAGAAAATGCTTCACCACGTCCTGCAGGAGGCAACGAAGGCATGTCCATGGGATGAGTCCATGGCTGTGCTTGTCCCCGGGCCTGCCCGCCGCACGAGCCCAGGTGACGATCTCACCTGGAGACATCTAAGACAGTGAGATGGATTTCCACCTTTGGTCGCTCATTCTAGGGAAGGAAAAGTTGCTTTTGTTTACAGTGCTGAGGACCCGGAGCAGGCTCAGAATGTCCCACATGGGCTGAAATGAAGCTGGAGAAATGAAAAATTCATATGAAGACGGGTGTCTCGTATTGAGGCATGTTTTCAGGCAACTCCGGATTACTTTGCTGTAGTGGAAACTGCCACCTGCAGGGGGAGAACAGAAGTATGTTCTTCCTCTGAGGCCAGACGTCCTTTCGCACCACATTCAGCGGATGTCCAGCAAGCATGGACCGTTCCAAGGGAAGGCATCACTGTTACTGCTGAATTCACAGGCTTCTCAGGAACGAAAGAGGATGCACTTGCGTGTGTGCCAGGGTAGGTCAGTTCATGTTTAACCTTGGGCAGCGCCATCCTCACACCATGAAGGAGCCCAAAGGGAGCAGCTCAAAGATGCTATTAGACCTTTCACCTTTCTCTCTGGGCTTGCCCAGCCCCCAGGAGTAATGCTCCCAGAGGTTGGTGGTCATGTCTCAGCTTTGTTCCTTACCGTGCACAAGGACTCCTTGGGTCTTCTCTTTCTCTTGTCCTGCTCCTTCAGGGGCTGAAGCAGGTGGGGTGAAGGACCTTTTGAAGGTTCAGGGTGTCCTAGTGCATTCATCCACCTGGAAAAGGGAGACAGAGAGGCACGAGAAATGATAAGGGCTGTGGGTTGGGAATGCGTGGCCATGGCATGGAAGAGCAACCGGTGGTGTCGTAGGGGATGCTCTAGGTCCAGGGTGAGGGTAAGAGTAGTGCTGTGGAGGAGGGGAAACCACATGAAGGCTTAATCCCTGGGATCCTATGAGAAGACCCTTTCCCTTCCTATCCCCTGCTTTCTGCTGGAAATCGTTGATGGAGAATCAAAAACCAGCCCCCCAGGTTCTGCCTCAGCTGCTGCCTCCAGCCCTCTTACTGCAAGCTGAATTAAAATCCCCCTGCAGCGAGAGGGCTGGGCATGAGAGAGAGTCTGGGAGAGGACATGGGGGCAGCTGGCCTCAATGGGCCAGAGGAACATTCCATTCCATGCAGCGTCATGCTCAGCAATAAAACTTGGGGCGGGTGGGGGTGGAATCTCTCAAAGTAGTGTTGCTCGAGGACTGGTTGGGCATCGATCTGGTGGGAGGTGGTGAGTGAACACTTTTGCATCACTTTTTTTCCTCTCTCTGTTTCCTTCACTCATTAAACTGTCTTTATCTTGACCCACAAGGGGGTTTTATCACACTTTTGCTTTACCAGGTCTCTCCCCCATCCCGCTATAGAGGCAGTGCTTAGCTGCTGGCCAGGGTTGACCCACCACAATCCACAGAATGGAAAACGAGTAGAAAACTACTATCTCCCCTCCTCTGTAGCATATCCCCTGGCAGCTTTTGGATGACCCTCCAGCCCTGCAGTCCAAGATGCTCTGCAATGACCTATGGGCCAGGGTAGTGGAGACAGCTAGGCTGCAGGAGCAGACGGCAGGAGGAACTGCAAAACCGAGCTCCTTCCTCTTCCTCTAATCTCCTTGCCTGGTCTGTGCTGCAGCTTCTCCCACAAATGTTAAAGCTGCCTCGCAGCTCTCCAGAAGAGCCATCCCCACTTTTTCTGGCAAGCCAGAAAGAAAGGATCCCTCGTCTACACCACGAACAACTAGCTGAGGTAATGTGCAGAAACTGTTTCTCGCTGGTATGCCAACTAGGCACCCTGAGGTGCCTCAAGGATCGAGGGCCAGAGCGTGCTGAGAAAGAGCCGCCTTGAAGCAGAGGAAGGGGCAGACATTTGTGTAAGGGACCCTTTTCCCAGGATGTAAAAAGGTGCAAGGGCTCCTCCGGAGCGCAGCCCTCCCCCCTTCACTGCGCAGAAGCAAGAAATTATGGAGCCGGTCTCCAGTTGAGGCTTTTCCAAGGAGACTGGTGTGGCAGCGCAGTTGAAGCGAGGGCTGTGCTAAGGACAGGAGATGGGTTTGGCTGCTCAGGAAGCCGCAGCTCCCTTCCCACAGCTGTGCCTGCTGATAGAGCGCCCGGGCAGCGCTGCCACCAGCACTGCCACCAGACCAGCACTTGGGCAGGAAAGCAAAGGATGGAGGGTCCACGGGTGAGTCCCAGGGAATCGG
This sequence comes from Chroicocephalus ridibundus, assembly GCF_963924245.1. NCBI lineage: Eukaryota > Metazoa > Chordata > Aves > Charadriiformes > Laridae > Chroicocephalus > Chroicocephalus ridibundus. The sequence goes on along the minus strand of NC_086305.1, from coordinate 6,467,849 downwards.
TGTCCGTCAGGGGCTGGGTACTCCGGGTAGCCACATCTCTGCATGGGAAGCTTTTTTGATGTGATTCTTACTTTGTGAACCCAAATCAAGCAGAGGGCTCAGCTGGTGTTGGGTAAGAGCATAGTCAGGGAGCTTCTTCCAGCACACGTCTTTTCTGGGCTGGGGTGGGTGCGGGTGTGCAGGGACGTGAACACCGCGGAGCTATTGCTTTTGCAGTGGTGAGGGCAGCAATGCCACCCCGGCAGAGGAGGCACCACTGTGAGGAGGTGTGTGCCTCAGGTTCTGCCTCCCGTGGAGGAGGATGAGGTGAGCGAAAGGGCAGGGATGGTGTCTCCTTGCTGGACCTCCTGCCCTCCAAGGACGAGATGACAGGGTGGGTGCTGGCAGTAGTTGTGGGACTCATCTCTCCTTTCCATCCTCCCAGGGAGGAGATGTGGGGCTCAGAGGGCTCCCAAAGGGTGTGGTGGGGGATGCCAGCTCTCTTACAAATGGTGCTTGCGTGGACAGAAAGGTGACCTGTAGGTGCATGCCTGCCTGTGCCTACGCCTCTTGGCTCTCCCCTCCAGGCCATGAGGGTCCTTGCCGTGCTCCTGCTCATCCTCCTGGCCCTGCTGCCTCCAGCCAGCACTACCAACCCTGGCCAGCCCTGCCTGTCGGAGATGAACAAGGTCAAGGACCTCCTGGAGGTGAACTGCACAGGGCAGGGTCTCAGCGTGGTGCCCCAAGACCTGCCTAGGGACACGGGCATCCTGCTGCTCAGCGGCAATCGCCTGGTGTCCCTCTCCACTGACGCCTTCCTGCCCCTCGCCCAGCTGCAGGACCTCGACCTGTCTGACAACGGGCTGGTGGCTCTGCACACTGGGGACACGTTGCCGTCCCTGAGGGAGCTGATCCTCTCTCGCAATGCGCTGGGGGCTCTTCCCGCCCTGCACGGCCTGCCCTCACTCACCCGCCTGGCCGTGGCCCACAACAGCCTGGTGGCGCTGGCCCCGAAGGCTTTCCTCACTGTGGCGCGGCTGCAGGACCTGGACCTGCGAGGGAACCAGCTGCGGACTCTGCCCCAGGAGGCCTTTGTGGGGCTGAGGGCACTCAAGGACTTGGACCTCTCAGACAACCTCCTGGAGGAGCTCCCCAAGGAGCTGCTGCAGGATCTGCAAAAGCTGGAGACCCTCTGGCTTTCAGGGAACCGCCTGCGGACCCTGCCCACCGGCTTCTTCCCTGAGGGGCACCTCTTCGCCTATGTCTTCCTCACTGAGAACCCCTGGCACTGCGACTGCGACCTGCGCTACCTGCGGTCCTGGATCTTGCAGAATGAGGGCAGTGTCTATCAGCCGGAGCGAGGCCTGGAGAAGACAAAGGTGGAGGTTGCCCCGGAGAGGGTGCTGTGCCACAGCCCCGCTGAGCATCAGCGGAAGCCCGTTATCCGCTTCAAGCCCAACTGCCGCAATGTGGGGGATATGGACGAGGAGGAAGAGGATGAATATGATGAGGAGGAAGAACCAATGGAGACAACTACCATGATCCCCTTCTCCCCCAGCCAGCCAGACATCCCCAGAGAGCAAACTACTCTTCCCCATGTTGTTACCCGGTCTCCCCTCGTTACTGCAAGACCTAACCTCAGCTCTGCCCTCACCCCAAGCACTTCGCATGCAATGCCTGCAAGCACCAGAGCTCCCAGCACCACCACCCCTGCGCCAGCCAGTCCCACCATCACCCCCACACAGACCCCCAGCACTGCTGCCATTCTCACTGCTGCTCCCGCCAGCACCCCACACAGATCCACCACTCTCGTCTTCACCACCTCACTGCCAACCACTGTGAGCACCAGACCTCCCAGCAACAGCAGCCATCCCCAAATGGCCCTCACCGCCAGCACCACCAACACCCATGCCACTCTCATGGTGTCCACGGGCCCATTTTCCACCACCTCCACCGCAGTGCCTTCTACTACCATGCCAGAGGCCTCTTCCGTTGTCAGATCTTCATCTTCTCCTCTCACACCGACCACACCGATCGTCTCCACCACCATGCTTTCCACTCATGCCCCAACGCCGCCAGCTCCCCTGGACACCACGCGCTTCACCCAGTCTGCACCTTCCCCTCCACCTGCACCTCTCCCCCTCTGCCCATGCTCCATCCATGCTCCACCATGGCTGGACGTACCCATGCTGCACTCACGGGCCGGTGGGGAGGGCCCGCAGTGGGGGCAGTGGGTGCTGAGGCATTGCTGCCTATTGCGCTGGGTGCTCTACCTGGCCTCCTTGGCTTTGCTGGTCCTGACCGTGCTGGCTCTAGCAGGCTGGCTGGTGTGGATGTGTCTGATGGGACGGCCCTCCTGGCAGAAGTCCCTGCAGACCCAAGAGGTGCAGTATCCACTGCTGAGGCGGAGGGAGTCAACAGGAAACCCTGTGATGCATCTCAGCAGCTTCAAAAGCCCCCTCCGGCGCCCCATGTTCTGTACCATCAAGGAAATAGAGTTGTGCCCAGAGGTCACTTACTGCACGATTAAAGACCTGGGGATACAGCGCAGTCCTCCTGCAAGTTCCTCCTTCTGCACCACAAAGGAGCTGTGGGTCCACCATAGGCCTCTGAATTCTTCATTCACGTCTTTCTCCAGGAAGCTGAGGGTAACAAACCTCAGCTCCCTGAGGACCCCTTCTGCCTACAGCCTGGACAGGGGTGTCAAGGCCATCGGTGATGTCAGAGTGAAATATGCTGGCAACACCTTGTAACTGCTTCTGTGTGTTTAGAGAAAGAGATGGAGGGTCATGTCTCTGCTTCACGTACCCTCATTTTACAAGGGAAAGATCTGCTTGCCCATATGGAAGCCATCCAGCTCCTTCCCCTAGCATTACCCTCCCACGCTCTGAGGTTTCTTTGTCTGAAATAATTACTTGGGTACTGGTCGGGGAGCGATGTCCTAAACTGGTCGTGGGATGATTGATGGAGGTGACTTAGAAACTAATGTTATATTCACATTTTAAGAAAAGGTACAGCGTTGAAGAAACTTCCAGGGTGGAGTGCAGCTGATATGCAACGAACGTGTTCCCCTGTAGTTCCCTAGGCCCCGCAATCTTAGAGTCAGCAGATTGTAAGGTGGAAAAAACCTGCATAGAGAGCGGGATGGTGTGAAGATATCGTAGCCAAACTCTGTGCATCAGCACAGGGAATGGGAACTTATGGCACTGTGAATACTGATAAGCTGCATCGTTGTTACCCTGAGCCAACAGTTTCTTATTTTTTGTAGAACTCATGCCCTTAAGTTGAACTTTGCTTGTTATAATGTCATTATAATACCAAAACACACCTCCATCCTAAAGGCTACCCACCTCCAAGGTGTGACCACCCCCTCACTGTGTCTGCACTCTGAATTTTTGCTAGTCTATACCTTTAAATGCGAAGGGAGGACATTTTACACCAATCGTGACACAGGTATGTATGACTAGAGTCCCTCAAGCTCCACCCGAAAGGTAAAAAGTAGTATAAAGATGGTTTAAGAATAGAGAGATATTGTGGAAGATACCGTCGCAGACAAGTCAGGAAGACACCATCATGAACCATCGCTGACTTCTGGCACCAGCTGACAGGCTGAGCCTCTTCCCCCCTCATAGGAACACCTACTGGAAGAGATCCGAAGACTCAGCTGTACCCAGTGCTTCCCTGGGAAACTTAGAAATCTCTGTGTAGAGTTGTTCTACGCTACTATCTTACTCAAGTTGTTTTATGCTGGTGTATTACTTGCATGTGCTTTGCAGACAGTGTATTATCAATGACAATCCAAAAGACTCTGCAATTCTGTGGCTTAAATAAACTGCACTATCGATTGCTCTAGCTGTGAGGGTTCTCACTGAACGGGACCAAACTTCTGAAATCTGGCTCTGCCAGTTCATTGAATGCGACTACACCAAAAGGGCATTGTGCTGTTCTGCATCCGTAATCATGGCAGTTCAACACACTGAATGCGACTGGACCTATGGTGCCGAATTGGGCATCACTCAGGACCCACAACCCCTCCCAAACTCTGTAAAGGGCACACAGTGCCTTCCAAAGCCACCAATTAACACTCTAGTCCCCCCAGGATCCTCCTGAATCCCACCCACGGGACACAAAAAACCCTCAATATCCCACACGGGGAACCCCAAAACACCCATGGGAATCCCCCCGCAACTTCGAGTGACCTCGACATGGCTTCATATGTGGTCCTATCTGCTAGAATGGGGTCTTTTCCAGAGACTGACAGTGGCGTTGCCGTTTTCCTTCTTGTATGGGGTTGAAAATACAAACGCTAAATGGGAAGATGAGGATTCTGTTGCAGTTCCCGTATTTCCAAGAAAACTTCCCATCCTGCGGTATTCGTGGCGTTTTTACTGGCATTGGTGGAAAGAGGTGGTTTGCATTTTTAGGTTGCCTTCAGCTTTCTGGCTGGCTTTGCAAATCTGGCTTGTGCTGTGTGCCCTGAGGAAAGGTGGGCCTTGACCCTGGGAGCGTTGCTGCTTCAAAGCGCTAGCTCTTGAGAGAGCTTCTGTTCAGTCCAAGTGTTTGTCAGGTACCAAGCTTCCAAGGCCAGGCTGGCAAGAAGTTCTCTTTTCCAGCTACGGTCCATGTTCCTGGCAAGAATGCCTTACAGTGAGCAATAGACACTGCTGCTGGGTTGGAAAACTTGCTTTCTCCGTCTATTTTCCGGTTGGCCAAAAGTCTCTTGCCCTTCTTTGCTTTCTTTTGCAAGCTCGGGCTCTTTCCTAGTCCCGGTCCCCCCCACGTCTGTGATGTCATTATGGGGCACGTTCCAGAGCCAGCAGACAGGCAGGGCTTCTACTACGACGCCAGAGGGAGGGCAAGGACAAAGTGCCGTAAGCACCCCAGAGTGGCAGAAGCGTCTCCCACTGCCTCAGGCTTGGAGGTGGGCGACAGCTTGCCTGGCGGCGCATACTCCTCCTCCTCCCCCAGGGAGAGGAAGATGAGCGCTGTGGCTTACACCGCCTTCCACGGGCTTTGCCCGGAAGGGACGCCAAGCGACGTGACCATCAGCGTGGACGGCGTTGAATTCAATGTGCACAAGACGGTGCTCTCCAACTGCAGTGCGTACTTCGGGTGAGTGCTTGAAAGAGGAGGGGCTGGGGCCAACCAGCGCTCCCTGCTCCGTGCCACACTGTGCCTGGCTGTGTCTCCAGCGCTTCCCTCGGCACTCCAACTCTCCTCCAGCAGTTCCCCCTGGTCCTGCTCCCTGCCCAGGCACCCAAAGGCCTCCACAAGCTGGAAGTGGTGTCTGAGAAGGCCCAGCTAGGGTGTGGGGCTGGGAGCGTGGCCAGCCTGGCTGCTCCGCTGTCAGGCGGGAGGCTTTCCTTCCCCACACACGGCTACTCTCTGCTGTTCTTGAAGCCAGGTGCCCACTCGCCCTGTGGCTCCTCTTGAAAACAAGCGGCCAGTAAAGCCTTCCTTCCTCAAACTCCACGGCCTCCCAGCGTGGCTACTGCTAGTGCCCAAACGGGTGCGCGGGGAAGGGGGCACAGGGGAGAACGGGCTCAGGGTTTCCCACGGCAAGGCCGCTTTCTTCCCCAGCAGCACTCTCTTGGTTTTTTCAGCGATGTGTTCTCCAGCAACTGCAGCAGTGCCGACAGCAGCGTCTATCAAATCCACGGCGCTTCCCCTGAAACCATGGGGCTCCTCATCCAGTACGCCTACACCGGCACAGTGCCCCTCATGGAGGACAACGTTGAAAGTTTGCTCGTGGCAGCAGATCGGTTCAACATCCTGGGCATCGTCAGCCTCTGCTGCCACTTCTTACAAGCCCAGCTGTGCTCGGAAAACTGCATCGGCATCTGGAGATTCACCCACTATTACTACTGCGCTGACCTGCAAGAAGCGGCCCACGAGTTCACCCTGCGTCACTTGGAGGAGGTGACCAGGGTGTCCGCAGAGTTTCTGGAGCTCTCCTTCAATGACCTGCAACGCCTGCTGGAGAAGGGGGAGCTCCCTGTGAGAGAAGAGGCCATGCTGGAGGCCGTTCTCACCTGGGCTGCTCATGACCTGCCCAACAGGAGGCAGCACATTGTCTTCTTGCTGAGCAAGGAAGGCTGGAGGAGTGGACAGAAGGGATTTTTCTTCTTAAAATAAACTCCATGTTTCTGATAGTCAAGACTTTGCTCATCACTTGTGAAGTCAGACCTTGGCAAGGGTAGGAACTTGTAGTCCACGTTCCCCGGACTGACACGTCCCTCATCCAAATCGGCAAGTCCCATTTCTATCAGTTTCATAGGATGGAGATTTCCATCGGTGTCCCAGAAGGTCCTGTTGACCAGCTCCTGGAAGAGCTGGAAGTTTGCTTGCCTACAACGCGGGGGCCTGACTTTACTCTTCCCCCTGACAGCCACAGCCCTCGCCTCCGTGAACTCCACCAGTGCCTGAGCACCTCACCCCATCCCTCTGCCTTGGGCTGTTGTCCCACCGCTTGTCACGGGCAAGCCTGATATTGTCCCCCTCCCCCTTCCAGCCTACTTTAAGGCTCTGCCAATGAGCTCTGCTCACTCGGGCGCAAAAGCTCTCTTCACACTTTCCGAAACAGGGATGTTTAAAACACACACCCAAGTCACACGCACACCCTCCACCATGCCCAGTGAACGCAGGCACCTCGTGCCCGACACCCATATCTCCCCAGGGGACTGAGGGATCCAGGCAATCCTTGTCCCCACCACCACCCATCCAGGACTCTCAGGCTGTTTGTCTCCTGCTCCCCTGTTCCTTGCGAGAAGCAGCTGGATGCCTGCTTTCCCCAGCAGAAACAAGAAGACCCAGACAAGCTGTCAGGAGCCACTTTTATTTAATCCAAGTGTGGGGGCAGGAAATCGGGGAATCCCAAGCTCCCAGTGATGGGGTCAGGGCCGGGGAGTGTAGGGTGGTAGTGTAGGGAGTCTTTGTGTCCCACAGGGTCCCCACAGCCTAGGGCATGTACCCTGGGTGCAGGGGGTGGGGGTGCGTTGCTGGAAATCACAGGAGGAACCCGTTCTGGGGAAGGGATCTGGGGGCAATTTCGTTCCGTACATGTGCCCATGGATGCTACCTGGGGATCCCAGTATGGGGTGCAGAGGTTTTAAGCCCCTCTAAGTATTATTGGGGATGTCAGGTGATCTCGAGGGGTCCTCAAGGCAGGTGGGGCCACGCAAGGCAGGGGGTACAGTGAGGACACAAGCCTGGAGGTCAGTATAGGCATGGGGCAAGGTGCCCCGAGTGATCCAGCGCCGGGTGCCTGGCTGGTAGGCATGGATCAAGTGGGTGTCCCGGTAGGTCTCATGACTGTACCCTCCCAGTACGAGCAGTTCCCCGCCCAGCACAGCTGCACCCCCAACTACATGGGCATGGGGCAGGGGGCTGAGGAGGACCCAGATGTCCAGCTTGGGGCTGTAGACCTCAAAGGCCAGCTGGTCCCTGTAGCCAGTCTGCCCATCCCGCTGGCACAACCCCCCAGCCACGTAGAGCTGCCCACCCGCCTCCTCCATGATGTGGCCAGCTCGCTGACCATTCATGGGGGCCAGAAGCTTGGCAGGCGCACCTGGGATGTAACGCAGCAAGGACGCCTGGCACTGGCTTGCCTCATCACACCCCCCTGACACGTAGAGGGCACCATCCAGGGCACACGCCGCATGCCCACACAGAGCCATCGGCAGGGGCTGGCACCTCCTGGGCAAGGAGAGAGGGAAGGGTGAAGGGCAGGTTAAGCAGGGCTTGAGTCTCATGGTGACTGCCTGCCCAGGAGCTCCTCAGTGGCAATGGTGGCCAACACCCAGTGAGCCCCAGTGGGCAGCATCAGCTAACACATAATGGATGCCCAAGGGGTGTCACCATTCAACTCTTTGTAGACCCCAAAAGACACCATTGGTCAACCCACAGTGGACTCCCTCAATGGACGATATTGGCCAACACCCAACAGAGCACCTAATGAATATAGCTGGAGATATTTAAATGATTTGTCTCATTGGCAGATGGCCAACAGACCCTCAGTGAATACTATTGGCCAAAAACTCATTCACCACCCAATAGGCAACACTGGTCAACACCCAATATCCCTTAAGGGACATGGTTGCTCAACACCCAGTAGACCTCTCCCAAAGGCCCCGGTAGGTCCATTCTCCACTGGAGGCTCGGTGACCCAAAGGCCACTCAATGGGCACCACTGGACAATGCAAGGGGCTGCTAGAGCAGACAAAAGCAGATGTCCACATGGAGTGGTCTCACCTCCAGGTGTCGCTGACCAGGTCATAGCACTCCACAGTGTCTGTGCAGTAGAGCTCCCCCGAGTTGCCACCCAGGGCGTAGATGAAATCCCCAAGTGCCACAGCAGCAAAGTAGCTCCGACCACAGGACATGCTGGCCAGACGCTCCCAGGAGTTGTCCATGGGCTGATACCTGGGTTTGAGAGGTAAAGGGGCAAGAGACTACCTGTTACCTACAACACCGTGAGGTGATGCTGGCACCACTGAGGGCAACAACCCACCTATAATGAGTCAATCCCATAATGCCTTGGGTCCACAGGGTCCCCTTGCATGGGAATATCCTCTCCTTCTGGGCAATACCAAACCCTTAATGCCCTCAGGCATCTCCAGGTAGGAACACCCCTGTCCTACCCCCCCCCCAAAAAGCCTGTAACATCCCAGAGTGGAAGGGCACCTCTCAGTCCTACACCAAACCAAACTCAGAATGCCTTGGGACCACCTGACCAACTGCAACACCACAATGCCTTGGGTCCACGAGGCAGCTCTAACTCCACCAGCACCTCCTCTGATCCCACAATGTCCTGGTGCCTCAAGGCACCTCCAGGTCCTCTGTAGCCCTCACCTGTAGACACTGGCCAGGGTGTCATGGACCCCGTAGTAGCGCTTTCCACCCAGGACGTAGAGGATGTTGCCCACCACAGCTACAGCATGGCGGAAGCGTGGGCCATCAGGAAAGTGCCCCAGTACCCGCCACTCCACCTGCTTCACCAGCCCCACAGCGCTGAGGTAACGGTGGGCAAACCAGAGGTGTGTGCTGGGCTTCCGGGCAGCTAGGTTGGACGTCAGTTTGTCTCCACCACAAACCACCAGCACTTCTTGCAAGGAACGCACTCGGCATGGCAGCTGGGCCATGGGGGCCAAACTTGCTACAATGAGCTCGTGGATGATCTTTGGGTCAGCTACCCCTGCAGTCACTGATGGGACCTTCTTCAGCTCCCAGGTGGACATGAGAGCAAAGCGAACAGATGACAGGACTTCCTTGGCTAGATCTTCTTGGCCATCTCTGTTGACCGTAAGCCACCGGGATGCTGCTTCCAAGGCTTCCAGTTCATGGAGGACATTGAGACCATCAGAGCGGAGGAGGCGAATGAGAAGGTGTGCAGGAAGATCCAGGAAGGCTGGTGTAGCCACCACACTGGGGAAGGTGGCCAAGATGTAGTCCTCTGCTGTGCGGCTCACCTGGGCCAGCCCATAAGCTGCAGCAAAGGCCAACACGTCCAGGCCAGTTTCTGGGGTCAGGCCACGGGTGAAAACATCCAGGCAGAGGGTGAGGAGTCCCCAGGCCTGGTAGCGCAGAGAGGTCTCAGCTGCCTCCAAGACCACGGGCCACGGCCCTGCCACAGCCCCTGTGTAGGCGAAGGAGAGGAGGAGGCGCAGCTCGGCTGGGGACAGCCCAGTGGCCAGCGGGGCAGCGGGGTCATGGGTGGCCTCCCGCATGGGGCAAGTGAAGAGGGCCCGGAAGAAGTCACAGGAGCAGCTCAGGGCCAGGCGCTGAACTAGGGGGAAGGAGGAAGAACGGTGTGGGCAGCGGGGACCCTTTGCACTGCGCGGCCCTCTGCGAACCCAGCCGTCCTGGAGCCCCCATCAAAGCCCCAGCTCTCCCAAAGGGACCAGCCCCACCAGCACCTCTACCTCCTCATCCCCACCTGGAGCCTCAGCCCCGGCGATCCCTGCCAGGGGACCCGGCCGTCCCAGCATGTCCTGCCCTCTCCCCAGCCCCCCCGGGGGACCCCCCAGCCCCAGCTCACCTGGGATGACCTCGTCCCCTGCCCGGAGCTGGAGGTCGCAGCCCAGGCCATTGGCATGGAGTTGTTCCATGGCTTTTAGTGTCTCCCACTGCTCCTCCAGGGACTTGGGACCCCCCTCCTGTGGGTCACTTTCCAGCCGCAGGGCACAGGCGGCCACCACACGGGGAGCCCCCAGGGCCCGGGCAGCCTCCTCTACCTCCTTCTCCTGGCCATGGGGCACGGTTCCCCCATAGGCAAAGGCCAGCACAGCCCGCCAGCCCCATAGTGTGGCCCCGGGTGGCAGGGGAACACGGGGTGGGGGGCCCTGGCACAGCTCTCTGGTCCTGCCCTCCAGAAAGCGGAGGAAGAAGGAGCTGATGGAGGCCAGGACCACGGCATGGGCTACATCGCCCTCCGGGCCCACGGCCACATCCACCAGCTGTCCTGCGGTGCGGAGGTGGTCGGCCGTGGCCAGGAAGTGTCCGGCGTGGGCCCCGTCCCGCAGGCTCCACTGGGCTGGGGCTGGCCCCTCTGCAACCCACATCTTGCCTGTGGGAAGACACGGAGCAGGGGGTCAGGGTGCCGTCCCCATAACCAGAGCTTTGTCCCATGGCAGGAGTCCTGGCTGGGGACACAGGGTCCTGCTACTGGCACTGTCCCACGGTGAAAGCCACTGGATCCATCGCCAAAGCCTCTACCCCATAGCTGAGGCCACCAGGAACTACTACTGCCCCACAGCTGAATTTAACGCCCCTTGGCAAAACTGCAGCCCCATAGGTGAGACCAATGGGCCACGTCGCTGCCCCATAGCTGAAGCTCATTGAACCCTTGGCATGAAGCTACTGACCCACAGCCAGTGCTGCTGCCCCAACTGAAACCCACAGCCCAATAACTCAGTCCGTTGTCCCCCATCAACCCCTCTGCCCTATAGCAGAATCCCCCAAGCCCTTCCCCAACCATTGCCCCATAGCCCGAACTACTGCTGCTCCAACGGCAGCAAAGCCGCTGGTCCCCAGAGCAGCTCCTCGGCAAAGCTGCCTCTCCCACCCCTTTGGTGCGTGGCAGCAACTGCTGGGCGCTGCCCGTCGCATGTCACGCTGCCCGTCGTGTGTCACAACGCGTGGCACTGTGAGGAGCGTGGGATGTTGCCCGTCGTGCGCCCTCCTGCCCCGTCGGGGTGCGCGGATCCCGGCACAGCGCGCTGCCTCACACCGCGTTGCGCTGCACAGTCGCCCCCCCTGCCCCGACACGAGCGGTGCCTCGTGTGTTCCTCATTGTATTTGCGCGACATTGCGTGTCCTCGCTCGGGCCGCGCCGCTTTGCAGCCCGGCGTGGAACGTGCCATATCCTGTATTGCTGCGTGGCATGCCGCGCTGTGCCGTGCCACGCACTCATCCCCCCTTACCGCCCGCCGCCGCTCCGGGAAGCTCCTGTGACCCCCCAGGAATGTGTCCTGGTAATTATAGCCCAGACGGGACACGTGGCCACGGCCGAGAGCTAGGAGAGGCCCAGGCGGAGGGAGGTCCAAGGCCCCGGAGCCCCGGGATGGGGTGGTGGGGACACCGGGGTTCCCTGAGGACAGACAACAGGGCAGGTGGAAGCTGCCGGGAGTTTTTTTTTCCCCTTTCAGGCCGTGGGAAGGCAGGGCTGGGAACCCCAGGTTGCCCCGGCCAGGTCCTGCTGGGGGTTTCGGGACCATCAGACCCTCCCCAAACCTTGCTCACCTCCAGAGCCCAGGGTGAAGCATGGCGCCCCTCAAATGTCCTTGGGTGGGAGAGAAACACCCTCCCTGCTCCCCCAGCCCCATGGGGGTGACACCCCACCACCAACTGAACTGGAGCCCAGCCCCATTGACCCCAGCCCCAAGTGCCCCCAGGACCATTCTGCGCCCCCCTGGACTCCCACCAGCCACAAAGAGCACGTACCAGGGAGCAGCACAGCCTGCCATGGCTGTAACTGTGTGTTCCCGCCCTGTGACGCTCTGTCCCCTCCTCTGCTGTCCTTGGTTCCCCGATCTCCTTGTCTCCAGTTCCCCCATCTCCTGTCCCCTCCCCTCACACCTCCCTGTGTTCCCCTGCCCCACACCCCTGCTTCCCCCGGTGCCCATATTCCCTGTCTTCTATTAACTCGCATCCCCGTCGCCAAACACCCCTGTCCCCTCATCTTCCCATGTGTCTGGATGAACTCCGCGTCCCCAAAGAGGACAATTTCACAGCCTCTCCAATCCATCTTCCAGCACTCATCTACCCCAACTGTGAGACTTTCTTTTTTCCCTTCTGTCTAGTTAGAATTTCCCTTTCTGCATCTTGTGCTTGTTATTTCCCGTCCTTTACTGTGCACCTGAGCCCGCCTTTCTGTAACCACCGAATTGTGAAAGAATAGCATTAGATCAGCCCTTGACCGTCTTTTTTCCAGGCTGAAGGATGCAGTTCTCTCCTCTTGCCTCCTGTGCCTCAATCCTCCACACTTTCCCGGTGGCTTTGCTGGACACGCTTCAGTTTGCACACACAGAAAATTCAACCGGACACAGCCCTGAGCTCCAACTTTGAGCAGGAAGATCTCCAGGGCTCCCTTCCAACCTCAGCTACTCCCCAGTTCTAACCCTGAGGCTGTGGGCTCTAGACTTCCTTGAACGCTTCTCAGAGAAAGCCCCCAGGCTCCCAAACACCTTGTGGGCAACCCATACCTCCCTCCCCCGCCCCAAATTCCTAATCCTCGACCTAGAGCCTCCTCAGAAGTTTTGACTGATGGTCTCTGTGTGGCACTCTCAATCCTTGCCAAAAAATCCCACAGGACCCAGTCGAAACTACAAGAACAACTCCTAAAAAACCAGGCTGAAAATGGTAACTGCACCCCTCAAGCTTGTGCGCGCAATATCGAGTCACGGCAAAGTGTGACTTGTGCATGCAAATGAAATCTCAGCAGGAGCAGCAGATCGAAGGTTCCTCTGCGACGGCTCCACCTTTTTGCATCTGAGCCCCAACACTGGAACCGGCCGGGGGACGTCAAGATTCCGTGACAGCGGCTGAGTTGACAGTATCTTTATTGCACAACGTCTCATTAGACACAGCGTTCACAAGACAGCTCGCAGGGAGGAAAGGCTCATTCACAGCTTGGGAGGTCCCGTCAGCCTCCAGCCCTCCTTGTTACCTATCTTCATGAGGGCAGCGGTAATGCCAAACCCCAAACAGGCAGTGGTACCCGTCATGTAACTGTGCGCTGGGAAAAAACCAAAGCAAACCATAAGAGACCTGGTAGGGGACAAGTACTACACAGTAGATCTCGACAGATCTTTCCATGAGCTATTCCCTTGGCCACCAGTAACGCTGTTTGCCAAGAGAAATCAGAAAAGTGACCTTTTTCTTTTTTTTTAAATTAAGTTTCCCCACGCTGTTAGCTTGCAGTTTGAAACACCCATCTCTATAGTCCGCTACCCCATCTCCTTACGTGGGCAACCTTAAATTCCTTATTGCAGTGACAAAAATAACAATCCTTGCTTCGAACTCTCATCAGCTCAGCAACCAGGAAAAGTAAAGATAAACTCGATTTCACCACAATTACACCTTAAATAAATCCCTCGCACCTTGAACACTGAGTCTGAACATGCCCGCAGAAAACAGAGCTGCGTAAGTGTCTGCAGGAGCTAATCCAGCCTGAGAAGTGCATGAAGAATTTACAAGGCAGACGCTGGATTATATTTTCCATGTAAAATGAATCACGTTTGTCGCCAAGAAAACATGGATTTCCACAGTTAACATTTTTCATACCCTGCAATTCCAGGCTGTAACCGGCAGTACTGGCTCAGCCTTCTGCAGCAGTATTTATTTTAGCAAACCTGTGCAATGAAGCGTCAACAAAACGGGTATGAAATGGAATTCACATGCTGAGATGAATCTTTACCAAACACGCCTGGCATCAACAATATTTTACAATTCCCCCTGACAGAAAGGTTTCTAAAACCAGAGAGGGCTCATTTCATGACCGGCATTATCCACATTTACCTCTTGCACCTAAGACAGCTCCCGTCGCACAGCCTCCTATGAAATAGTTCAAGGGATCATCTGGTTCCTCTCGGATTTGGGCACTGAGGCAGGTAGTTACGCCAAACACGGCTCCCAGTGTAGCTGCAAACGAGAGGTAAAACAACAAAACAAACCCCCTCAAGTACCTGAGAATTACGTACATACAAAGTACACTTCTGAGATGCACGGCGCTGTACAATGGTTCCTCTGGGAGAAAAGAGGAGAAAGAAGCAAAATCTGCTTTTGGGTACCCGGGGCCCTCATATCCCAGCCACTACGGTGAGACGCAGCATCATACGAGTCCCATCCAGCTCCTTCTGTCTCCTCCTCCGCTCCAGCCGCGCAGCCACCCCTGTGCTGTGCAGGTCCTGCTGCGTGCAGGATGCCCGGGAGCCCCGCTGCGTGCCGGCACGCTGGGCAGCTGCGCTCCAATGGCTGCGGACAAACATCGCCCCATCCAGCTTGGTTATTACCTCAGCCTTAAGAAGACCCCCCCAGACGAGGTACGGGGCAGCCCCCAAACAGCCAGGGGGCAACGGCAGAGAGAAGCGGGTTTCTCTGCAGCGCGTTCCCCAGGGAGCAGCAGGCAGCAGAGCTCTGCTGGGGCTCTGGGCTCAAATCAAGTCGCGAGTCCCCGCGAATGCAGCCTCGCAGGGAGTCGGGCAGAGCAACTCCGACGGCTCCGCTCTCCTTAGGGTCGGTTCGTCCTGGCGCTTTACCCCTCTCCTCGCCTGGGGCTTGCAATGGTTTTTGGAGAGCAGAAAATCGGATTGAGTTTGTAAATTATTCTTTTTGTAAACTGATTTTGAAAATTGATTGCATAAATTGAATTAAGAAACCGAAAAGTAGCATCGTCTTGGGCACTGAATTACATGCCTCGACCCATCAGACCCTACATCCATATAACTGAAAAGTTTGGGAAGCGGCTGTGTCAAGCAAACACACTAAAAGTTTTTCTTAGTTTGTAATACGGGTTCTTGCTCGTGCCATGTGAAACTGGCTACCAGGCACCATCTGCAGATTTCAATTCATCTTTCTTGGGAACAATAAAAATGTCCAGGATAAAAATTTTCAATCTCTATGGTAAACTCGTAAACCACAAGCTCATGTTACAAACCTCTGCAGTTTTTCAGCAGAAAATGCAATTATGCTCATCCTGAAATCAACTGAAAAGAGGACGGAAGAAACAAACCCCACAGACCAAGGGCTGTATTTCAGCTGCCCTGCTTTGGGCCAAGGAGCTTCAGAGCACACGGCTTCAGAGCACAAGCTCTGGCCCCGTAACCGCGGGCAGAAGCCCTTCCTCAGGAGCGAGAACTGGCGAGGGGATTCAACACTCTGGTTTAGGACTATGGGATTTATTGCAATTATAATTGGTCACGTTATCCAGTCCAATCATAATGACTTTTTATGGCCCACCTCATTACAGGAGATTCCAGGTGCTGTTTTAGAGTTGAACAGCTCAAAAACGGAGATGTGGACTGCTTGTGAACCAGCTTCCAGTCCAGAGCACTCGTGCATGGGGAGACAGAGGTGACAGAACCCATTAAACCAGACTGAAAACCAAGACGGGTTTAGGGAGAAGAAAACGGTGCACTGGCCAAGGGGCTGGGGGGCTTCAGCCTCGCAGAACTGCATCTGGAACAGCCCCCTCAGTTCCCCGCTCATCCCGTCAGTGAACGCTTTCTCTTGCGAAACACAGACAAGTCAAGACAACCACGTGGTTTCTCCTTGGCTATACAGCACGATGGGAAAAACCCCACCATTTATTTTCCTTTTGCCATCAAAACATTTTGTTTGCTCTTCACTGAGTGTGATTTAAGTGCAATGCCTAAATATATG
This sequence comes from Chroicocephalus ridibundus, assembly GCF_963924245.1. Lineage (NCBI taxonomy): Eukaryota > Metazoa > Chordata > Aves > Charadriiformes > Laridae > Chroicocephalus > Chroicocephalus ridibundus. The sequence goes on along the minus strand of NC_086305.1, from coordinate 6,451,991 downwards.
AAATAAATGATTAAGCTTGCTTACACTACACTTTCTTCCAGAGACTTGCGGTTTTGCAAATACTGAAAATACGTACCTCTTATTCTAGACTGCAAAAATATGCATTACCTAAACTTTAAATGAAGTACATGGCTTTAAATAAGGACCATGGGAGGCAGATAGTGCCTCAGATGCATCTTCAGCCTGAACTGACAGGGCTGTTCTTCTGTCTCAAGCATTAATCCCGGAGTTTCTATTGCCATCATGCATGATTACTGGTATCCAACAGAAGACATTACCCAAGCGTGAGTAACTATTCTATTGTGTTCTAATTTGACATATAACTAAGTAGCGTGTTTGGGGAAATACAACCAAAGGAAATACTGGCTGTAAAGCTTTGCAAGTCTTTCAATCCCAAGCACAGACCCAGGTGGGGGATGAAGGGATGGAGAGCAGCCCTGAGGAGAAGGACTCGGGGGTGTCGGTGGGGGAGAAGCTCCACACGCCCCGGCACCGTGCGCTGGCAGCCCAGAAACCCCCCGCAGCCTGGGCTGCATCCCCAGCAGCGTGGGCAGCAGGGCGAGGGGGGGATTCTGCCCCTCTGCTCCGCTCGGGGGAGACCCCCCTGCAGTGCTGCCTCCAGCGCTGGGGCACCGACAGCAGAAGGACACGGAGCTGTTGGAGCGGGGCCAGAGGAGGCCCCGGAGATGCTGGGAGGGCTGGAGCCCCTCTGCTGGGAGGACAGGCTGAGAGAGCTGGGGGGGTTCAGCCTGGAGAAGAGAAGGCTCCGCGGAGACCTTCCAGCCCCTTCCAGGCCCTAAAGGGGCTCCAGGAAAGCTGGGGAGGGACTCTGGAGCAGGGAGGGGAGCCACGGGACGAGGGGGAAGGGTTTTACACTGAAAGAGGGGAGATTGAGATGAGATGTGAGGCAGAAATTGTTTGCTGTGAGGGGGGTGAGCCCCTGGCCCAGGTTGCCCAGAGAAGCTGTGGCTGCCCCATCCCTGGAGGGGTTCAAGGCCAGGTTGGCCGGGGCTTGGAGCAACCTGGGCTGGTGGGAGGTGTCCCTGCCCAGGGCAGGGGGTGGCACTGGGTGGGCTTTCCGGTCCCTTCCAGCCCAAAGCATTCCACGATTCCGTGATTTTAGCACTTCGGCTCTCGGCTTCCGTCCTCACCACCACGACCTGCCCTCGGAGGTGCGGGGTCGGGACACACGAAGGGGAAGGTGGCGGCTGACCGCGCAGGCCGCAGCGGGGGTTGCCCGAGAGAGCGCCGCCGGGACGGGCGGTCCCTTACCCATGGTGACGCTGTCCGCGGCGGCCATCTGCAAGGCGGCCAGTGCCGAGTGGGGCTGCTGCAGGATGATGCGGTAGGCCGTCCCGACCAAGCCTGCAACACAGGGCGCCGTCAGTCCGCGCCGCGCCGGCCCCCGGGGCCCGGGCTCCCGCCGCCGCGGCCTGGCCGGGCCGCGCCGCCGGCTCCCGTCGGTACCGCTTGGGCGCCGCCCGGCCCCGCTCCGCCACCCTCCCGCCGCCCTCAGCCGCGGCCCCGGGGCTCACCCGCGGCGGCGCCCACGCGGGTGGTCAGCCAGGCGCGGCGCGGGCAGTCCTCGCCCTCGGGGCCGTCCCAGTAGCCCGCCATGGCGCCGCAAGGGCACGGCGCGAGCACGGGCCAGCGCTCGCGAGAGGACGGCCCCGCCCCGCCCCCGCGGCCCGCCGGGTCTGCGCGAAGGGGGCCGGGCCCCGCCGGCGGTGAGCGGGGCCGTCACAGGCCGGGCGAGCGCCGTCCTGAACGGGCCGGTGCCGCCTCAGCGTCTCCCGCCTCCGCCGCTCCCTCCCCGCGGGCCGGTGCCTCCGGCCGGACCGTCCCTGCAGCGCCCGGCCGGTCCGCGGCGCTCGGGGTGCTGCCGGAGGGCGCAGCTCCGCGGCCAGACCTCGACAGCGCACGGTTCTGGTGGCTCCGATCCTCTGATTTTTCAGCGCTGGCTGCTTTGTCGAGGTTTGAGGGGTGTGTGTGTGTGTGTTTGGGGTTTTTTTTTTTTTGTGCAGGGGCTGTAGTTATCGCTAAAATAGTACTTGTATTACTTTTTATGACTTTTCAAGGACTCTAATGCTCTAGCAGCCTCTGTACGCTATTATACTTGTCTCTTTTTTTCCTTTCTGAAATACTGAAGGTATTTTGACACACTGTAGGCCATGCTGTCTGTATGTATTTTTCCGGTTGTTCTCTGTTCGCTAATAAAACTCCCGTGCTTTTGCAGGGGTGTCCCTTCAAGCCAAGCTCGCCCAGTTCTGGTTTCTCCCGCCCTGAAATAACTCCAGCGGTGGGCTGGAAGGAGTCCATAATGGGTTGGACACTTCGCTCAAGCTTTCTCTCACCCCTCTACTTCTCTTTCCCCTTTGTGTGAAAAGTTTATTAAATACTTTCCCAATTACGCTGGAGTCCCCCCCAGCACCCCTACTCTGGGAGACAAGCTTGGAGCCGGGGGCTGTGCCTGCTGCTGGTCCCCCCAGTGCTCCCAGGCCAGGGCTGGTGGTTCCCAGCAGGACGCTGTGGGGAGGGCAGGGGGACACGTCCCAGGGCCGGAGGCTGCCAGGAGCTGCAGCGGTGGCTCACCAGGGCCTGGCAGGGTCTGGCTTCACTCCAGCGCTGCCTCCAGCACCTGTCTCAGAGGACTTGGGGTATATTAGCGACAGGGGGTCCTTCCTGGACCAGAGGAAATGGTCTGAAGCTGCGGCAGGGGAGGTTTAGATTAGATATCAGGAAGAATGACTTTACTGACAGAGTGGTCAGGCACTGAACAGCCTGCCCAGGGAGGGGGTTGAGTCACCATCCCTCGAGGTGTTTAAGAAACATCCAGATGTGGCACTTCAGGGCATGCTCTAGTGGCACAGATTGGAGGGGGTTTGGTTGGACTCGATGATCTCAAAGGTCCTTTGCAACCATGAAGATTCTATGATTCCTCATGTCCCAGAGGAGCAGCAGGGACACGGTTCTGCTTCCTCTTTGCCCCCAAAAGGTGCCTCTTCTTACAAATGCAAACCCGAATGCAACAGTCAGCTACTTACTGGCAGTTTATTAAAGGTAGTTGTTTATAGGTCATTCCTGAGCGTGTACGATAGAGTGGATTCACAGCACAGAGGAGCCAGGTGGGACTGAGACTCTTCCCCCCTTCTCTCCTTGTTTGCAGCAGGTTTGTTACGTGCGGCCACGAACACAGCACCTGGCTTTGTGCAGCTCTTGGCTTTGCCTGACCTATAGACCACAGTTCCCCTAGGGACCGGCCACCTGCTGCTACGGTTTATTTTTCTAGAAGCCTGTCCTCCGGCTTCTGAATGCGGTAAGACACTGCCTAGGCAATTAGTGCTCATTAGAGAGCTGTACGATGAGTACAATGTAACTTACCTTACTATAAACAGGCAAGTTCCAGGGAAAGCAAGGTATAAATCAATCTAGGTGAGCAACATTACTCTTAAAACAACTTGACTCCATGTATTTTATGATTAACTGTGGACTATGGCTACAGAGCAGTTCTCTGATGCAGAGGGTGTTAGTTCCCTTAACTGTTCAGTGTGGGGAGTGACGTGCCATCATGCTACAAGCTGCAAATAACTTGGTGTCCTTCTACCTCTGAAACTTTTTTATTTTAGAAACGGGGACAGAACCACCCGCAAGCAAGTCACATTCAGAACATTTCCCCATCCTCCCCTCTTCCAGGAGCTTTTTGGATGGCCTTACTCCCTAGACCTCCCATCTGCTCCAAAGCTCGCATTTGGAACCAGGAATTGTATCTTGTCTGCAAACCGGACGATGGGGAGCGAGCCACGTTCCAGCGGTCGCTGTAAAGAGGCATTTCCCGTGTACAGTTAGCACAGGCTGAGGCGCTGCGCGGGCTGCTCAGATAACCGTTACCAGCAGCAGACGGCCTCCAGCTCAGGGCTTGACCGATACCCCCTGCCCTCCTGAACAGGAGAGGACACCAGATACAACATTGCTACTTTGCTTTTCCCAGGTTTCGGGAGAAGCTGAAGTTAAGCTAAAAGAATTGATCCAGGGATGGCTCATTTGAAACGTCCCCCACGTTGAATCCACAGCTATCCTCAGGAAAGGCGTTCACTGCCCACCCCCGGAATTACCAGCGTTCTTGATGAGAAATTCACCTTTCGTATTTTTAAGCCCTTGAAAGGAGGTAGTTGAAAGGGAATTCCAAACACTGTCTTTAACTGAGACTTTTATTTACAGAAATTATCTTTGAGCATTTCTTTGCAAGATACCTGTACCATTGAGTCTAGAGTAGCAGTTCTCGCTCACCTCTGTTGCTCTGTGCTAATCTCCACAGGGGGAGGGGGGGAAAATTACCCTGGAAAATTAAAATACCTTTATAGCACTGTCCAAATTTATCTGCTACCTGCATAACAGACTCTAGGATTCAGGTTAAGCAAGTCAGTGCACAGAAAGACCAAAGAACAAGGGGAGAGAAGCGCACAGTGAAAAGTCAGTTTAATGAAATCTTGCATGACAAATTATGGCAATTATCATAATTGGAATTCCTAAAACTAGAGAGGATTACGGGGAAACATGGTAAATTTTCAAATATGTAACATGTTTCTAGAAAGGAAATAAACCGTTTTCTACACTCACTGGGAGAACAAGAGGCCAGTCAAACTGCAGAAGGGGACGCGTCAGGAACAGTCACGCAACGGCAGCGATACCTGCGCAACGGAATCGATGCCTCAGTGACTGGGAACAGGGGGAAGAGTCATTACAACGTCAGGGGGTTTTATTCCTGCAGGCTTCTAACATTTCGGACACCCGCCCAGCCCGGTTTCAGTGGAGGGCTGCCAAGGACTGGTTCATTTAGATCCTTCCCTGCCCTGTCTTCTCTGGAGTAAGCGCACCGCGCACTGGGAACCAGGCTGCAAAAGATGATGTAACTACACAGTTTCTTACCTTAGCGCTTGTATTTCCTGGGGGTGTAATCTTAATTTTACAGTAAGAGGTTTACTTCTGGTTTTAGTATCACCACCATTCTCGCAACATTTTCCCCATCAGATGTGCTCAACTTTTATACCCTTCAGTATCTTTTTTTTTTTTTTGAAAGGCCGTGCCCACATCAGCAGCAGCAGCCAGAAGACGACATACAGCAATTGCTAACAACATCCATACGTTAACAACTGACCTAAGAGCAAAGACGCAGCAGGAGGGCGCTGCGAGGGGCAGACTGTTGTACGAAGGCAGAATCATCCCCCTCCCTCCGAGCAGCCATTGCCCAGCACCGCGCCGGGCTCAGGGCGCTCTGTGGGCTTGTTTTCTGATAAAAGTTTTAATAGAGTCCCCACCTGTGTTTTGATATGACAGTCTTACATAGATCTTTCAAAATACATAGGCATGGCCTGCTTTTACCTGTCACTAGTTCACTCAGGCTTAAAGCAGAGAGCGAAAGAAGGGTTTCGCTTGTTGGGCAGGACCCGAACCCAGCCCATGGCCCATTCCGTCAGTGGTTCACGCTAATGTTTTTCTCTTCCCTATAAACATCTGTGCAAAACTTCCGGATGAAACAAAATTTGAATCAGTAAATAATTTTTTTTATTTACTGATTTTTTTTTTTTTGAATATTGATTTTTTTTTTTTTTTTTTTTTTAGAATGCTCTAGGGGATTGTGTATCACCACTAAGCCCCGTCAAAGCAAGCATGCTTATTCCATTTTTCTGAAGTTTCACGCACCACCAATTTCATTTTCGGTGAGACCGCACAGACCCCGTGGAGTTTGGGACCAGGAAACTATTCCTGGTATCCTGCTCTTCCTCCACAAGCAGGCCCTGCTGACCAAGACGCCTTATTCATTTCTTTAAGCTGACAACAAGCAGCTTTACACTGCAAGGCTGTTTGAAAAGAGTACTTTAAATCCGAGTATCTCAGCGTAAAAAGATCCAAGATGCAAAATGCAGATCACTTATTTGAAAAACGCAGAAGATCCCCAGACCTTGTGATGCAGAAACAATTGTGCGGTTGGGCATCAGGACACAAGGTGGGCTGCTGTCAGCGAGCTGCAGGAGAAGGGGTGCGGGAATAGGTTTGGGATTGTTTAAAAAAAAAAAAAAAAAAACCCCATAACTCTAAGGAGGGGAAAAAAAAACCAAACCCAAAATGCAAAAAGACATGAGCAGACAATCCAGAGAAATCACAAATGCAGCGGCACAGCTGATCATTAGCCTTTTCCACTCCCCAGAAAAGTAATCCAAGATGTTCCTTCGAGGGCCTATCAAGAAAAGCAACCCCGACAGCTTAAGTCTCCAACAATGGTTAACAACAGACAACAGGTAAAGTTACACATGTTCTTGACACACACCCCCCCCCCGAAGAAAAGTGTGCATTAAGGACATAAGGACTGTTTTGCTAAACATAAGGACTGTTTTGCTATTTGAATAATTTCAAAGTTGCTTTTGTGCTACAACGTGGGTTTTCATTTTCAATTCATGCTACGTTAAATGCTGCTTTAATTTTCTTTTAAATGGTGCGGTTTTAGGTCTCCTTAACCTACAGGAGAAAGAGCAAGCGAGAAATCATCTATCAGTAAACTATAAAGGAAACATCAAAATTTGGGGAATTTATAGGGAAAGTGACCTGGTCACTGTTCTTAGTGACTACCAAATTCCATCTGTCCTGGACAAGAATATACCATATGTTTTAATAACAAAATAAAACTCAACTTTCACACAAAAGTGTCCGGATGATTAGAAAACATCCAAAGCAAAAAAGTAAGTTTTGTTTACAGTAGGAGTACTTCAGAATTACACACAGGAAAACACATTCTTGCTTTTATTTTGGTGGAACAGAATACAATATCCTTCAGCCCAAACTGGTCAAAGCTGGCAATATCACCTTTCTCTTCATGCTGCAAGACTTCAGGAAACGGAACGGGGACAGGAAGGGTTAGAAGTTAATTTTCTATTTAAGGCCGTTAATTCGTCAAGGTATTTTAAAAAAAATGTACTCAACTTTAAGCATGAATGCATTGACTTCAGTAAGATTACTCACATATAGTTAAGTCAGGCAAGTGCTTAAATGGCTTGTTGAATCAAGCCATTAAATTGAGAGCTACTTTATTATACAGATTTATTTTAATGGCTGACCGAGCTCATCACATGAGCCTGTTTTATTCTTCCGAGGGCTAACAGCTGTCTCCTCATCAACTTTTCTGAAGGTGTAACCTGTATGCCTCCTACGCTTTACTGTAGCCACAAAAACATATAATTTTCTAAGAAAAATCGTATGCAACATCTATTATATATAGTGGCTTAGCTCTCCCTTAAATAGTAACAGAAAAGAACAGTACAAAACAATAGTTTCACTTTTTCAACACACAAGAGCATCTTATTGAAAAACTAAAATAAAAAAGTATCACCACAATATAAATCCCCAAATAATAATAATGAAATGGGAAGAATGAAACCAAGTTAGCAAAACATCCTGGGGACTTTAAAGTCTCTTATTATCGCATTTAAAAAAAAAAAAAAAAAAGCTTTTCTGGTGAACCACAATGTTTTGTTTCTCTCTGTTTACAAACCCACTAGACAGGGAACAACGGTGTCCACAACCTACGTTGGGATTAAAAGGTAAAAACATAATCTGCCCCATCTGCAGTCCCAAAAGAGAACGAACCCAAACGGGCAGTCGGTGAGCGCAGGAACTGGTGAGCACACGGTTTCCCTGCAGGTGGCAGAACTCGTAAGGGGGAGCAGGGGTTACCAAAGCAGAATTCGAGTTGGAACCATGTTGGAAAGTTCTATCTTGGAGGCCTGCAAGACATGAACTACTGAAGAAACAGTCAAAAGGTCCCAATGAAAAGCTGTGACAAGCTGTAATGTGCCATTTCAATTACAAGGATGAGGGGAAATGTTTGGTTTTTTTTTTTTTTTTGGCTCATCAATATGATGAGCTTTCACGTCCCAAACCACATTCAGGTAGTTTCCAAGTCTGCTTTTTTTGTGTGGAATCTACTGATCCAGACCAAAAAACCAAACAAACAGAACAGGGATGCACGGTTCTTAAGTCCTGGAGCCTTCAACACTGCCTGAAATAATAGCTGGCCTGGGGTATCCAGAGATGCCTGCAAGATGGTGTTCATAGCAGCCTTGCAAGCACATCGGCTCACATCTGCTATGTGCTGCCAACATTCTGCCCGTCACCTTCATCAGTAGGACCTGAAACAAACAAAGCAGTTCTTTGTCATAAGAAATACCTTTTGTTTCTTGCCTTACAATAAGAGATCCTACCTGAGAAGACGAGAGAATTCTCAGATTTAGGATTTCAACTGTAGAGTTCTCCCTCCCCTTACATCTTACTTCTCCAGATTAAGTTCTGTCCGCTGCAGAATTTTATGTTCTTGACTAATCTGGTTTGGGGACGCCAGCAGCATCCCACAGCCTAAAGTCTCAGTTTGCAGTCTCTTCGATCCACCCACTGCTTTTGTTCATATTCATTCCTTTTCCCGCCCCCCGCAGTGAATGAGGACGGAGGTCTGGTCTCAGTCAAAGGTGGGATGTTCTAAACCATAGGGAAGCAAAGCACAGACGACTCCTCAATCAGGAGTGCAGAAGGAAGCCTTCCTCAAACCAAAGACGAGTGCTTTTTTTTTTTTAAACGATGGTCTCCTCATGTACAATGAAATTAATTACACTCTTTCCAGGCCCCTTTGTAAACCTTCTGCTTTCCAAACACCACTCTACTCCAGGGTCAGCCTGGATCCTGCCTGCTGGAAGGAGCTCAAGACAGCCATCTCCGTTTACATGCAAGCCTGGGCCGTGACGAAGACAAAAAATGAAACTAGCAACCACCCCTTAAATATCCCATAAACAAAGCTAGACCTAACTGAAGCACACATAACCTTCTGCTAAACTGTGACATGTAACTCGGATGCAAGCAGCACAGGGGCCTTTATTCCAGCTTGGAGAAGCAGCAAGGAACAGTTGCATTCAAAAAGGCAATTCGTGCAGTGAGTCTTACTCCCCACACACCTGCGAGAAGCCACAGGCCAGAAGTACACCTACAACACACGGTTACAGAGAGGACAGTCTGCCTAAAAGAACCCAGAGAAAAACGTCCGGAAAACAGGAAACGCCATTGTCTTTCTTGCTTACCACTTCCGACTGATCCTGAAGGTGCAATGACATCATCATCACTGTCTTCCTCATTTGATTGCGTTACCTCTGGCTCAGGTGCTACATTCTTGACTTCTTGCTCTTGTTCCACTCTACTCCGCAAGGCCAAGATCCGATGGTGTAACGCAGCATACAACTGCCCTGTATCTTTAGAGCTTGCCTACGTTGTTTTTTTTTTTAATATTCAGAAACAAGAAAGAGGTGCAAGGAGTTACAACAGAATAAAACACTGCTTAAATAATACACAACAGTCAGGCCAAATTTCGCCATCTGCTTTTCAGTTTTCTCATCTAGGGCTTTTCAAACTAGGTCAGAATGGGCTGCGGCATACGTAGCAAGATGCTAGATACACTACACTCTGATGGTGAGAATATATTCCTCTCCACTCAGCACCAGCTTTCTCTGGCTAACGTAACCAGTACTGGCTGGTTTTATAGCCCCTTCTTCACCCAAGAGCCACACACACAGCTGTCCTGACACCTAAAAGAGATCTTGAATTAAAAAGTTTGTCTTGCACAGATTTTTTCCAGGCTTGTCAATCACTCAACTTCACATATTAGTTAATCGTAATCAAAGTCACTTGTTTCAGGATGCACTGACATAAAATTTTAACAGAAGATATAATGAGAAAACTGAATGGATATGCAGTCAGGCAGGTGATTATTCCAATTTTTTTTTTTTAACTCTCTTTTATACTGTTCAGCTGTTTCAGAGGGAAGCACTTGTGATAACCTGTCCAAGAACGCATCTTTTTTACTCTCAAAAGTTAATGGCGACTTCATGCCTTCAGAAGAATCAGGTTTTAGGCCTATCAAACTAAATATTTAATGGATATTATTTACAAGGGAACTCCCTTCGAGTACAACGAAGCTCTGTCTTCACTGTGGCAGTTAAGTCCTTACATTAACTACTATTACCGCTACCCTAAGTTAACTATAAGGTAACGAACCCACTTCTCGGATCCTTTCATTAAAAAAAATTGTTTCCATCCTGCCCATCTGTCACTTGAATCTGTCGCCTCCGTATCTGCACAATCCCCCTGCAAGGAGCTATAGCGAATAAATTATTCCACACTAGATACTTTTTATTGATACTAAAATCAGTAGTGAATAACCTGATGACAGACTAACTCCAACTTTTCAAATCTGGGGAAATGCTAAGAAGTTACCCACAAATTTCACTGCTTTTTCTTCACCAATGGATATTCTGTATCATTACGTTCCACTCTGGGCCTCCAGATCCCAGCCCCACAAACCAATGTCACAGGGGAAGCTGACCATTTGCTGCTGTTCTCTTCATTTTTGATCCATAAGAACACCTACTTCTTTAGCAGCCCCTTGTGTAGAATCGGTGTAACTCAAAAGAATGTGTTCAGACCTCTCTAAATCTGTAAGTGCTCTTGGCACATCAGAGAATGACCTTTCTTTCTTGATGACCATATCATGATCTCACGAGTGTTTTGGTAATTCTAATTGGGATTGCTGTTTCCCCATTTAGCAAGCACTGAAATCACTTTCACTGTCCTACTACTACTTGGAATACTCTGTATTAGAAGAAAATGGAAGTTAAAGTGTGTTACCCTTAACTACTGACACAATGCTCTTGACAGATATTTAGAGTTTCACTTCCAGTGAGCACCTACACATTCACCCACACAGACAACGACAGCTTTCCCATGCTACAAGTTCTGGTAGATCTAATTTTGGTTAAAAATCAGTAGAAATCTATGAAATGCCTATCTCCCTTGGTAGCAAAAAATGATTTGCATTAATCTTACACTACAGTTACAATCTCAGTAGGTGTGGAACAGATCCCATGACTCCGTGGTCAATGCTTGGGACAATCTGGCTTCCTAGGGTGACCTTTTACGTGGAATTTCTTCACAACTAGTAAGGCTTTTCAGACAAGCAGAGGCTGCCAGGCCCCTTGTCTTTGTGTAGCGAGCGGTGGTAAGGAGGTAGGGTGCAAAGAAGAATGGGAATGTTACCTCAACAAGCAAGCACCAAGTTTAGTAGGAAGGTTAAGACGTAAACAAAACCCAATACTCACTGATATAAGAAAGACTTTAACTCCCTGGTCCTCTGTATCCATGGCAGTGATCCGGATGCTCTTCTCACTGGCTTTATCGATCTGCATCTGAGCCCAGAGCTTGGTATTTAAGATTAACCTGAGACTCCCCTGAGTCCTCATCACTAAAGCCAACATACGACATCAGTTAGGTGGGAAAAGACACAACAGGAAGCTCAAACCAGCCAAGGTGGCTTTTTATTGTGTGAAAGTTTAAGTCTCTTTACAAAGAATAACAAGGGAAGGCCCCTAAAAAAGGAATCTTGTCACAACTGTTAATCACAAGAATGTAGGCTATTGAAGATTATCACTCATGTCTAAAGATACTCAGTCCAAAGTCTTACATGTTAATACAGAGTTCAGTGGTTGGATCAGAGCTGATAAGCTCAGGCTAACGCGTATTCCTGCCGCTCTGAACAACCTCGCACTATTCAAAGAGCCTTCCCCCACCACAAGCACCCCATCCCAAAAAGCAAAGAGCCCAGATCTGAAGAACGATACCATAAATTTCTAGTCAAATATTCTAGCTGTTAAATACAGCTTGCTTTTATGGGGAAAAAAGTAACTGGAACATTTGCTACAATAGGAGGATATGAAAAGATACTCCCTTTGGAGGAAATGGTTGTAAATTGAAGCAAGAAAAAAAAAAAGGTCCAAACTGCTTCTGAGTTGCTATAGCTAAGACACAACCCAAAGTGGATGCTGCTGTGTGTCATGAAGCATCCTGCGAGAACAGTGCTGACTGTCATCCAGTACCTCACTTCCCCCGGTTCCTCTTACCCAGCCGAGACTGTAATGTTCCATCATCCGTTGAGGCCATATCATTGAGTCTCAGAAGTCCTCGACCTCTTTCCACCCAAGACTGAGAGTTTTTGTCAAATACAAACAGCTTGCACTGAATCTGTAACAGAAAACATCTCTATAGCGTAGTGGTTGATTGAAGTAATAATGTATTTCAGATTCAGTCACCTACAGCCGGTTAAAAAACATTGTCAGATTTCATATTGGAATTTTAAAACGTTTATAGCTGTGGAAACCAAAGTAGTTGTCCTCTCTTTTGCAATAAATTCCTCAAAACATGCTGACTGCTTTCGTAAGGTTTTATTAACAGAAGCTATATATTCCTGAAAAATACCTGCGTTCAAGGTCAAACAACAAGAACCATTTTCAGCTAAGATACAAAATTCCAGAGAGGAAACTTATTGTGATAAGAGACTGGGTCATCTATAGTCTTAAATCAGCCGATTCTTTTTAAAGTCTTAGGTGCACTTTGCACCGCTGAACGTGGCATTTGTTACTGGGAAGACCCAGCACAACGAAAGCAAGGCAAAATTCTTCCTGTATTAACGCTGCACGTTTTTCTTAAGGACATACTGTAGTTAATAAGCGTATTTAAGTTAATGAATAACTACAATGTTAAATACATTGCGATTAAAATCGTGAGTCTTCAAGTCATGACCGAATGTCCTTCTAAAACATCACTAATTCAATTAAATACCTCAAGACAAATTCCTGAGTACTGTTTTACGGTTTCTGCTACGCAAGAAACCGGATTGCTGGCATCATAGTCCATTCCGAGTTTAAAAAAAAAAAAATCAGTAATACAATAATTTAAAAGTAGTAGAGTAATTAAAGAAATTAAAAGTGTTTAGTTCATTTAAATTTTCTTCAAATAATTGTTCTGTAGGCCACAGAAGGTTTGATGTGATTGATTCAGGAAAGTATGCTTAAGATTGGTCTGGACGGCCCAAGCACGAAAATTTATTCAGAAAGGAAATTAAGAAACAATAAGTACGGATCTCATAATAAATATGCAAAGTTTGCATTTTAAGACAAGAAAGTACGTTAGAGATCTAGAGGATGGCCGAGCTGCAGGGAATCAGGTGGTGTGCATTCACATCCACGGGAATCCCCAGAAACTCCCAGCTCCTCTGCGTTAGCCAGTTCTTACCTGCAAGACGTTACTTTCCGCTTCTTCCCCAGTGATCACTTCTACCTTCGCTAACAAACACTTCCTGGCTGTCGCTTTAGTATAGGCTGCTGCAGACTCTGCCAGTGATTCTGAAATATTATTAGCTGAACAACATTTCAAAAGTTTGAGAATGATTAGCATATAATTAGGTAAGATTTATAAAGGTCTCAGAAGTATACCAGAATTTAAAGAAAATAAAGTACAAGAGACGGACATCTACAGAACATTAGAAACAGGACTCAAATTTAAAGCAGAAGTTAAGGCTTGTCTTTTAAGTCTTGTTTTAAAAGCACAAGACAACACAAGGGACAGAAGAGGTAAATTATGGCAAAATTTTGTCCTTGCATACAGTATTTCAAACCCTCAGCTCACACACGGACACCTCGGTATGTGTAGGCGCTCCAGCAGCACTGACGCTGCTACCGGCTACTCAGTTGTGCCTACAGCACGAGTCGCCTCCCACTTTTATTTTGACTTGTAAGCAGTTTGCTGGAGAAAACCCATAGCTCCCAAAATTTCCTGAAAATCTTGCCATTCTGAAGAGTCTCAGAAGTCTAGAGCCCAGCAAACAGTTCTCGATTCAAGCAACGCATTTTGTGCGCCCACTGAATACAACATACATTTGACTCAGACACTCAGTGGCTGGAAGTATAACGGAATTGTTAAAAACCAGCTTGCCACAGTTCTTCTACACGCTGCAGGTCGAAGTACCTGCTCTGTTAATTCCCTCCACTTTCATCCTGCTGAAGATAAACCCAATGCCACAGAACGGCCTTGAAAAAGACAGTGTAGCCTATACGTGTTTAATATTAAAGTCAAAAGGACAAGAGAATCTACAGCATCCCGCACGTCACCTCCCAGCCCTAGCCTGTATCTTTGGTTACAGGAGACAGCAGAGGCAACAAATGTGTTGCTTTTATAAAGCAAAAGGACATTGAAAACCGCAGTCATTTAAATGAGGATTAACTACCATTCCTAAAATAAAATTTTGTTTTTCACCTTTCTCTGGTGTGGCTTCCTGAGAAGAGGATTCGGACCCAGACTCTGTAGCAGCGTTCTCCTTATTACTCTCTGTACTACCTTCATTCGATTTTGGTGGACTCTATCACAAAAAGAGGAGGAGGTAAACAGAAGAGAGAAAACATACACTAATTTTACAGAAAAAGACCAGTGACCAATTACTGCTGGAAGCCCCAGTGTTTATAAACCATACGGCAAAGGAAGGAGCCTGCATATGACACGCTTCCCCAGTAAAAGCTATCCTACCACCCTGGCCAAGGAATTGAAAGGAGCACGACCTGAAAAGCAGCTCAAATTATTTTCCCATAAACTAAAACTGAAACTAAACTTTAACCCTTATTTTGAAGTTATGTTCAACAAAGCAAAACAATTTCAACTACAGTTCAACTCAAGGCATAGCTGGCTGAACTCCTTGCTCAGTGGTTAGACAGGTATGAATGCACGGCATTAAATGCTTCCCTTTTGTACCAGTGTAGCAACAACAACAGTAGGAAACAGCAAGGCACTAGAAGTTAAACCTGAGGTTGGTGCACAATAAACAGAGAATTTCCTGATTCTTACCCCAGTATTGAGGCAGCCGCCTTACTGCTGGACTTGAAATCATAGAATGGTTTGGGTGGGAAGGGACCTTAAAGGCCACCCAGTGCCACCCCCTGCCCTGGGCAGGGACACCTCCCACCAGCCCAGGTTGCTCCAAGCCCCGGCCAACCTGGCCTTGAACCCCTCCAGGGATGGGGCAGCCACAGCTTCTCTGGGCAACCTGGGCCAGGGGCCCACCCCCCTCACAGCAAACAATTTCTTCCTCACATCTCACCTCAATCCCCCCTCTTCCCGTTTCAAACCCTTCCCCCTCGTCCCGTGGCTCCCCTCCCTGCTCCAGAGCCCCTCCCCAGCTTTCCTGGGGCCCCTGGAGCTCCTGGAGGTCTCCCCGGAGCCTTCTCTTCTCCAGCTGAACCCCCCCAGCTCTCTCAGCCTGTCCTCCCAGCAGAGGGGCTCCAGCCCTGGGGCCATCTTTGTGGCCCGTTCCAAACAGGTCCATGTCCTTCCTGTGCTGAGGAAGTCCCATCACTGGGGGAGTCACGTAATTGAACTTTCCTCAATTTGGAGGCCAACAAACATAAACCACCCTCAAATACTCATACGGAAGAAGCCATTTAAAGAAGCAAGCTGTGGCAGAAAGTGCTTGGACTTGAGAGCCACATGCGCTCCCAGAGACGGCTCTCAGTGTGCTTACACCGGCCCAGCCGGGCGGGGGAATCCCAGAGAGCGCGGCTGGTGCAGACAGTAGCTCATAATGAAACCCCGACGCTGCACTCCAAATAAGTTACCTACAAGGGAAATCACTGAAAGAAAACCCTGCTCTGGTGACAAGTGTAATTATAGATTCTCACAATTCCTGCGCGAGAATCCATAACACGCACTACTCACAAAACTACAACATTTCATACACGGTGGATACTCACTAGGACTCGCTCACTCATGTTCTGTCCAAAAACAAACTTGTTGCTAGATGCATCTGCACTGTTTGTAGAGTTCTCTACACTGGAAAAACAAACAAAAAAAACCCCAGGTTTTTTAAGTCAGGAAAATATCTGTTTGTCTTCTACGGATAAAATTCCTCAAAAAGCAAGCAATTGTCACTGGCTTTAAAAAGTAAGCACGGGCTGAGACAGAAACATAAGCAGAAATTAATGCAACTTCGTAATATGAGAGCACATACTGGTTTTACAGAATGAGAATTCTCTCAGAATGATGACAAATGATTTTGTCACTGTAAATATCTTCCCTTTAGATATCTAATGGCCCATTAAGCAATGCTGAATGCTAAGTCAGGGCTTATTGTTTAATCATATAACACACTTTTTTTTTTAAACAGTATTCTACACGCACAAACTTGAACCACTACACATTTTAGGTCGCTTTTCTCAGAAAAGAGAAAGAATTGAAATGTAAACGCTTGCAATATCATACCCGAAGCAGAGGTAGCAGAGATAAGTAACGCCTTTTCTTAGAGCAGCTGGGGTGCTACGGCCTCCCCCAAGAGGTTTCACCACCAAATCTCAGCCCCTCCTTACAGAATAAGCATCCTCCTCCCATGTGGCATTTTTATTAACAGATTTTAAACCCCGTTTAGGAAGGACAATATTACGGACTCAAAAACTTAATGAATGATTGTTCATCTGCCTTCCCTCCAGGCATACCTCTAAGACATAACACGATTGCTGAGTGAACACACGGCACGCAGACCGCTTGGAATCAATCCTACGTGCGTGTCATTGCCTTGGTGAAATGGGGGCGCATGTGTCACTACACCACTCAACCGGAACCAAACAAACCTTTAAATCATGCATGGGGAGTTGCTACTTCTGAAATTTAAAGAACAGAGGAAATCCTCGGGGGAATAAAGTTTGGCCTACGAAGGAAATTAAATACCACAGTTCCAAGCTCCAAATGCCAACTGGGAACTCAGTATGAACTACTGGTATCTGCCATGTTGCCTAGTATATTTACAATTTTTAAAGGACTGGCAGCGTGTTACACAAAGGGAGGAATTTTCCTTTTACAAGTCGACTGCCATAATGGCATATCATCTCAGCTAAAAACCAGAGCCAACTCCACTTAGAGATGGTGGGGTGTTTTTTAAAGTCAACCCCAAAACTAGGTTTCTGGCAATTGACCTACAGTGAATAAATTCTCACAAAGTGAAGACTCAGTTGAAATAGGGCACACGTGTCACACAAGGTGAAAGATATAAACGAGTATTCCAGTATTTGAAGCCCACATATTAGAAGTCATTGTCTGCCAAGTCTGATTTAAGAAAATCTGACAGTTTCTCTGGAAAGGCATCGCCCCGGCACCCGCAGTCGCTCCGTGGTGTTCTCTACCACTCCAGCACATCAGCTGAAGAGTCCCATGTCAAAAGGGGTTAAGACTGCAAAACTGCCTACTCCATGGTGAAAAACTGGGTCTTAAAAAATGCAGAATATAAGGATGAGGCAAGCACACACTGGTGTTTTTCCTACAATTATTTCATGGCCTCAAACAACCTGTAGTCCAGGTTCTTCCAGGAGTAGAGATACGGCTCTACTCTTCAGCCTTCAGTGGCATTTTCCCCGCTTGCTTTTCCAGTTGTTACTTGAATTCACAGCTCTGTGTTGTAAGAAATTCTCTTCTCTTTTCTACTCATTCTGTAACACTATTTGATTTTTTTGACCACTCCTGAGCTAATATTTTCAGAGCCATATCGATATCTTAGCCGTAACTGAAGGCTGTCAGTTCAGAGTTCATCCCTGTATACACAGAATTAGCATATTGCTCTGAAAAGCTTATTATTGCAATTAAATAACTTTTTTTTTTAAACTATTCTTCCCTTTATCCATATCATATGAAACATCTTGAACCCCACAAGTGCAGCACAAATCTCTACAGGATTCTACTGGTAGCTCCAATTCATTCCATCACTGTTTCCTTCTAATCGTTCATGAGAAGACTCTTCTCATTTTATGCGTGTTAGTTTTCTGAAGAGGCTTTGGTGAGGACCTGGTCAAGTAAATGGTATCAACTACATCTCCCTGGACCAGATGACCAAGGATTCCCCCAGATCTCAGGTTTGCCACCTCCTTCCTCAGAAGCCTGCGTTCCCACTGACCCAGTGTAAGCCCTGCATCCAGTAAAGTGCCGAATCACAAATCGTTTTGAACACAGAATAAGAAAAACCGTCCCAGAGATTTCCCTGTAGTCTCACCTGGAACTGATGTACTGTAGAAAATAATTTGTTGCAGAAGGTACGTCTGATGTAGGAAGGCCAGCATTCTGCACATCGGCAGTTTCATCGCTTTCATCTCCTAGCTATAAAAAGAAGGAGTACGTAGTGACACTTTTAACTACTGACCACAAAATTTTCAGCTCATTCTTTCCCAAGACGAAGATCCATCCAAAAACACTTTCTACAATAAAACAATATAAGCCTAAGTCCCAGTATTACACTTTCTTTTGTTACGCTAGGAAAACTGTGCAAGCCTGTCTTCAGCAGGAGGTACTAACAATCCGACTCAATTGCTTCACACACAGGTTTGAAAACAGGCTGCCCTGTTTTTCTTTTCTCACCTTTTTTGTGACTCTCAGTTGCATGGGAGCATCTTAGGAACACATTTCAACTTAATTCTGACCCAAAAGGCAAGAGAAAACATTACATTGCACTGAGCTTTAGATTTACCTATGACTGCAGTAGATAGATGCGTTTATTTTTCAAAAAAACGTCTTATGCTACTAAACAGTATTCAGTAATTTTTTAAATGTCTGGAAGACCAGTTTTACTAAACAGCCAACCAAACTGTGGTCACAGCTTCTAATTTTGCATATATACATGGAGGTTTTAACCCTGATAGAGCTTTCAAAGTACTTCATAAACAGCATTTAATGCTCATGCCAAACGATCTATTCCACTGCTTCTTATCCTCCCTTAAATACATCAGCTCTTAGTCAAGATAACAAACGTGTTTACCTTAACTCTATCTCTTAAGTTTTGCCCAAATACGAATGCTTGCTGTGCATTTAGTTCCGCTTTCTCACAGCTGTCATCATCTGAAGTGTTGTTGGACTCTTTTTTCTGACATTCTCCTGCCTAAAGAAAAGAAATTGAAAACTTTAGCCCAGGTAATTGATTTTCCTTTAACAAAAAAACCCACACCTTACGACATGATGATTCACACAGCCATTTACAATGACAAGCCAATAACACCTACAGAGCTACAAGGCAAATTTTGCACTTACAAACAAATCCTCTGTTGTTGTTTAGAGCATTTATCTTAATGAATCACAGAACGGTTAAGGTTCAAGGGGATCTCTAACAATTATTTGGTCCAAACTGTGTTCCAAAGCAGCATCAACTTCAAAATTACGCTAGGCTACCTGAGACCTCATACAGTCAAGTCTCAAAAAAATCCAAGGATGGCAGATTTACAGTTTGGTGCCTAGTTCAATGTTCAACCGCACTAAATATGACAGTTCTGTCCTAATACCCAGCTGGAATCCCCCTTCCCCACACCTGCAGCCTCTCATTTGTTTGGTAGGCACTTCCAACACTCATTCTATCTTGCTACAGCCCACCACTACGTGGCAGAAGAGAAAAATCCAACTCCCTCTCCCCTAGTCATAGAATAGTCCACGCAGAACATACTCAGCTTTTTCACTCTCGCATCAGACATCGTGCTCCAGCCACCAGCCACCTCGGCGGTTCATAAGTGTCTGTCATGTACTGGCGAGCCCCAGACTACACACAGTACTCCCGATGTCACCCAGCAGTGGCAAGTAAAAGGAAATAATCACTTTTCCGAACCCAAAGGCTGCAGTCTTAGTAAAGCAGCCTAGCACATTGCTCAGTCAGTAAAAGGATGCACCACCACCCGCGTCCAACATCACTGCTGCACAGGACCTCAAGCTTCCCGGACCTTTTCCCCTGCTAAGGGCCACCTTCTACTCTGCACCTCTGCTCCCCGCTTTCCATTAGCCACTCTGTAAGCTCTCCCGGCAGCTGTTGTGGCAGTGCTTTCCAGAGCACCTGTGCCGACACTGTCCCCCGTTACCCTCATACTATAGTTCTCATCCCGTTACACTCAGGGCCTTGCTCCAGCAAACCCTTACAGCAGTGTTGGGAAGTGACTGCAACCAGCATGGGAATCGCCCCCTCCCTATTCTCTCCTAATTCCTTACCCTTTCTTTGGATTTACATCAGAAGACCCAACAATCTGCACAAAGCCTAACATCTAATCAGCGCACAGCAGCTGCCCCTCATCAAAGCATGCTCCAAGCAGCAATACCAGCATCATAAGCAGAAAAAAACCCCAAAACAACAGTAGGAAGTTTGAGCATATTCTGATGAAAACTATGTAGTTACTATAGGAAGAATACGGGATACCACCTGCTTCACTGGAGCAACACTGACTCCCTCAACCTTTTCATGTTGTTCATCACTAGGTTCCGTCCAACATTTGGCAGCAGGCCCACATTCTTCCTGCCTCTTGCCTTTGCTGCTAACGCACCAGTAGAAGCCCTTCTTGCAGCCCTTTCATCCCCAGTCATTTCCAACTCCCACTAAGTTTTGGTTTTCCCAGTTCTCTCCCCACACACCCTGGCAATCCTTTTGCATACCTCTCGGGTACCCTGACTTCTTTCCCAACTTACATACACTCTCTCTGGATTTAGGGAGCTCCTAGTTCACCCTGACACACTTGCACAACTCCCAGCACATTGGGACAAATTACTCATTCTCTGAGGTGGTTGTCCATAAAGATAATGAGCTCTCCTGAGCCCTTCTGTTCTTCAGGATCCTACCAACAAGCTCAATGAACAAGCTGAAGGCTTCTCTCCTGAAGTTTAAGTCTCTACTCTGCTACTTATCTTCCCCACTCCCCTCAGGATCTCGAACCCTATCTCATAGCTGCTGCAACCACAGCTACTCTCAGCCTCTGTGTTTGTAACCAGTTCTTTGCTGTGAATACCAGGTCCAGCTGAGTACCTCCCTGGTCAGCTTATCCAGCACCTGCATCAAGACATACTGTCCTCAACTTATTCCTAAAATCTCCAGGAGTATTTCTACCAGGACATGCTGCCATTTTATAAGGTGTCAAAAGTCCTTAAAGTTCCCCTTTAGAACCAAGGTCTGCAATTGTGAAGCTTGTAGTTCTCCAAGGGCTTTAGCTACTTTCTCCTCTTGATTGGTCCATCTTAATCTCCCCCGTGTTGGCTTGTCATCCGATCTCAGCTTGTAAAGCCTTTGCCAACTCAGCACCTTTCCCAAACCAAAGCCTCTGCATTCAAGCAGCTTCTTTGAGCATAGCACAACACATGCTGCTCTTGCCCTTCCTGATTGATTTCCAAAAAGCCCGTATGTATCCAATACAGTACTCCAATTGTCCAAGTGAACCTCCTGTACCAGTGACCCCAACGAGGTTCCAGAACTGCCACTGCACAGAGATCTCCAGTTCCTCCTGTTACTTTCTCATGCAGGGTGTTGTTGCCTACAGGCACTTGCGAGGGACTGCCAGCCATGGCACTTCCCACACACATTGCCCGGGGGAAAGGGCAGCAGTGGGAAAACAGCACTGGATTGCGTCCAAAGGAGTTTTGCAAATCGCATTTTATGTTTGAGGGACATAACCTTTACATAACCTATCTGTATTATTTGCCTTCAGATTCTAATTCTGGCATTTCAAAGACATCCTTTTTTCTGCTGGTAGTCACAAATAGGCCAGTGGTGCCTGCTGGGAGTCCACCACTGAACGGTGCAGACAGGGTAAAGGAGCATTCTGCTGAACAAAAGGAAAAATCATTAGCCTAGCACCTCCTTAACAGCTCCTCCTCCTTGTGGACAAGGATCACTATCCACCTGCTGTCTATCAAGCTTCCCTGCACATCCCATGACTTTCCACCACCAGACTCTCCCAGCAGTCAAGAGAGGTTGAATGGAAGGCTGTAGCTTATACCCAACTAAGGACCATGTTGCTTAGGGCTCCTGCAGTTTCCCAGGATTTTTCAAGACAGAGAGACAAGGCCTAGCCCAAACAGATACCGGTTGCCACAGAGATGCTCTGAGTAGGACAACAACCAGACGGAGAACATTCCCGCTGTGCTGCCTTGTGTAAGCACAAGACAGGCCTCAAAGAAGAATTTTTTCTGCCAGTAAAATAAGACCGTGACTTACATCTGCTCGAACAAGGGCAGACCAGGCTCATGTATAACTGCAAAATGCCACACACTCGTCCTCACAAGCGTACTCTCTGTGGTACACCAAATCTATGCCACGGATCCGCACGTACAATTACTAATATGAAACTTAACTCCAGAAGTAACCATTCACTCTTAACAAGCAATCTAATATTGTGCAGAGACACTCCAGCATTTAACACAACTACCGTATGAACTCCAATTACTTATAGCGTGCTAGAAAGCTTCAGGCAGATGGTCCATCCTGACTACAAATGCCAAGACACTCCTTGGTAAAACTGCAAACATTCAGTTATGAAGCTTTATACCACTTAATAATTAGTTTCTGGCGATCCTTAACATCTAGACTTAAGAGTTTCCTTCTATCAGAGAACTTCCTCCCAGGTCAGCGTTTCTGGACTTCGATTAAAGAGTCCACAAGCGGACTTCTGGATGTTAAAAATGTATAGAGGGTCTCCCTAATGACATAGACAAAGGCAACGAGCATATCCCACGAAGACTTCATACTCATCCATGCAATGAATTTACTTATTGCTACTTAATTATGTCAGTGGCCTTTCACTAAACCTTAAAAAGCCGTTTACATTTTAAGCCTTTCTACTTAGATATTCAGATTTCAAAACCGAGACTTGACTTTCGAGTAAACCATTGCAATACTTTTTACATTGTTAATACCACCACTTCTATGCTCACCATGGCAGCAGAAAGCAACCCACCATCTAATGAAGCTACCAAGAAAACCTCCAAACGTCAAACACCACCCAAAACCCACGCACCCTCCAAATCCCCAAACATCCTCCACGTGCTCTCAGTCAACACATCTTGAGATGCCAACGGTTAACACAATACCTGCAGGAAGGAAAGGACTGGACACGCTTTGCACACAACAGGGAAGGAACCATTTCATTACTTTCCTTTCAAGGTACGAAATAAGCAGCTTTCAGTGCACATGGATGCCTTTTCCTCTAGCGATGCTTTCCAGCCTCTCATTACCTGCACTCTCTCGCCAACATTTCCTGTAGGGAATTTATTTGCTGCCTCTGGGTTTTTACTCACTGTCAGTTCCCGTCCCTAAGCTTCATCATGTTACACGTTTGCTTCAGTCACCTGTACACTTTCCATCCCCACGTTTCCCAACACCATTCCACATCCCATTGTTAGAAATCAAGACAACACCAGTAAAGCCATCAGCCATGGTCGGGGGATGACATTTTGCTAGGCAGTCTGAGAAGGAAGACTGAACACGTGCAATGTAAACTGCTCGGTTCGCCCAGCCCAAAACTAAAGCCTTTTCAGATGGGAACAGGAATTCAGTAAATGCTTCTCAGTCTCTGGCCTGACGTCAGACTGATGTGGCCACAGTCCCTGGAGGAGACGACAGCTTTTTTCCTCCCCCACAGAAGACAATTCCCTACTCTCCTGACCCACCCCCTGCACACAGAGTAAGATGAACCTGCAGGAAGGATGATTTATTTCTTCGTGCAATCTGATCAGACGAAAAAGCAGTGTTCTGACTATCAGCCCACTAACCAAGACACCCAAATTACAGGAATCCAACGGCCATGGTCAGAGCGGCATCATTCAAACAGCAGTAAGATTTTACAGCAAAACTAGAAATAAAGCTAGAGGGGCTAAAAGGAATCAATGAGAGTGGAAGGAGAACTGAGCAATTTTTTTGTATTTTGTGAGGGAAAATAGGTATGGAAAGCCATCCTGAACTGCGGATTCAGTAAAATCTTTACTAGTTTTCAAGTTAGTAAAGATAAATATAACATACTATTAGGATCGTATAAAATCTACTACTACACCTAAAGTGTATGCCATAGCACGGACAGAAACGGGGGCTGTCACTGATGAAACCGCACCCACATCGCTAAACAAGTAGACTGTTCAGAGAATACTATTGTAAAGTCTGGCACTTGGAGCGTCCTTCCAATCCTTCTCCAACTCACCTTGTCTTCAGAGTCAGAACTTTTCAGTGTTGTGTTACTTAGTGATTCTGATGTGGCTGCAGAATCTGGCGGGATATTTACACCATTGGTGCCACTGCTGAGGACTGCAGTAAGGAATGAGAAAAATGACATATTTAGATTGTCCTAAAAGCAGCAAGTTTTCTATAGCAAATTGCAGGCTGTTTTCTTGTTTAAGTCCATGAAACACTGATGTAAACTACAAAGTTCCCATAGCGCTTTGCAAGAAACGTGAGGACCACGATTCAGCAATTCTTAGCAGAATCAAAATTCCAAACACAGAAAACCAAGCCAGCAAAAAGCCCACTTATCTACACAAACGCGGCAGGGACTTCAACGCATACAATTTCAAGCATCCACCTTGCTCCAACCTAATACTGTTCTTACAGCCAGCAAGGCTCCTCTTTGGACTCATCTATCTACTTACACACTGAACTCCCACTCGAAATGTGTACCCCAATATTAAGTCCACTGTAAAGTCCAATCTACGCCAACAGGCATGCCAAGAAATGAAGCTAGAAACGTTTGGTTCTATGCCAGATTCAGCATTAACTGAATTTACTTCTGTTTCAGTTCAACTGAAATTCCAAACAACAAAAGGCTGGCGAAACATCAAAGACTAGGAGAAACATGGACACCTTCAACAATTTGGGTTTTTTTTGCTTTCACAGAATGGCAGGGGTTGGAAGGGACCTCTGGAGATCGTGTCCAAGCCCCTGCCACAGCAGGGTCACCCACAGCAGGTGGCACAGGAACACGTCCAGGCGGGGTTGGAATGTCTCCAGAGACAGAGACTCCCCCACCTCTCTGGGCAGCCTGTGCCAGGGCTCTGCCACCCTCACAGCAAAGAAGTTCCTCCTCATGTTCAGACAGAATTTCCCATGGTCAAGTTTGTGCCAGTTACCCCTTGTCCTGTCGCTGGGCAGCACTGAGAAGAGCCTGGCCCCATCCTCCTGACACCCCCCCTTTAGATATTGCTGAGCATTGATGAGATCCCCTCTCAGTCCTCTCTTCTCCAGGCTAAACAGACCCAGGTGTCTCAGCCTTTCCTCAGCACAGAGGTGTTCCAGTCCCCTCAGCATCTTGGCAGCCCTTTGCTGTCCCCTCTCCAGCAGTTCCCTGTCCTTCTGGAACCGGGGAGCCCAGAACTGGACACAGCACTCCAGATGTGGCGTCCCCAGGGCAGAGCAGTGGGGGAGGATGACCTCCCTCCACCTGCTGCCCACGCTCTTCTTGATGCCCCCCAGGATGCTGTTGGCCTTCTTGGCCACACGGGCCCATCGCTGCCTCATGGTCATCCTGTTGTCCCCCAGGACTCCCAGTTCCCCCTCTGCAGAGCAGCTCTCCAGCAATACCTTATTACACCATGGTCAATGCTGTCACCCTCAAGAGCCTTTTTATTCCAAAACCCAAGCCTGGACTACACCAGTCAGAGACCTGGCAATGTCAGTCAGGCACCCCATACAAAAACTGAAGGTGTGACTGTGTTATCCCATATGTAACACAACTATGCTTAACACTTAAGATGTTTCTTTTCTGAAAGGAGAAACCTAGCAAAACAGAGGTGGATGCTGAGTAAAAACACGCCCCTAAACTGAACCGATTTTGTATTTTTGTCCTCCCTCTGCAGTGTTCTAGAAAGCAAAAGCATTATTTACCCATCTGCGAAAACGCTTTTGGCTGCGGTGCCTGTAATACTGCAGGACGTAGCACACTTCGCTGCTGTTCCTTCGGTTTCTGGCTAGGGAGACCTGCAAGTAAAGAGTTTTTTCAAGAGCTGTAAAGCTTTAAAGTTGAAAAATTCAACTTCATCTAATCGTCTCTGTAACTGCTTCCAGCAGAACATACAATGGAAAACCAGACATTTAAAAAGCTTCCACCCCCTTCTTTCCCACTCAGCCTCAAAACAGGATTAGTCCCAAACAGAGAAGAGAACTTCCTAGCCTTAAAAGACACTTTAAAATATATTCTCTACCTTATCCATAAAGCATAGAAGGGAGAGTTTATGACAACGACTCAGAAATAAAAGTCAAAGCGTAAGAGAAATTAACAGTACACAAGGAATTGTATTTATTCACTAACATATTATTCAACTAGACATTGCAAGCCTGCTTTTCTCCTTCCAAGGAAGTAATTTCCAGATACTGGTAACCAATTTTTTTTCCCCCGTTCTTCATACAGTCAAACGTATTGGTAATGTAATAATCTTATATGTTGTTTCATTTAACAACCTTTGGTCTTTTTGAATTAACCTGGCCTCTGGTTTGCTACGTTAAGGTACACAACGCGACAGCTCTTTAGCTCTGCTCTGATTCAAAAAGGCAACTGACCTTAAACAACCTAATAAAAAAAAAACACAACAAAAAAAGCATCTTAACTCTAGAAGGTTACATCAATCCCAGAAGGTTCAGTTTTCTTCACTGAACAAAACAAAGATGAGCTCTTGATCCAATAAAATGCTGCAACAGAAGTTACTCATAGCAACTCAGCTGAATATTCTGCAAGTAGTTCCATTTCAGGCCACCCACATTCAAAGGACATGACAACACCCGAAATATAACGACTACCCTCAGTTCAAACTTTCCTACATCAGCTCAAAAAAACTTGTTCCTTTTTTTAAATTTACTTCTCTTCCTGCAAACAAAATAAAAAATTTCCATATACATATATATACACACATAACAAATGGCAACTTCCATTACGAAAATAGTTTTGTTTTTTCCTCCAACTCCTAAGGAGCTGTAATATGAATGTCCTTCCCATACTGGCTGGGGCTACAACTGCACACAGGAAACTCGGGAAGAGCCAAACCGTACAGCCAGGTGGGATCAAGGACCCAACATCCCTGCTATTGGCAAATCCAGGGAGAGGAGAAGTGGGGAGCGAACACCATTTCGGATGTGGCTCCAGCCTGGCCCCAGACCCAGTGCCCACGAATGGCTGGAGCTTGGTCAGCGCACTCCTGGAGCATCCCTTTTATTCCGGTTTGCTACCAAAGGAATCGAGTCCGTGTCGCACAGGACTAGAAGAATTCAATCACAGCATACTAACCAGAGACAACTGGGAGACACGTTTCAGAAAAGCATGACTGATCCAAGCCAAAATTTGGATGTGTCTGTACACATGACCCAGCAGATATGGGCATAACCGCTCTGGAGAACATCAGATTTTTTTTTTTTTTTTTTTTTTTGGTATAAATGCAGGTATTGCTACCTTCCAGTTACAACAGCAGTTTGAGGAGATTCCGAAATAAATAAAATGCTTGAACCGGTTTCTTGGTACTGCTGCAGAGAACATTAAACTCACCTGCACTAGGTGCCTGACCATGGATAAGTATTGGTGGCTTCAGCCGGAATCCACTGCTCTTTTCCTCTAGAAGCACAATACAAGATTACTAGGACATAGCTGTAACACACTACGTGCATACATTCAGTCATAACATTCCTCATACTTTCCCCACTGTGACAACCCACGAGTTTCATAAATATCCAAAGTCATCAGGAGATTTCCAAAGAACAACTTCCCTTCTTCCAAAAGAAGACTGAATTTCCAATGGTTATCACACTAAATATACCTCCCAAACACAGAAGCACAAGTCGTTGCAGAAAAAAAAAAAATCTTTTTTTTTTTTAATGAGAAACATGAAAAAGACCATTTTCACATGAGAAACTGAGCAAAGGACATAATAGAGCTTTAATAGAGGGACTTAGAGGTTTTAAGTGAGACTCAAACTAAGGACAGGACAATCTGACAAGTACAACTCGACATGACAGCTGCTAACAAGCACCCAACTGCCAATTATCATAAATTAACTTAAACTTCATTGCTTAATATTAGTTTCTTGTAATTCCATTAGCTTTTATCTTATGCTCATGTAGTATGAAGGTAAGAGAAATTCCTTTGCTCGTACTCACTACAGTTAAGGCTTTTAGATAAAATACCAAAATCTCGAAAAGCTATATTCATAAATCCACAGCTATTACAAAGTGAGTTCCTAAGAACTTACAATTATAAAATGCTTCCTTTTAGGGGCATAATGACTTGCTCAGAATAAGACAACTCAGCACCTCCCCATCTTACTGTAATTCTCATGCCATTTAAGCATAAGATAACAATGTGCCGTACAGCGATACCAACACAACCGCACAGTAACGGTGATTAACAAAATAGGCGATGCTGGCAACACAGGGTTCACAGGTCATGCTCGATCGTCATCACGACCATAGTTTCTGGTTGATGAGATTTTTCGTATCAGAAAAGCAGTATCCAAAGTAGATAAATGAAATTTTCCCTTAAGTCTTATCTTGAGGTTAAGAAGTGGGCACAGAGTCACACTGCAGTCTTCCACCACCACTTTCAAAGCATTTAAGAATTTTCATATGTTATTTTAATTACCTCCAGTGAGCAGGAAATCAAGCAATGAAGTGAGCAAGAGAACAGCTGTAAGATCAGAACCGTCACCGCCTCCGTTCTCCCAGACAGGGTCTGACTTCGGAAGTATCAGAGTACTTTGGACGGTGACAGCCTGACAGGGGTCTGCTGAGAAGCAAGGAAGCTCACCTGGTTCCGAGTCAGAATTGCCTGTAGAGGGTTCACAGAAGCTTGATGGCATAAAGACGTTGTTCTTTGTTACTGCAGTCAAGGAAAAAGAAAAACAATGAGAAATTGCATATGTTGTTTTTCATTATAAACTCCGTTTTCAGACATATCAAGGCTGCAAATTGAGAATTATTTTTCTAGGAATTTCATAGAATGGTTTGGGTTGGAAGGGACCTTAAAGATCATCTAACAATTTGTTTCGTTTATTTTAGGTTTTTCTTTCTTCTAAACTAAAACAGTATTACAGCCATAGAAGCAAACAGGTCATTGTCCATAAAAGCCCCTTAGTTTCTCCTGAAAGAGAGAAAACAAGTTTCATTAATTCTGGAGGGAAGGCAAACACAGGACTCACGGTCTGAATTGTTTCTGAGCTAGGAATTAAAAGCGATGTTAGACTGTATAATATCATTATAATACATATAACATTTCAAAGACCTGTGCAGAGGGGGCAGAAAGGAGCCTAATGGCTGCTAAGCAGCGGAAGCTGACGCCGGGGCTCCTCCAAAGGCCTCAGCGTGAGAGCACGGCTTGCACTACGAGCTGGGCAGCTTGTGGTGATTGAACTATCCTGCAAGGACAAAGATTTTACAGAAACACAGGAGAGTACATCAGAGCATTTGCAGATGTCACACTTCAGAAACATAACAAGAGCAAAAAGTGTTTGAAAGGAACAGGTGGAGGACAGTGTTTCTTTTCCACCCTCTGCTGGGACCTAGAGAAGCGTAATACGGAGCTTGGTCGAGGCCCTGTTCAGCAGTAAATACTGATGGTGTTGTACGAAGAACCGCAGACAACGCGGTTTATTAAATACGACGATCAGAGCGGGAGGTAGATGCATCAAGAGTCACAAGGCAACAATAGCACGTTGGGGATTTTTGTCTCCAACAGATCATCTTGCATGAGGTAAAGTATGACAATATTTATCTGTTCTTTTAGATTTTATGAGCCTGGGAAAGAAGATTAAGTATGTTGAAAAGAGAAAGGAAACTCATCTCCAACACTGTCATAATAAAAGATGCAGCACTTGCCTTTTGTATTTCATTTTAGATATTTATTTTTTTTCATGTTTGCTTCTTCCCTTTAATTCCACCTACTTTCTTTTCATTATGGCCTGCCATAAGCTTCAACACGATGCACATTTCATATAAGCAACATTTCCCGAACCTTGAGAGAAACATAACCTCACAAAAAAATGTAAGAGGTTTGGAAAGTGAAAGATTTTCTGAACACTCAGGCCATCGAATACCGTCAGCAACATTTAAAGAAGCCTTTATGGAAGTTGCAATTCCAATCAAAATTGTCACTGCTTGACACCACCACGCATCAGAAGAGAACGAGGGAGTCAAACAGGGAATAAATGACCACATCCAGCCAAAACGCATCACCACGTAGCTGCTGAGAAAGCACACCCCTGAAACATCCATCGTTTCGCCATAAAGAGACAGTAAGTTGTTTTCCTCCACTTCTTAAACACTAGCGTTACCCAAAATTTGAGACTTTAGGCATTCTAATCTCAAAAAATAAAAGCATTACAGACAAGAAGTCAGTGATTACAGGGAGCCTAAGAACAGAAGGTCCAATAAATAAGGCAGCGCTTAGCAGACTACACACATTCCGTTATCCTAACAGCAAAGCTATGGACAAACAGTGTTCTTTACTAAGAGTGACCGGCAAGCAGGCAGCAGCGACACTTCCCCCGGCCCGGACTCAATTAACAGGACTGCACCGTGAAACCCGCTGAGCTGCACGCCGGGTCTGACGGAGCAGGGATTCCTCCCCCGAGGAGCACTGGCGGTATGAAATGAGAATACCGCGGCCAGAAAAATATCAGCAGCTGCATTTTAAATTCCGCAGTCTCTTATTTCTTTAAAATTAAAAGCAAATAACTAGGTTTTCATCTTTTCGTCACACTTCCCGAATGCGCTGTATGTTAGAAGAATATTTTTTAACGTTCTCTCCTTCACTGTTTTTCTCATCTCCATTATTTCAACTCCAATGATGGAACGAAGTACCGCAGTCTCCAAATCTGCCCCAAGCACTGACATAACTAAAATAATTCTCAACCAAAGCTAAATTTAAACTTCTTATTGTCTGTGAAAACAGAAGGCGTAAGTTTTAGAGACCGATCCTGTGGGTGAACACAAATATCAAACATGACCATTCTGGCCTATGTGAATTGCAAGAATTTACCCCGGCCTTCCCAGCGATTTTGCTGCCTTGACTGTACACGTGAACGGGCAGCGGTCGTTCTCTCTTCCGTTTGCCAGGTGAGAATGTTGCTGAAACGCGCTGAAGCCTCTCCACTTAAAGTGGAAAGGGATGGGAGAAAAGGAAAGGACAAGAACGACTTAAGGATGATCTGAGACGTGGAAGATCTGCCCGGCAGCAGAGTAACTAAGAAAAGGGTTGCATTTATATAAACCTGTCAAGCAACCTGATCACAACACATCAAAAAGACTTCTGGTAAATTTTTCAATTTAACAGCGTAAGATTAAAAGCTGAAACTACATATATAAACTTACAGATACAAACGTATCTATCAACTCCTTTGGGCTTCACTGGATTTGCTAACAGAGACCGTAAGAAAAGTCAGTGCACACAGCTGTGCCCTTAAACCGAAGCACAGCGACAGCAGTAAGACTGCTGACATGGCTGGGAAAAAAAAAAAAAAAGACTATAAGAAGGAAACCCACCTGTCATATATAATACTGTAACATTTACCTGACTGAGAAGGAGGGAACTGAGTTAAGGACGAAGTTCTCTCACGCTTTACAGGTGGACAGTAGCTCCCATCCTCTCGATCAGATTCTGCAGGAAAATGCAATTAGAGAAAATGCACCAAATCCTGGCGACACATCCACTCACGCTTTCTAGTCTTACAATCAGATCTCTTACCATCTCCGTCTTCTGGACTTGATCCATCTGCTGATCTCTGAAATCAGATGACAGCGATAAAACAAAAATCACATATTGAACGTTTCAACCTCTTTGGATACTTCCAAATGGTTTAAATCATCAGTTTGGAGAATGTTTTTCTTTACCATCAACGACATACGCTCAAGGCAAAGCATTATTTTTATGACTTAGATGTAGGCATACTGAGTTTCATCCAGATGCTATTAAATAAGATTAATTCAAAATATTTAATTTACAAATAAGATACCTGAAAATTCATATCCAAGCACTAACATCCTTAGGGACTATGCGACAATTATTACAGTTACGATGTTCTATGTATTGAAAATCTGAAAATGACCATTTTCAAATTTGGTTTGATTTGAAAAATATCATGGAAGTTCCAAACTCATGAACATACACATTTTTTTGGGGAGTACACTCCAAAGCCCTTTTCCTAGTCAATGTAGCTGACATCAGTTCCTTCAACAAAAGGACATCATTGGAGGAATGTCTTTCAAACCACGCTCTATAAACCAGTACTTTGATATTTTGATAGGAATTAGCAATGGATAGCCTCCTAGCATCTTCCGCAGTACCAGGAACAAACCGGGAAGCATCACAGGCCACCAACTATCAAAATATTCAAAAAAAATTTTTTGAACGAGAAGTTTTCCACATCTTTTCTGAGGATTTCTAGGTCTCTCTCCTCCTACTTGCTCTGCCAGTTCCTCAGCTGCTATAATTTCCCTTCTTCCTGCAAAACACGATGGATTCCTTTCACTACGCAAGGTGCCCGGGACAGCATTAGCACCTCCATCTCACTACAGAACCTCTTGACAAACTGGACCTTTCTCCCCAGTCCAGCGCTACCCTTCCATCCCGCCCCAGGACACAGAGACCTCCAGAGCCCAGCTGACTCGGGGGGAAGAGCAGCCCCCGACACAGCCCCCTGCAGCCCCAGAGCTCCTCCTGCCCCACCGCAACTGGTCGGACTTTGGCATGTGGCACGGGCAGCACACAAGGACTGGGCAACACACAACAGGACTGGCTAAGGCTGCAAAGGACAGAAGAACACCAGAAACTCCTTTAGAAGGAGCTGTGTATTTAGAAGAAGTGCATATATTTAGAATGTAGATACTACTGTACTATCAGTTCTTTGCTCAATGCCAATAAAAATCCATTTACACTGCATTTTGCCTATGCAATTACACTTAAGGGGTTTTCTGCTGTGTTTAACATTAATAGAAAAGTACAGCTTCTTCACTAGCATCCTAAGCAAGTACTTTTGAGACCTTTAGCATAGGACGGTTCACAGGACAAGAGGAAATGGCCTCAACTTGCACCAAGGGAGGTTTAGATCAGATATTAGGAAAAATTTTTACACTGAAAGGATTATCAAGCATCGGAACAGGCTGCCCAGGTTAGTGGTGGAATCACCATCCCTGGAGGGATTTAAAAGCCGAGCAGAAAGCGGTGCTGAGGGACACGGGTCAGTGGTGGTTTTCACCAGTGTGAGGTTACTGGTTGGACTTGATGATCTGAATCACAGAACATCGGGGTTGGAAGGGACCTCTGGAGATCATCTCCTCCAACCCCCGGCCACAGCAGGGTCACCCACAGCAGGTGGCACAGGAACGCGTCCAGGCGGGGTTGGAATGTCTCCAGAGACGGAGACTCCACCACCTCTCTGGGCAGCCTGTGCCAGGGCTCTGCCACCCTCACAGCAAAGAAGTTCCTCCTCGTGTTGAGGTGGAACTTCCCATGGTCAAGTTTGTGCCCGTTACCCCTTGTCCTGTTGCTGGGCACCACTGAGAAGGGCCTGGCCCCATCCTCCTGACACCCCCCCTTTCAGTATTTATCAGCGTTGATAAGATCCCCCCTCAGCCGTCTTTTTTCCAGACTGAAGAGACACAAATCCCTCAGCCTTTCCTCATCAGAGAGGTGTTCCAGTCCCCTCAGCATCTTGGCAGCCCTTTGCTGTCCCCTCTCCAGCAGTTCCCTGTCCTTCTGGAACCGGGGAGCCCAGAACTGGACCCAGCGCTCCACGTGTGGCCTCCCCAGGGCAGAGCACAGGGGGAGGATGCAGGTGTGGCCTCCCCAGGGCAGAGCAGAGGGGGAGGATGACCTCCCTCCACCTGCTGCCCACGCTCTTCTTGATGCCCCCCAGGATGCCCTTGGCCTTCTTGGCCACAAGGGCCCATCGCTGCCTCACGGTCATCCTGTTGTCCCCCAGGACTCCCAGGTCTCTTCCCAAGAGCTGCTCTCCAGTGGGTCAGCCCCAGCCTGTCCTGGGGCAGGGGGTTATTCCTCCCCAGGTGCAGCACCCTACACTTGCCCTTGTTGAACTCCATGAGGTTCCTCTCTGCCCCAGCTCTCCAGCCTGTCCAGGTCTCACTGGATGGTGGCACAGCCTTCTGGTTTGTATCATCAGCGAACTTGCTGAGGGTGCACTCTGTCCCTTCATCCAGGTCATTGATGAATGTATTGTACAGGACTGGACCCAGTACTGACCCCTGGGGAACACCACTTGTCACTGACCCCCAACTAGACTCTGGGCCCCTAATCACGACCCTCTGAGCTCTGTCTTTCAACCAGTTTTCAATCCACCCCACTGTCCGTTCATCTAACCCACACTTCCTCGGCTTCCCTATGAGGATGCTGTGGGAGACGGTGTCGAAAGCTTTGCTGAAGTCAAGGTGGACAACATCCACTGCCCTTCCCTCATCTATCCATCCAGTCATGCCATCACAGAAGGCTATCAGATTAGTCAGACATCATTTCCCCTTGGTGAATCCGTGTTGACTACTTCTGATAGCTTTCCTTCCCTCCACATGCTTTGAGATGACAAGCTGAAAGGTCCCTTCCAACCTAGACAATTCTATGATCCTGGAAAACACCCCCCCACACACACATCTATCAGCCCAATCACATTAATTCTGTATTTGATGATCCATGCTCTTCCTACATAATTGGTCAAGTACTCCACAGTACTGGAAGACGACCTTTTTAAGCATCTCCCTTGCCAACATACACTAGTTTCCCAAAGGATAAGGCTGAAGTGGAAAACCATCATGCCATCTATCTGTTTCAGCCATGAACATCTGAAGTCAGAAAAAAAATTCCATTTTGCACAGAAAGCGTTGTCACATATACCAGCAATTTGTTTCATTTTTTCGCAAAAATCCTGAAAGCAAAAAGGAAACGATTTGGCAAAAAATTTGCATGAATGGAACTGCAGCTCTCCATGTGCAAAAATCCTTAAAAATCAACAAGTTATTTCCCTCTGAACCTCAACAACTTCTTAAGCTGTTACTAGTATGGGCTGTATTCTCAATGCTCGATAACACAGACAAAATGAGAGTCAAACCTGTAGAGCACAAGCTTCAAATTATCACATCATTGTCGTTTAATTAATGGCTGCCAAGTACAACCAAATATACCATCGCCACGTTTAGTGGGCAAGGAGCATCAATATCCAAAACCAACTCTGGAACCTACTGAGGGCAAAGCAGAGTTAAGTATCTGTTCCCTCTGACTTCCATGCTTCCTAGTCCAGGAGTTTTAGGAGGTTTAACTCTTGTCACATGGGCTCTTGCCTAGCTTTAGAGCAGTTACTGATATTGCCAACCCTAGTCAAAGACGATGCTGCCCAGAAGTAAGACAGGACTTTCCTTTCTCTCAAATGTATTTTTTCCTACATAGGCATCTCAATATCTAGATCATTTGGTATGCTGCCTCCCATCCTTACTCATTTCACACTGGCAGCTACTGCTTGGGGAAGCTGGGACAGACCTCGCAAATAACTCCTACCAGAGAAACACAACAACAGACTTAAAGCTTTCTTAGACTCAGGAATTTAAAGGGCCAGGGAAGAAACAAGTCATAATCCTTTAGGT
Source organism: Chroicocephalus ridibundus (assembly GCF_963924245.1). Lineage (NCBI taxonomy): Eukaryota > Metazoa > Chordata > Aves > Charadriiformes > Laridae > Chroicocephalus > Chroicocephalus ridibundus. The sequence goes on along the minus strand of NC_086305.1, from coordinate 6,416,707 downwards.
TGATCCCCAAGCACACACAGACAGAACAACCTCATTTACATCTGCCTCAGTACTGAAACTCCCACCTGAGCATTTAAGATATTCAGCTGCCATTTTCTGTTTTCAAATGAATGGGCATATGCACGAGTTATTCCAGAGTTACCAACACTACACAGAACTGTTTTTTTTGAATTTTTTTTATACTCTGCACCCAGTAGAAGACACACACCACCCTGTTTCCTTGCTTTTATTAAAAAACTCACTGTCAATATTCGCTCCCCATTACTCTATCAGGTCTTCTCAACCTTGGATAAATCTCAAGTTTTCTCACTATAATGCTGCTTTCCCCAACAACCAATTCACTCTTACATATCTTGAAAAATATTCCCAAATCTTTCATTGTTAGATGAACAGCTGTCAAGAAAATAAAGCTGCATGCACACGATCTAGTGAAGCCTGGTTTCCCCCAGACCCCATCTAGACGACGAGCAATGTGGAATAACCTGCAGTGAGAAGTCAAATGTTTTCTCTCCTCTCTAATCCGCCTCTACCACTGACCACCGAGGAGTCCGGAGCCCAGAGCTCTGCTCAGACCTGGCAGAAGGTCCAAGGCAGGAGGCTCGGGGCCGGGCACACACCGACATACTGTATTACCATCGGCTTCATTTTCTTATGAAGTCATCCTATAAAGGAAGCTAATGCGGCAGCCAAAAGTTGCTCACCAGTGTTGCTTATTCAGGAGAAGCTGGGGAGACTAGACAAAAAAAAAAAGGGAGGGGGGAATATATGCATGACAAACCATTTACTTGACAGACTGGAAAAAAAAAAATCGGATCACAATTAGTGATAATAAACAGCAGTCCAGCCTTCCCGTGACAGGCCTCTCTTTCCAGGCTACTCAGCCTGTGCTTTACAGCAACAGACGTTTCACACGAGTGTTCTACACAACAGGAAGGAGAGCCAGGGCCATCTCACCCTGCAAAGTGACTCAGCTGCTCTCCAGCCAGTTCTTTGAAATAAGAAGCAGAAGAGACTTTAAAAAAATAACATCGGAATCCAACCTACTATTTACTCCTCGTTTAAGAGCAGAGGGCACCTTTCACTCATTCCCTTCTCCCCTCACTTTTTAGAAATCCAGCTACAGAAAAGTTACAATTCTTTCTAAATAGAGGCTCCTACAATTCTGACTTGTTTCTAATTAACCAAATTACGTTTTTTAAAGGCTACCATCTGATTATTTTTTTAAAGTGCAAATGAAAGCAATTAACCATCCCACACTGAAGTACAAACACTGCTGCTTTACACCCATTACTTCTTCATGCAGTTGTTACAACAAACCAACAGAGAAGAACTTAAACAAACCTAACAAATCTGTCAGTTTTTGTTTAATCACGATGAAGAGCAGAAACAGGGAAGGCAAGGGAGAAGTCAGGAAAAGCAAAAAAAGTGAGGAGGTAACTAGGTGAAAACTCTAAGAGAACACTTACAGTGTTTATCTTTGAAAAATACATTTAAGATGCAAAAAAGTCTTACATAAAGGAGTTCAGAGCATGGTACAGCACGTTTGCAATCCAGACACTTGCACATTTACAAGCATTATTGAACTGCCACGGCTGTTGCTTAAAAGCTCTTCCAGAACCTCTTAAACTTAACGGAGTCCTGCTGGCACAGCTACTCACTGCTGGAGGCTGGCTTGGGTCAGGCAGCTGAAGGTCCAGACATGAAAATCAGTCCTGCGAAAGGCCGTCTCTCTGGCCACACCACAATAATGTACAAACAATACCGAGTAAACAAGAAATACACAGTGTATCTTCTTCAGAGCTCAGTCCTAACTCATCTACCTTCCCAACATCCTGGGAAGATTACATGAAGCCTTCTGCTCCGGCAAACCAGTATTAAGCACTCTGAAGATGCATCAACCTGTATATTTCAAGGTAAGAGACAGTTTTACTCTAGGAAACCGGGATAACTTGAAGAATGCTTTCTAGTGCATACGAAGGCCAGTTACATGCCTACACTGACCACCGCACTACTCCATCAATTTAAGCAAACGGAGTAAAGTTCACAGATGCATAGACATGTGTTTTGTACAACCAGGAATTCCTGTGTACATTCCCCAACAGCGTTTTTGGTTCTTAAATTTCTTTCAGACCTGGCTTAACCAGGGCAAGATTTTCTGCCCTTTAAGAACAGGTCTGAGATAATAACCGCTTGCTGCAGTTTTCCTGAAGGTCTGGTTAACACAGTTCTCTCGGCCCGTTCTAGTAACACTGGCAATTTCAAATGCTAGAAAACCAACATAAAAGTCTGTGACTACATTTACCAGCTATATTTTAAAATACTAACCCTTGAAAACTCTAAACTTTAAAAAAAAAAAAAGAAATAGAAAAATTTCTGCAGCAGGTCTGCAACACCTGACAGTCTGGACACCAAAAGGGGCTTAACCTACAGTTATTTGTACCTTATGACAATCCATTCGGCACCGAGTTCACTTGAAATGGCCCATTCTTGAAAAGAAAAGAAAACAAACAAAAAAAACCCCACTAGTGCAAGTCAAGGGTGCAGGTACTGTGTGGATCACCCTTAACAGGCAAAGATCTATCAAAGGGCACCTGCCCAGCGTGTGTCACAATGAGCAGTGACACTCACCTGCACCACGAAAACACGGTCCACCACCCAGAAAGATTACGAACACTTCTAATTGCTCTGAAACACCGTATGGTAGCAATTTAGTCGCTTGATCTTTCCAAAAATATTTTGCTGCACCATCAGTAATAAAAAACTGAAATTAACAGCGCTGACAGCTTTTCCTACCTCAAGTTACTGATTTATTTTTTTTTTTTCAAGTACCTAAATTCAAAATGCTGCTTTAGCATCTCTCTTGCTGCTTTTAAACTGATAAGTACATTACAGTTTAGGCTGACAAGTGCCTGTTTCTATCCAGTGGAAACAGAGCATTAGCTGCTCGCTTTGTCAAGCTGCGGCGTTATGGCTCAGAGGGAATAAACAATCCTCGGCTGAGCTGCGGGAAGCAAATCCCTCCTATATACACCCACTTCCTCACTCGTTTAGAAGAGCTCTCATCCTTAGCAAACACGCAGCTTACACCCTAAATTTTGAAATTAATACTTGATGCGTCTTCTGTAATTACACCCACTAAGGAGTGAGTCCCAAACAAATTTAATTTCTACTAATTGAATAAACAGCTTAGAGGGGACTACCACTTGAGATCATGGAACCAGAGAGATCGTGAGCGGCACTACCTCTAGTTAACAGTAACAGATTCCTCCTAGTAGAAGGGATTTTTTCTTTAATCCCCTCAGCAGCAGAAGTATGTGGTAGGTTGACACTTACCCCTGCCAGTTCGTGTTGAATAGGAGGAAGCTGGGCTTCAGCAGCGGGACTCAGGGCAGCACTGACTGAGGCCGCAGCGGGAGCAGGGTGCTCAGAGTCGCGCTCACCAGCTGGTTCTGTGTGACCCAGACCATGGTGGGGGGGCTCAGCCTCTCCCTGGGGGTCCTCGCCTGAATCCGACAAACCTTTTTGCTCTGCAGGGGACTGGGAGCAAAAAAGACAACGTCCCTTCAGTGCAAGGCTGCAACACGAGAGAGCAGTTGTCCTAGTGAGAGGATCCGCTAAGCCCTTTTTAAATTCCACTGGTTTCACAGCACGGCAGAAGGAATCGCTCGCTGCTGAGACACCAGTTCAAATACGCACAACAGGTAACAGAACCTGCTGGCTGAATTAGCTTCCCCTCCCCACAAAAACCACCCGTTGGAGCAAACGCGCTTTTTTGAAAGTTAGCTAAAAATGCCAGCGTCCCCAGGAAAGAGCACTTTTGCCAGCCATGGGGTTGTTGGGGTTTAACTCCTCCTTTAAGACCTGAAGGACAGCTGATTGCTTTTACCCCCAGATTCAGACATAAGAATTAAATAGACAATTTCTGTAAATAACTGTCCTTCACCGCTTCTCCAGACCACGTCTGAGGCAGGCAGGGTTGACTACAAAATTCTCCAGAGAAATCCACTGTAACAGTCACACAGGACACACAATCCTTTCATATTCACCCTGAATTATTTGAAAAGCAACGCCAGTGTTTTCTTTTGTAAATGACAGAGTTTGTATATCTGTTTCAAGGAGGAGGGTGACAGGATAGCTAGTGCACACTAAAGAGATTTGATACTTGCTAAACTTCTGCCATAGACTCTTTACAGTTCTTCAGATCATTTAATGCTGCAAGTCCCCACTTGTAGAACAAAAATGAAGCATTATCATATTCTGCACACAACCGAAGAATGAGACAAGTTAAAGGCTTTGAGCCTGAACAACCGCATTGTGATAAAGGACTAAATTACAGTCCACGGATAACACGCAGGACAAGGACATTCTCCCAGCTGCAGTCTGTGGGCCAAGCCCCCTGCTGCCTGATGGTGAAGTATCTGGAGAACCAAGCAGTCAGGGGACGATGTCACTAAGCAGCACATAACCTTGGCTTGCTCTCAGAAAGCATTCAGTAGAATGAAGAGAGACTAAAAACTCTTCATGGCCCAGGTCCATGCAAAACAGAGCAAACAGCAACCTCAAAAATAAACAGCAGCTTTTAAATCCTAAGAGTCCAAAGTTCTTCAGCTACAACTTGGCCTGTCCTCAAACAGACAACAATACATGCAATTTTATTAGCGGGTTCGTTTCATTTTGTATTTTCAAAATCTTCTGGTTTTTATCTGAAGCTGTTACTAATGGACTCAAACATTAACTTAAAACTCCACAGAATGAGAGAGTAGAATTAAAGAAATGTTTTGTTTGTCTACAAAAATTAAACCAAGTCTAGCACTCTGCTAGTGTTACCTCATTGGCTCAGAAGAAAAACATGAAAAGGCTGTCTGGAACTGGCCACAGCACTTACAACATATACATGTTCTTCATATCTGAAGACAATGGGTAAACACCTCAGTCCTCCACTTAATGTTTTACACCTGAAAGCTCTTTTCCCAGCCGGACTGAGAACAGCCCTGAGGAGATGAACTTGGGGGTGTCGGTGGGGGAGAAGCTCCATACGCCCCGGCACCGTGCGCTGGCAGCCCAGAAACCCCCCACAGCCTGGGCTGCATCCCCAGCAGCGTGGGCAGCAGGGCGAGGGGGGGATTCTGCCCCTCTGCTCCACTCGGGGGAGACCCCCCTGCAGTGCTGCCTCCAGCGCTGGGGCACCGACAGCAGAAGGACACGGAGCTGTTGGAGCGGGGCCAGAGGAGGCCCCGGAGATGCTGGGAGGGCTGGAGCCCCTCTGCTGGGAGGACAGGCTGAGAGAGCTGGGGGGGTTCAGCCTGGAGAAGAGAAGGCTCCGCGGAGACCTTCCAGCCCCTTCCAGTCCCTAAAGGGGCTCCAGGAAAGCTGGGGAGGGACTCTGGAGCAGGGAGGAGAGCCACGGGACGAGGGGGAAGGGTTTGAAACTGGAAGAGGGGGGATTTAGGTGAGATGTGAGGCAGAAATTGTTTGGTGTGAGGGGGGTGAGCCCCTGGCCCAGGTTGCCCAGAGAAGCTGTGGCTGCCCCATCCCTGGAGGGGTTCAAGGCCAGGTTGGCCGGGGCTTGGAGCAACCTGGGCTGGTGGGAGGTGTCCCTGCCCAGGGCAGGGGGTGGCACCGGGTGGGCTTTAAGGTCCCTTCCAACCCAAACCAGTCTGTGATTCTATGACTCTATAACCAAAACAGCACTGGTAAATGAGGACGGGGCAGACCGTCCTTGTCAAAAGCCAGAATGAACCTCAAGATGAGCTCACCATCACCAGGGATCTGGAGGCAGCAGGAATCAATTCGGAAACTGCAGACAGACTCTGGCGCTGAAGATATTCAGTGTCCGTAAGAAGCAAAATAATGCACAGGAAGAGGGTACAGAAGTGTTTCCACATAAAAATAGCTAAATACCTTATTATTATTCTTCATCGATAATACACAGAGTTTGGAGGGAAAAAGAGCAGGAATATAACTATGAAATCATGAGCGGCATATAGGATGGCAATGCAGTGACTCTCTCAGAGCAAGAGCCTGAAAGCATCAAATTAAACTAAGCTGTAACAGGTTCAAAACCAAAAAGCCAACACAAAACTAAAGCAGACAGAAAGCCCACCCTGTTGAACCCCCTGTTAGAGGATCATGCAGATGGCCATAGCTCGTACGCTTGGGTTCAGAAAGCGATTGGAGAAATGCAAAGAAAAAGGAGCCTTATCAGCAATTTACACTGACTTCTAGCTAGAGATCGTAAAATCACCAATAATGCAAGACGCCAGATCATTCAACACACGCTTGTGCTACGTACTTAAAAGTGGAAATGACAATAAGTTATTTTGCAAGTAATTCATATCAATAGAGTTTAGAACACTCCAAAGTAGGCTAAGAAAACATCCATCAGATTGTAGTAATTCTTGTAATACTTGACAAGTATTTTCAAAAGTTAAATAAGTGAGGTAGCCTTCTGGCATAAATCTCATTTCTGTCCTAAGAAAAACTGGAATATGTGCTCCAGGACTCAGAAAAGAAACAAACCAAAAATAACAATTACCACCAATCACCACTTTTATGCAGAAAAATCTGATGCAAAGATGAGAATTTCTTGGCCAGGTCAATACATAAAATTATATTTAAAAAAAAAATCAATACATTAAATGGATCACGCAGTACGCAAGTTTCAGAACTTTGCGAATAGTACATGGTTTAACTCAGAGAAGACAAAACCAACAAAGGCCTTGAGGATTTGTCAAACCAAAACTGTTCCAGGCAGAATTTTGTATGGCTGTACTCAAAAAAGCACATCCAAGGGAAACTGCAAGCTCCTGAAATTTGTTTTAGTCTTCAGTCACACTCACTATTGAAAGCGTTTGCTAATCTCTTAACTTCATAAATTCTGATCTAAGTTCTTGTTCAAAGTTCTTTGGAGCTGGTGAAGAACAGTTCATCTCACCCTTTTTGCTGTAATGTCTCACGTCTGTGACGATTTATGCCTCCCCGCGAGCTGCCCCTTCTCCAGAGGAAGCATTCCTTTTAAGTGCAGCTCTTGGTGAACTTGGCAGAAATCTCTTCCTGTCTCTTAAATACTAAGGCAAAGATCAACAGAGAGACTACTAACGTTACGAAGGCACCTACACAAACCCACCTCGCTCAGCCAGATCAAACAACATCTATTTTATTAAAACACAAAAAACCCACACTTAGACTAAGCACATAAAAGCGTACTTGGAGATTTGGTTTCCTCTGCGTTGCAGTAAATAAGGGGAGACATGAAGAAATACATAAAAGCAAAGATTAACGTGATGCTAAAAACACCAAATATAGGCAAGGAAATAATATTCCTTTTTTTTTTTTCCTAACGCTGCCACAAACACTCTTAGGTCAGTTTTTCCTCCCAGTTTAAGTTGTGCTATTTATGCCTCCTTTCCTCATTTTCCCCAAAATAGCACCCACATCCAATGGCCAAAAAAAGACGACTCAGTATATCTTCTCACAACCTTTACCTGCATACAGCTGAGGACAACTCTCGTTGGTACTCTCAATCATCTTTGACACTACCAGCCCCTCTGTACTCCTCTAAGCTTTGCCTCGCACCACAACTGTCCGCTCCAAATACATTTATGATTCTTCTAAGTGCAGCAGTGTAGCAATATATTCATGATTATGAACTCTTAGGCATTAACTTTAACTCCTTAATTGATTTACAACACAGTTCAACTAGGTCTCCCTAACAAAACCACCTGGCAGCTGTGCTAAGGATGCTAAGAGAGCCTGGAAAAAAGACATCTTGTCGCCTCTCCCCACACAAGTTACCTCCTCCACAGTTCTCTCTCTTCTACCGTCTCAAATATACAAGTCATGCCCGTAGCACAAACAGTATTTTCTAATCATCCACCTCCTCAAACCACCAAAATCCAGGCATTTCCAAATCACACTACACCAAGCCAGGACTTCAAATAATCTCTACTTTATGTAATGTCTAATACATTTGTCTCTCTTCTAAACTCGTGATCTTGCCCTCCAAACTCCACAGGAATGCCACCTTTCTAATCACTTAAATCATTTTTGCAACTCCGCATCTATTTTTAAAGCTCCACAGTTAAGACCATGACAACAGATATAACCACTTAAGGGGGTAAATCCTTGTTCACTCCAGAACTACTCCTTTACCTTTACAACCCAGGTGCCAGTTACCCCTTGAACTCTTCGCATCATTTTGCGGCACCGCTTACGTCTAGGACGTGACCCAAATATCAAGTAACTTCTTCCTGCGAGCCATCCTTAAAAGCTCGTCACTCCCAATTCACCCACAAAGCAGTACACAGACCACAACTGGTTATATAGCAAGACAGAAATAGTGTTCTCTTCTATATTCTACTATCACCCCAACCCAGGCTGGTGGAGGGAAGAGGGCAAGGTGCAAGCTACACAACAGACAATGGCTCGTTTTATAGTGAAAAAATCTTTTTTAAATCTGAGCTATCTAGCTTTTGTGGTACTGATGATTAGGGAGTCATGACGATCCTGCCGTTGTTGGAATCTACGAGCGGAAGAAGACCACAGCTCACACTTGCAGAACAAAGGACACTACTTTAAAAGCATTTTTGGACAAATTGTTTCTTTACAAGACTACTGGTTAAATTTGTTTGAGCTATTATACCTACTTAAAATGGGTAAATGCAAGAAAGACTTCAGAATAACTCGATCTCAGAAATGCATGTTGAAAGTTAACTTCATAAAATAACTTATAGAATCACAGAATGGTTTGGGTTGGAAGGGACATTAAAGCCCACCCAGTGGCACCCCCTGCCCTGGGCAGGGACACCTCCCACCAGCCCAGGTTGCTCCAAGCCCCGGCCAACCTGGCCTTGAACCCCTCCAGGGATGGGGCAGCCACAGCTTCTCTGGGCAACCTGGGCCAGGGGCTCACCCCCCTCACAGCAAACAATTTCTGCCTCACATCTCATCTCAATCCCCCCTCTTCCAGTTTCAAACCCTTCCCCCTTATCCTGTCACTCCACTCCCTGATAGAGTCCCTTTACTTCAAGTACCCTATGGCCAGAAACTGTCAGGAAATGGCTTTATGGCAGAAGTTAAAATTAGTTTCAGAGCAGAAATACATGTCTAACAAGTGACAAAAATTAATCATAGAAAAAGTTGTACCTATCAATTGAAATCTTTAATTCAAAAAGTGCTGTGAAAAGCACAGTATAGTTCATGTATGAGTTATCAGGCTACATAATGGAGTAACAGTTAATAGTCTGTGCTTATCCTAGCAAGGTTAGGACTTCACGTTGCTTTCAGATATTAACAGCTATGAGTCTTCGTAAGCTGATGCAATTTTCCAACTAGTGTCAGCACTAGAAGCTCTGCTTGTCAGAAAAAAAATGAATAGCAGTGTACAAAAAAGGAAGATATTCAGATGCCATCATGCAGATATTTGCAAGAAGTATCTCTATTTCACACATTGTAAAAATAGTTCTCAAAGACTTCAGGATATATGAAAATAATGAAAATGGAGAGTCATTCAACAAATGCAGAAGCAGCCAACTTTACATCCACCACTAATTGCTATCTATAATGAAATTCAGAACAGATAGACTAATCCTGCCTTTTAAATATAAAAGAAAACCACCATAACGTCCTTATTGAAAAGAAAATTAAGAGGCATCATTTCCGAACATTGTGCACGTCTTGTCCCCTCTAAATGAACACGACAAACTGCATGTTCTGATCTTTTACTAAGCTGTATGCAACCTCAGCTGGAACAACCATTTAAGAAAAAAAATCAGTTTCCAGACTAGTATGCACTTTGTCCTGCAACATGATGAATATTTTCCAACTTCTAATCGCGAAATAGATGTCTGAAGCCTTACAAGCACAACCTTAAGTAGAGATCTCTAGAAAAATAATGTTCTTAGCGTAACAGTAGACAACGTTAGCTCCAGAGCAGTCAGTTAAGCCCACGGAACAGTGTCACCCCAGCCCTAACACTGAGAGGGCCTGCAGACTCTCCAACAAAATAATTCTGTCCAGGACGGCCTGTTTGCCTAGTGCTCTTCTGCCTCAGACATCTGAGCAATCATCAGGGACAGTCAATGGCACGCACAATGCAATGCCTTCTCCTCACCCTCAGCTTACCGTCAGGTTGCTGTGTTGGTGCCGAAAAGCCTCTGAACGCTTTGCTTACAGCTCCAGAAGAAAGGCAACTCGACTCAACAGACATTTTGCAAAATTAAAATTGTAATTTACATAGAGAAATTACATATTTGTGAAGTGTGGTGTTTGTCAACTATTTTGAAGTTACTTTCGCAGTTTCTTCACAACTTTGCTATCGGAAAAACTCCTCTGTTATTAAATTTTCCTTGTTAACTTTAACAAGGATAATTTTTTGTGGCAGGCAATGCACCTATCCAGACACCTCGTATGGAAACGATAATGGAGTTAACCGTTAACTGTAACACTTAGCTGTTAAGTCTTTCCAAAAATACAGTGAAAGGTCTCAACCAGTGTGTAACCTGAGTCACCTTTTCTTGATTAAGTTGATAGAAGGGACATTGGGCTGGCCTGAATGCTAGCTTCTGATAAACGCAGCACATAGGAAGTAGTGTTACTTTTGGCTGACAGCACTGTATTCTGACTCTATCACTATTGTATCCACACTGCAAAAACCAGGTACGGGTACAAGCAACCAGCAGGCTTTGGCCCTTTATTTAATAAAATGGCAAGAAGCACTGCATGGGTGCTTCTCTCCTTCTTCCTCTCCAGTCTCAAATGCACACAGTATAAACTACTAAAGTTATTATTAACCACCTCCTTATTATTAACCCTCCTCCTTTTTAAGAAAATGGTACATCTCCAAACCTTACACAGTTGAACACAAACATTTACATTTATTACTAGATGTTATTACGCTTTGGAGATTGGCAACCAAGTGACACATGCCACTGGCAGACTCTTCATGCTCCAAGGAGCAAGCCCTGTTTCCCAGCCATGCCAGACCTATTGCCCGCCCAGACTGAGTGTGCCCAGCCCGCGCCCCCCCCGCCCCGCAGCAGCACCACCACTCCGTATTTCCATCAGTTCCTGACTCACTTCTAACGCCTCTGCCTCCGGGGTCACTCACAGGCCTCACCACACAGGGTCCCTCCATCCCACCGCCCGGTAGCTTTCCAGCTGGGCCTTGGCAGAGCTACCTGCACACAGCCACCCGCAGCGCCACAGTCCTCAGCAGCCACGGAGGCAGTTGGGAAGACTAAATCCCAGATCCCTCTCCCTTGAACTCTGGATCCTCTCTTCCAGACCAAAGAATCATTAAGCATTTTTATTAATATTTTCTTGATGTGTACCAGAGTGCAACAGATCTGCCCCACAGCCCAACCCAGGAGCCTGCCCAGCCTGACGCTGTGTGCCGGCCGCTGGAGGATGCACCGTCTGCAGAAGCAGAGGTTACAACACGAAGGAATCCGAGAGCACGAGACCTGCCAGCTTAGCACCAAAGGACCAGGCCAGCAGAGAAAGGACACGGGACCACATTGCTTTGCTTGGGTTCCACCTTGCTGTGATCACTGCTTCCAGACTAACTGTGGAAGAACTGCCAGGTTAAAGGACACATGGGGAGAAACCTCACCATGGTGCAACTCAGAAGGGACTTCAGGAACAGTCTAATCAACAGCAGGGATTGAGACCTGCTTCCTAGAAGGAAACAATGCGATCCGAACTGACAGCACAAACACTAACGCTCCCTGTGTTCCAAGAAACATGTAAATTGTCACTGGAAAAAAAATGTAACTGGAAGGAACACCTTGCAAGTATTTACTTTGAGGTATATTTAATTTGATCAGCTAATATTAGAAGAACGGCAGATTTAAATCCTTTCCAAGCTGGCAAAAGATTTCAAGCTCCTGCTGAGGAATATGCCTACTAAACTCGTGAGAAAGCTTGAGTCTGATGCTTGTCCCAAACCAAAGAAAAGCAACCAACTGCAAAATGGTTCAGCTTTTCTATTCAAACATTTGAGAAGATTTTCTGATTGCACAGATAATATAACGATCCAGTGATTCAACAAAGAGTGAATCGTGTACATGAGTACAATTCTCTTGGTTCCCACCAGCTTCAGGTGAAACAAGGGTAACCTTGATTTTATTTTTTCCAAATGTTAACAGCTTTTGCTATTAACCAGGCAGAATTAAATACTGCAAAATATTAAGGTTCTTATCAATTGCTTTTACTAAAAAAAAAAAAATATGTTTACAACATAAGAAGATGGAAGGATTACTTTTTTGGGGAAAAAAAAGTAAGGAAAACTATACCCTAGCATTCATCCGTAACATTTTGTGTGCCACTTTCAAAGTAAAGAGAACATAAACCATACTGCACTCAGTCCACACAGCCATGGTTTTCCATTACATCTATTTCAATTTAATAGCAGTTTCTGCTAAAGGGAAGGTCCTGCTCCTTCCTTTGACTCTCATTTCTTTCTGCAGCCACAGGATGAGTTGTGTCAGCCCCTTGGTTCACCACAAGCTCACCCAGGGAACACCTTGAGCAGATTACAGCCCAGCTCCAAGTCACCTCAACACCATAACTGCCACCGCTGACCCAACGGCAGGGGACAGGAACACGTGGCAGGGGTAGAGGAATGGGCGAGGGAACAGCATTACCATTTTCCACGGTAATCAGACACTTCACAGCTTACTAACCAAAGACATGAGATACATCCATATGGAGGTGAAAAGCAATAATCTAGACCATGGTTTTCATTACTTTGTCTTAACTTTGTTGTAAAAATAAGACATTTTTTGGTTTTCTCATGCAACTGTGACCATTCCTTTGCCATCTGTTCAAGATACAGCTTTGAAGATACTTTTTCTCCCAGATTTTGTCCATCTTCTGTCCAAAGAGCTACCTGTTTCATGCCAGAATCACACATCTTCCCACATTTAGCCCTCCAGTACCTCTTCGCCTTATGCCTATTAATAATGTTGTTATAATTATGCTCTATTATCCATCTTCAACTTCAAAACAACACAGGCAAACAGTGCTCACCACAGGATGAGCCAGTGCTACAGAACAAAACAAAAAAAAGCAACATATCAACATCTCCTTACCTTCTGTGCTTTATCCTTCTGAAATACAAATACAGGTGGAGCAATGGCAGGTTTTTCTGTAAAAAGAGAAATTGTTGGGTTTTTTTCCACATTCACTATTGATTAATATGAAAGTGTTATGTTCTATGATGCTTTTACTGACAATGAATCCCTAAACCACTTAAATCTCAGTTACGCAAATCATTTCCACTGGTTCCTGCTAACATATAAGAACCTGATCCTCAAAAGGAAAAAGCATTTTAAGAAACAATACAACTGATGCCTGAAAGCTATTTATCTTTTCCCTCCAGATCTCTCTATTTCAAACAAGTACTTTCATCGTACTTGGGTACATCAGCAGGAAAAGGCCCTTTGCCGCAGTAGTTTACTTTTTGAACACGTTAAGTCTTGCACCCAAAGGTTTTTCCTTCCCCATAGTAACGCATTAATGCAAAGGACGTCTTGCTGTACGCACCCACATACACCTTCTCAAAGGTCGCCTAACTCTGACACTTGATTATACTTGTACTTCATTATCATTGACACCTTTAGAAATGTCCTAAATCTCCAACACTTGCAGGTCTGCAATTTAAACCAAATATTCTATGCATATTTTTATAGACTCACCAGTCTTTTCTGCATAATTTAAGAGCACGTCTGCTTTCTACTTGAAGTTCCAATTCAAATATTAATGGGACACTATTTTCTAAATAAGCACATCAACATTTAGTCTTCAAGAACAGAATGAATTTCTAGAACGCGTGTGTTTTTTCCATTGTCCTTAAAGACCTCAAAACTACCTCAAATGTCCATAATGACCAAAAAAAAAAAGGGGGGTGAGGGGATAAACCAGAAATTAATTTTTCTGAGAGTTTAACAAACTGATACACCTTGTGTATGAGTTGTATTTGAAATGAAATGATAGGTACGTGATGCAGTCCGCAACCCTCCTATGTGTTTGGGGGGCTAAAAACAAGTACAGCATACAAAGTCTGTTTTCAGAGTGAGAAACCAGAGTATTCAGGGAGAGCTGTATTTTGGCTAATTTCTTCGCAAAAGTTGCATCTTTGTAATTACTCGTTCTTACAAACAAGACTAGACATCTAAGAAAATTTAAGTTTTTAAAACTTTTAGGCTACCATAAAAAAGAAATATGAAGTCATCAAGAAGAATTACCTTATGCCAAAAAAAAAAAAAAGAAAACATCACGAAATCCTCCATAAATCCGCTGCAGCAAAGCACTTGTGTCAGCATATAAGGAAAAGGGGATAAGACTGTTCATTTGGCAACTGCCGGCTATTAGATCAGTTTAGCTGAAAACGTGAAACTTTACCAGACAAATGTAAAAATTATGACTGTTATTCCAAGAACTCTGTGCATTTATTTGTGATTCCTTATGCATTTTGTATTTCCACTCTTCTGTGGGTCTAACTCAGAGGGATAACCCAGCAAAAACACTGCAAGACCTATTTTGCAAGACTGGTGTAACTTGTTCTACAAAAGGTAAAGTTAATTGTGAAATAAAGCTCCTTACTGCAGCATTTTGCCTGCTCTTTTTTCCCCCCCTTCTTTTCCAAGTTCTTCTATCCATCAAATACTGATGAATCTTAAAAATGCTTCTTAACAAGAGCAATGCAGCCAATCTATTTCAAAAATGAAAAACAATCTACTAACTAAGGTCATCAACAAAGACTGAGCTGCTACACCTGTCCCAAAGAAGAGTGTGCTGAGACACGCCAGGGATCCCTTTGGATTCCCTTGGCCTCAGTGAGAGTCCCCTGTGGGACGCTCCATCACGTAAGCTCCAAACTTACAACCCTTTACCTCAAAGCGATGTTCATTACTTCATGCCACATGCGGTATACTTTAGTATTCATTAACGCTGTAATTACAGTGACAAGTAGAATGCATTCTACCAATCTACTTTTATCCAAGACTGCCAAACCAGTCAATAAAACGCTGTATTAGTGTTCTTCCCTTTCGGGGATCTGCCCAAAAGCAGGACTTGATTGTGTAACGCACAACGTACAGGAGACTCCTGTACCAAATTCCACAAATACCAAAGAGCACCAAACAGAACAGAACTACTTGTCTATTTAGTGCCTAATAAAGGACTGAAGTACTGAGAGAGAAGAAAGCAAACAAAAAAAACAGATCCAACGACAACGCACGGTACAGAAGAAACACAGGATGGCTGGCAAAAGTCCAGAATGGAGAACCAAAGAAGTTGATGCAAAGGAACAGGACAGAATAGGAGACGGAGCGTGATGACAGAAAATTGGGTACTCACAAAAAAAGAACAGGGATGCCAGGAACAGCAGAAAGCTCACACAAAAAAAAAAAAAGATAAAAGATTGGATTGAAGAACCAAAGGAGAAAATGGAGTAAAAAAAATAATCAAATATTAGAGATTGCGTCCAGCTACAGCTAATGAGACTGGGAAAAGCAGCTAGTTAAACAAACTATGTCCAGTCCTGTTGGTTAAGGTGGAAAAGGTAACCCTCTTGTGCAACACACAGGAGTTTCTCTCCACTGAAGGAACACTGTGCTCCAGCACTCAGGATCCAGGAGTCTCACTCCTGCTGGCTGTGAGACGAACTATCACCTGGCAGGAACGATGACGAGACAGAGGGACTCACAGCCACCAGCGCTCAGCCAGGCACGTTCTTTACCAGGGAACACTTGCTCACCATGGCTTTTCTAAAGGCTGCAACAACACCACAATGCTGGAAATGTTTCCCTAATTCTAGCCCACGGCAAGAAGGGATCACTGGATTGTCTAATGTGACCACCTTCATTAAACACTGCATATTTTTCTGAGCCTTACTGTTTTAGGGAAACATTTTCATCAAAGGCATCAATTATTGAAGACATTTAAAGCAAAGTATTATTGCTCTCGATCATCCATTACCTCACTTGGTAAAAAATTCCAGTGCCAAACTTCCCGTTCAAATGCCTGGCTTCAGCTTTCAGTTCTGATTCCTAGATATGTTTTTTGAATTCATTTATGTACTAGAACTCTCTAGCATTTAATGATTTTCCTACAAAAGCACTTACACAAACCACGTTTTCCTATTAACTGAAGAACCACAACAACAGGTTTTATTTTTGTAGAACAGAAATGCATATGTTAAGCAGTTGTTGAAGTTTTTTTCCCACATGGTGAGCAGCTTATTAAGTGCTGCTTCAAAATGAGAATTTCAGTGTTTCTACTAGACAACATCAGAGGAGGACAGTCATGTTTGCACCTAGTGAGCATGCCTCCATTCCACCAAGGACAACCTACAGTAAAATGGATCCGTCAGGTCCACAGAACTGCCACCAAGGTAAAGGGAAAATAAAGCTGGATAAAGGATGAGAAAAAAAAAAAAACAACCACCCCAAGTTTCAAACTTCAGGTAAAATACATGTAAAATAACATGAGATCTTCTCCATCTGAAATGCCAAGAGACACAGCACACAGTTCTTAAGTAGTGTGGAACAAACTTGAGTTTTCTCCAGACAAGCAGACAGAAACAACACCGATTTTCTAACCGAGTCACCCTCAGTAAAGGTGTTCTAAGAAAGCCCAAGCATGTAACGAGGAAAGCAGACGTTCAGTAATTACTGCCACAGAGACAGTAAGTCCCCAGTCCGAAGATCTGGAACCTGAACAAACCACTTAGTTTCTTCTGAATGGTGGTAGGCTGTGAAACCAGTCTGAAAAGTGACTGAATCCACAGAACTCCTTCCTGCAGCGTATTTGCAAGTTTCAGACATTTCAACTTGCATGAATGAGGACAAAAACCTCAAAAGTTGGCTGTCACAAGCTAAATTCCTTTAATTTATTTCACTGTCGATTCATTAACTTTCAATATATGCACTATGTGCTATTAAACCTACTCAGCTTGGTTCACATGCCCTGGAAACCAGAACACAGAAGCAGAAAACTCTCAGTGGCCCAGGCAGAGGTGTCTTCTTCGAGTTATATTTACGATTTAATGTGAGATTTTTTTAAACTCGGATACATGACTATTTGTAGCTATACCAAACTCTGCGATGTAAACAATGTTTCCTGGAACTGGACAAAATATTGCCTTGTTCTGCCTCTCCACCCCTTCACACCAATGCAGCCACAGCAGTTGGTGGCACCTCTAGTGGCCACAGAAGTTATTTTTGCAATACAAAGTTTTAAACCTTCACTGCAGCATGAAACGTTCCATTAGTGAAAAATCCAATGGGTATTTTAAGTGTATAGATGTAAAAAATATGCCCCTTTTGAATCTTTCTTTGAAGGCCACGTAAGTGAAAAGAAAAGACAAGGTAAAATGGCAAAAAATGGGGGGGAACCCCTGGTACGGTGCAAAGGTACATTTCTCTGTAGAGTTACCAGGCTCACAGAGTAAATCCCATGGTGAAGCAGTGACAATGGCCAAGAAAGACATTTTTGTCCTTTGCCACCAAGACCATTGTGTCTCTACCATATCCTGTACCATATCTACAGGATAATTCAGGTCAGAAGGGACCACAGGAGGTCTCTGGTCCAACCCCCTGCTCCAAGTAAGGCCGGCTATGAAGTCAGACCAGATCAATCAGGTTATCCAGTCTGGTCTTAACTCACAAGGATGGAGGCTGAGCAGCCTCCCAGGATAATCTCTTCTACTGCTTTTTATGGTTAAAAAAAAAAAAAGACACCACCAACTCTTCTCTATACCCAGTCTGAATATCTCATTCCACCTCTCACCTTTTGTCTTTGGTCCTTCCAACATACACAAGTGTGATGAACCTCTGTCTTTTGAATAGTCTCCTCATAAACCTTGGAAAGTTCCAAATGTGCCTCTGAAGCCTTCACTTCTCCGGGCTAAACAAGCCCAGTTCCTTCAGCCTTTCCTCACAGGTCCCCCACCACCTTGGCAACTACAATTAATCTTTAGATTTTAGAAGGAGCCCAGGACCCACGTCATGAAACAATTCTCAAGTCCTCACCAGACCTACTGTAGCCAGGTTACTACGAGGTGAATTTATTTTTAAAGCTGAGAACTACACTGTTTCAAACCTTTTTTAAAAATTTACTCCAAATTACATTTTTAAAGCGCAATAGTGCCTGACAACATGGAAACCTATATGAGAGGCAGAAAAAAAAAAAAAAAAACACTGAGAAACTTCCAGGCAAGCAAGCCCTTGCTTAGATCTGAAGAAGCAATCTTCAACACTAAAACCATGCAAGCTGGGAATAACTGAACTGCTCTGACTTTAACTCATTATAATAAATAAAATAATTCTCATCACCTGAGAGAAAAGAGCAGATCATAACTGTGAACAATGAAAGAGTGTTAAAAAGTGTGAGCAAAAGACTGTTAAAAAGGAGAACAGCAATTAAATTGTTAATTCACCAAAAACGTCCAGAGTGGTAATTTACTGCCTGTGAAAGGCTTACCTGAGGGTCAAGAAAAAATTAAGTTCAAAGTTAAGTTTAATTATGCTTATTTGAACAGCTCAGGCCACAAAAGTGTTGATTTTTTTTTTCCACCTTGACACTATTTAAGTTATAAAGAGCAGACTAATCATGCTAAAAATAAACGTAGAAAAAATATGGACAATTTGCAGCATTATAAAATTCTACGGGCGTGGATAGCAAAACAAGACTCTCCTCACTTCCAGCAGCTGCGAACAGAACGAAAGCAACGAGCAAGCTACCACACCAACAGCTGATGGCCAAGAGATCCCCCACAAGCAAAGTCCAGTCATACGTCACGTCAGAAAGTACAAGAAACACGACTGGATCACTTCTAGCCAGACTTCACACGTGATGTCACGGTGAATATAACTGACATCGGGGAAAAAAAAAGGTACTTCTGACTCATTTCCAAAACTTTGATAAGTTGCTTTTTACAATGTAAAACATCTGTTCTCGTTCATCTTCAACCCTTTATTTTTTTTTGTCTCCTACAGCATGAGTAAGCAGGCTACTGCCAGGCAGTACCTCCACAGCTGGCATGGGAAGGTAGAATGCTTTTCCTATTTAAGATTACATAAAAATACCATACACTTATTTAAAGCACAAACCTTTTGTGTTTGCAGAGTACATGTTATTTCATTTCCCAAGGCCTCATGGCATTAATAGAAATAGGTTACCCTCTGTGTTAGGTAATTTTACTGTTTCAGCTCAGGTACTTCATATAAAGCAAATGTTTCAAGTCAGAAATGGAAAAAAACTAGCTTATTTTCACACAACGGGAAGAAGAAAACCATGAGGCAACCCAACTACTTTGGAATGTAGATTAAATATCTATAAAGAACTCAAAAAGTGTTAACAAAAATTAATAAAGCATTTAGATAGTTCTGTCTGGTAAATGAAATAGTACTTTATGGTATTTGGGGGTGAATTATTAGGACATCTGAAAAAAAAAAATACCAAACAAAAAAAAAAAGCCCAAACCAAATCCCTCAGCCTAACTTCGCATCCACTAATTTATCTGAGGCAAATCACCAGGGCAAAAAAAAAATAATCTTCTTTATAGGGTCTACAAATGTCAGGGACAGTGGCACATGCCAGCTTTTCCCCTCAAAGTAACAACAGACCTTCCTCTCTCTGAAAGCTACCATAAGGCAAGCAGAATTACACAGGCAGGGCAAAAACAAACCCCAGAAACGGCACAGAAGCAATGTCAGCATCATACAAGTCTGGCAAAGGAAGGATATTTTTACCCTGAAAGGAACTGCTTCAATTCTCTCCTCTTCTGTACATTTAAGGCAGTAAACTTGTTACGATCACGAAGCGTACACTTAGCAGATTCGGAAAGTAAAACTCATCGTGTTTGGTGTCTAAGGAGAGAGTTTGCCAACACAGGTAGTGCAGGCACCTGCTGAAAGGGAAACGTGAAGAAAGCCATCACGTTTTAGCCCTGAGAAAAACCTGTACCTTTTCAGTGACTGAAATATGATAAAGAAATTCATTCTCAACGTAAGGAGATCCCGTCATCCAAAGAGCAGCTTCAGCAGCAAGTTATACACAAACTAATTACTAGTTGTGCATTAACAGCAAGTTAAGGAGAAAAGCATTCAGGTTATCGTGAATATATATGCCTGACAGGAAGTTGTCTAGTGCTCCGTGATACTTCACTGCCACACGTGTGAAGTTTTAAGATGTGATCCAGCTAAAACACCAACAAAGAACACCATACCAAAGACTTCACAGACAATTTCTAACACCATTCGGTAACTACTTAATACAATACTAACAATAACAATTGTGCCTATCTTCCCAAACTCCTGGTTTTCAATGATCAAATGCCAGTCTTCTCACAATGCCAGTCCCCAAAGCCTTTATGACAACGGCACTAAATCTTTGTGACAAAGCCGATCAAACTTCACACAGCCAGGAAGAAGTTACTCTCTCCTCCTCTTTATTAGCTCCACGCTTACCAGCTCATCTCCTCTCACGATGAGGGGCAATGCCAAGACCAGGACCTGTTCCCAGGGAACTTCACAGTACAAACTTCTTTGGAAAGCGGCACTTGGACCACCTCATCCTTCACCCCCCTTCTCTGCAGTGAGGACCCCCTGAATCCAACAGCCGCCTTCTGCCGAGATACTGCTTGCCATCAAACCACTACACAGAGGCAGGGGTACAGTTTTACCAACTCACTAAAGAAAAAAACAAGTGAATGGAAAAATTCAAGGAATGATCAGAATGAAGAAAGTGAAGTAGTTATGAGAATATTAGAGGGAACACTTGTAACTTTGAAGAAACGCATCGCAGAAAGATCATCCGTTAAAATAGTTTGAAGGTTTTAAGGACATTAATAGAATGGCTACTTGGAGGCGATATTGACATCTCAGTGGTGATTTAAGACAGACAGACTGAGACATCAGAATCTAGAAGGTAAAGATAACTAACACACTGTTGGAAAAAAACCTCAATGAATTAATTGAAACAAAGGGGTGTGGTAAAAGCGACAGGTTAAAAGAGCTCTGTATGAGTAAGATGAAAGGACACAGACAGAACAGCACTTTTCAAGGCCAGGAGGTTTGCTGCAGCAATCAAACGAGTAAGAGTCTAAGAGAGTTTCACTTGCATGGAAAGACAAGAAAAGCTATTGTTCAAACACGCTAAGCAAAAACAATCTGCCAGAATGACTAAAACTTCTCTCTAGGTATTTGCGTCTACTATGTGTCAAAGAATAATTAGCTTTACACCTCACAATAAAGTATGATTGAGACAGCACTGTTGTACAGATCAATCAAGACTAAGGAATATTAGGACTTTTGTTTTAACCGTGGTTCATTGGTGAACATGAACATTTAGGTATCACATACTTCACACAAGAGAAGATCAATATGAAGCAGAAGACGAAAGAATTATCACTACCAAAATAGTGACTTCTTATATTTGAATGAAAATAACCAGGCACCTGGAAAGAAAACATTCACCAACAGTACTGGAAAAATCAGACTGATGTGTTTAAGAATGAGGAGAAAAGAAAGTCACCTGAGAACATCATTGCCATGTCAGAGACAGCAAACAAGTAGAAAGACTGCGGAATCCACTGACTTTCAGCAGGATGCCAATCCCAGAAAGTACGTGTATTTGCACTGGTGTACAGACACCTCAAAAATGGAACCAGAGGAAAGAAAACGAACACCAGACAACGCAGCCAATGATATCAGAATGAGCAGAAGAGACAATAGTTCAAAAGCCAGCTCATCTCACTTAATCTTACAAAAGATTATATCGCATTCTTATTGCAAGAAGAAACAGAACAGCACAGGATGAAGATGACAACTCCGGAAGGAGATGCAGGCACAGCTGAAGAGATTAGAAGGTGAGAGAAGTCACTGGAGTCAGGAAAGGGTGTGAAGAGAAAAAGGAAGAACAGACGAAAAAGTAAGGATGGCACCATACCTTCCCCCCGCCCCCCCCCAGACAGCCTACACAGTTCTGCAGAAATACAGGGGTAGGCATAGAAACCCGTGACGAATCAGCATCAAAAGACAGAATAAACATTGGTAACTTGGAATTCTCCATTGAGCTTAATGTTTCCCGCTAGAATGGCTAGGTAAAGTGAGGGGTTTGCACAACTTAAGAAAGCCATTCCTAAACTTTCAGTTGTAAAAGAACACACTAAATCATCAAAATTTATTATAAGGTCGTTATAATGACAGTACGTAAATACTGTCATTAAGTTTCTCACAAACAGTCATTACACATTTGACTATTTACTACCATTCTTGAGACCACTTATCGTGCCTCTTTGGGCACTGACAGCTCATCTTGAGTTTGGAAGGCAGCAGCCCGAGACATGTTGCATCACAGGATTTGTCAAATAACTTAAGTGTAATTATGTGGTTAGTTGCTTGTAGACTTCACCTTCAAAAGCTACACCTACAATAGATATTTGCTTCCTGTTGTTCAACATTAATGTCCAAACTATAATTGCCGCTGGTACAGAGTTCAAATATAAGAAACAATCTGGAAAGAAGGGGCCTCACACACTTCCATTCGCCTCCTTCCAGGCATTTCCCCCCCCCACTTTCATTAGCAGGGAAGAATGATGAGAAACAACAGAGACAGCTGGTACAAACTTGCTTTTGCAGAGACTTTGAGGAAAGTTAATCATTCTCAAAGGCAAACTGTTGATGCCCACTGTCACTTAAGCAACATTCTACACACCTTGGAGCAGAACACTCAAGTCCTACTGTAATGCATCCCATGTTTTCCTAATCCTCTTCAGAAAGAAATGAAGCCACTATTTCTTTACTTCAGAGGTTTTCAGCTTCAAAAACAATATATATATTACCATACCTCACCTAGTTTTATATAACGGCCTGTTATTCTCTTAGCTTGAGGAAGGATTAACACGAGTGGGAATTAAGGGAAGATTCACCAGTCGTGAAGTTGCGGACAATGACCGCAAAAAGCATCAGGAGACGGAAGGACACAAAGGGCTCGGGACTCCCCACGGGGCGGCGCGGCCCGTTCGGCGGGGCGGGCCTTCGGCCGGCTCTGTGCGCGCAGGGAGCGCGGCAGCACCGACCCGCCGCCGGCCGCCGCCCCGGGAGCCGCCGCGCCGCCCGCCCGCTGCCAGCCAGGCGGGAGACACCTGCCGGCGTGGTCCCACCGCCGCCAACCCCGGCCACCACCACGATGCCGGCCCTCTGTGCCCGGCGGGGAGTTCGGCGGCCCGGACGGGCGCTCCCTTTGTCCGGCCGCTCGCCCCAGAGGGGCCGGGACAGGGAGAGGGCCGCGGGGAGGGGGCGCTTCCGAGGGCGGGCCCGCGCCCGGGCACGCCTCTGAGAGCGGATCGCGGGGCCCGGCTCAGGCCGGAGCCGCGGCGGCGCGGGGCCAAGCCGGCGGCGGCCCGTGGCCGGCACCGCTGCGCACCGCCAGCGCCCGCCTACCTTCGTTCGCTAGGTCCGCCATTTTACTTCCTCAATCACGCCCACAATGCATCGCGCCGCCGGACGGACCCCACTTACCGCGCGCCCCGCCGGGCGGCGCATGCGCCAATGGACGGCCGCCCCATGGCGGCTCCGCGCGTGCGCGGCTGGCTCGGCGGGGCCGCGGGCGGGGCGGGGCCCGGCGGGGCCCGGCGGGTGTCCTGAGGCCACCTCGGGCGTGGCGGGCGGGCCCCGTGCGTTCCTCTCCGCCGGGCGGCCCTCGGGCCCCGCCTCCGGCTCAGTGGGGCGGCCCGCCCGAGCTCTGGGCCTCCGCCCGAGCGGGCGTCGCGGCTGCGCTCCCCGGCGGTGACAGGTTATGGGGATCCCCTCCAAACCCCGTCGCTCTCTGCGGCCCCCAGCACCTGCGCCCGTCGGACTGGGCCCCTGCAGACCCGGCTGCCCACCATCCTGCAGGGCCCTGGCATCCCCTCTGCCCCCGTGGCCTCCCGTGGCTGCCGGACCCAGAAGTTCACTCCAGCGTTAAACAGATCCTTGATGCCCATTTAGTGCGTCCGTTAGTGCCTCATGTTACAGCCTTGTGGGATTTACTGGACAGTGATTCTCCATTCAGCTAATCAGTGTATAAACCTTGACCATAGCTGTTTCTCCCGACCAAAGAATTCAAACCCTCTCTGTGGAAGGCTGCTGCTCCATCCCAAAGATGACTGTTTGCCGTTTGCTCTGAGCTCTAACTCTACCCTCTCCAGAACGTCACACACTGCTCAAAACATAGGTGCGCCAAGACTTTATGTGGCCACAAAGTGATACTGTGTAGTATAGACAGTACAGAGACAGTATAGTACACAACCACGCTCCTGTGTGCTCGTCCTCTTCATGGTGCCCCATATTTTGTTGGCTGCTTTGGTCAGTGAACCTCAGCTCATTGACCACGTTGGCTGGGTCTCTACTCATTAGTAAGGGAGCCAACGGCAGCTATCTCAGAGGCAGACACCGAGAGAGAGACAACTTTAATCGTACCCCTAATCATAGAATCATAGAACAGTTTGGGTTGGAAGGGACCTTAAAGCCGACCCAGTGGCACCCCCGGCCCTGGGCAGGGACACCTCCCACCAGCCCAGGTTGCTCCAAGCCCCGGCCAACCTGGCCTTGAACCCTCCAGGGATGGGGCAGCCACAGCTTCTCTGGGCAACCTGGGCCAGGGGCTCACCACCCGCACAGGAAAGAATGCCTTCCTGATATCTCATCTCAATCTCCCCTCTTCCAATTTGAAGCCAGTTTGCGTCAAGGTGGTGGCACGGTGCAAGAACTGCATGCACAGCGCCTGACGGGTTGAATACATCCCTCACAAGCTATCACTCGAGGGCAGAGCAGAACCTCAGGGCCGGGTTCCTTATCCCTTTTGCAAGTACCACGCTTCCAAACCATCTGTTTTAGCTGCGAGGAGACTTTTCCATCAGGAATACAACAGCAGGACTGACAAAAGTTGCTATGAATAAATAAATGGCACTAATTTAGAAAAAATACAGGATACCTACGTTTAAATCAATGTCTGTTGTCAGCATTTGGTGGAAATTTTCTGTAGATCAAACAATACTATTTGGAGTTGTCTGATTACTAGCTCAAACTGCATTATCTGTTGAACGAGGACAAGAAATACAGGCAGTTTCTAAAAGGTACTGGACAGGCCATCTAGTTCAGCTGGATGTCCTCCCGGATCTGGTATTCCCGACCAAGGAAGGACTGTTTGGGAATGTGATGATCAGTGGGAGTGTTGGCTGTAGCAACCGTATGAAATTGTGGCATTCAAGGTCCTGAGGGGAGCGAGAAAGGCAAATGGCCTTTCAAGGGCCAAGAGGATTGACTTTGGGTAATCCAGGAATAGGTGAGGTGAGATTCTGTGGCACGCAGCTCTGAAAGACAAAGGAGCTCAAGAGAGCTGGCAGCTCGTTAAGGGCATCTTCCTCCAAGCACAAGAACACTCTTTCCCAGCAATCTGGGAAATAAGTAGATGTGTCAGGAGGCAAACTCAGTTAAACACAGAACTCGTGAATGAACAGAAGAATATGTATACAGGAGACAGAAGGAAGGACAGACTACTAAAGAGGAGTAGATAAATACTTCTTCATCACACAGGGTTGGTGTTAGGAAAGCCAAGGCTCAACTAGAGTTGAAACTCTAAAACACATCAAATGCTGTCTTTGTTTCACTCTCCACCAAGGAGATTTCCCAGGTCTCTGTGCTTAGAGACGGGGCTCAGACATAGACAGGACCAAGTCAAGAATCTCTTGAGAACTCTCAGATCAGAGAAGTCCACGGGACCCAGTGGCTGCGTCAGAGGGGAAAGTGGGCTGATGTCACTGAACAGACACATGCCATCATCTTTAAAGGGTCACGTAGATCAGGAAAGGCCAAGTCCACACTCAAGGGGACACTTTAAGCACTATTTGACGTGCCACGTGGTCCTGAGCAAACCATCTCTGGCGCCTCTGAGGGCAGGGCTCTGCCCATGGGATCCAGAGATAGCTGGAGGACACATAGCAAGGCTTCAGAAATGTTCAGGTTAGGCCTGAGCAAGAACCTCACCCTTCTGGAGGGATGGGTAAGAGATTTGGAAAACTATTGTTTGTCTAGAAAAAATCCCAGATCTTCAAGGCTGTTAAACCCATTGATTTCCGTGGGGATTAAGCACCTAAATTCTGGAGAGAATCCAAGACACAAAATAAAAGGGACACAGCAGAGAAAATCATTCAAGGAAATTAATAGTAATTAATATTAATTAATTATTCTGTGTTTGGTGCAGAGTCTGAATGCAAAGTATTTGAATGCAAAGCCTGATGCCTAGTGCCTGGAAGGAGGCCAACAAGGGAGGCTGGTCAGTTGACTATTCAGTGAGCACCATGGCTTCTGCTCCCTGAAGAGGAAAAAGCTTTGGAAGAACTGGGCTATCATTGCTGTCTGTCATGCATCCTACTCACAAGGCACCTGGGAAAAGCTGAGCAATCTTAATGCCCTCTTCATATAAAATTTTGAGCAGCGGTCTTGTACACAGGAACGGGATTTTCATCCTGATGGGTAGAGCTGCAGCTGCACGGAGAGACTAAATACAACTTCAGAGGCTAAATGCAACTTTTGACAACTAACAGCAGCCAAGAAAATACCCATCAGGCACCTAAGAGAACAGGAGGGCTGAGGTCTCAGCTCACCTACCCAGCCCTGGAATCTGGGAGTGGGCAGAGGAGAAAGCAAGGAGAAAGCAGCTGGCAGACAGGCCTTTAGGTCAGGTCTTTGAATACCTGCTGTCAGAGCGAGCTGGCAGAAACACCAACACCGCTAGACCAGAATTAGCCCCGGGCAGAAACTCGGGTCACTAGGCTTCAGCACTTTTTATTTGGTCCCAGCTGACTTAAAGCTGATTTTGTCATCTCCTCTGATCATGGCCTTAGACTTTGAACAGCTTTGTAAGATTTTTGAATTCCGTGCGCGTCCGCTGGCAGCTTTCAGGGCTAGACCCTAGTGCTGGCAGCTGTGTGGTGTCCAAACGGCAGCCTGAGTCCACGTATGGCTCTAGACCTGGTCTGTGCCTCTGCCCTGAGGAATTGGATCCCACTTGGTGCAGACGTTTTGCAGGGAATTCAGCTGGAGACATTAGCGTTCTCTAATTGCACAAGAACCATAATTTTCAGGGATGTACAACGTGGCTGCGTTAGCTCCAGTTTTTATGGAATTAAGTTCCAATCCCAAAGCAGACGTCCTACAAACTGAGCCGAACACTAGTACTGAAAAGGTATGAGAGTAATTACCAATTATGGGAGTATCTAAAAAACAATAATTACATTTTGAATTTAAGCCCTTATTCTGATACAGATATCCATTACGGAAAATTTCACTTCAGAGCATTAAAGCCTGTTAAACGTATAAGAAACTGTGAACATGCTTTTTATCATGGAAATGTCGGGCAACTTTAATTATAGGAATTACTGTACTGTGCTTCTCTAATGACTAGGTGGTAGTAGCAGAGTGAGTGGTGTGACCTAGTTAGGGGAAGTGATTTAGCAAGAACGTACCTCAGAAAGTTACACTCACTAGACCTTAAAAGCCAGCAGGTCACAGTGTGTTCTCTATTCATGTTCTAATTAGAGCCCATACTTCTCCAGCATCATTAACATGAGAGGAAAATTAACAGTTTTATCCTAACAGAGTTTGAAGGCCAGATTCTGATTTAATTTACCTTCAAGTAAGTCTATAATAATACCGGGGTAAATGTGATTCTGGCACTTTATTGTTTCAATAAAAAGCAAACTCCACCCACACCAACTTTACAGTTCCTGTGACTTTTAGAAATTAATTACAAGAGTTATCTGTACCCTGTGAGCTTGTCAACTTGCTGATGTAACTAGAATCTATTTTGGGTGCATGCCATTAAGATACTATAAATGCCATACTTTCTGATTAGTACTATTGTTAGGTCAGCATTTCTAAAGGGACGTGGCCTAAAAGTCACCATGACTTTGACAAATTTAATATTTTTCCATGGCTGAGCCCTCATAAAAAAAAAAAAAAAAACAACCCACCCTGCTTGAAGGTTTTCTACTTCTGAGACTTTGTAATTCGGATGAGCTCAGACCCTGAAAGATTTCCAGGGCGTTGTGTTCCATAGCAATGTAGTAACAACATCACTTGGCATTTTGATAGCCGTAAGCGCTCATCAGCAGGAAAAGAAACAGAGGCTCTAGAGTGAAGACAACACCACAGCTAATCATGATCTCATTTGCAATTCTGTCGCTCTACCGGTGCCCTGGACAAGAAGGTAGTCACTAGATGTTCACACCATGCCGGTCAGTAGATGCACCATCTTGTCTGCTGTTGGTGGGGGACCTGGCTCAAGCAGAAAGTTCTACCAGCGGCTTCCAGAAGTCCCTTGTACCAGCGGCTTCCAGAAGTCCCTTCTACCAGCACTTCTACGATTTTCAGTGATATTTTTTTGACGATTTTCAGACCATTATTAATTGTGAAACATATCCAGGACTCTGCGTAAGTCAGGTTCTGCTAGAATTGATCCCATTGAAAAACTATTTTTTTTAACTTGTCTCTGCACTGATGGAATCACTTCTCAGAGGGCTGATTCCTTGTGGCACAAAAGAGCTGGTGGGGACAAGCAACCTCAGGAAGGACAGGGCTTCCTTTTTCATCAGCAGCATGGGTTTATGCCAAACTCAGCTGACCAATGTCACAGGCCTTCCCAGCTGCCAGACCATGTCTGTGGGTCTTCGAGACCCGCTTCATAATGATGTTTTGTTGCAATCCTGATCCCTCTTGTGAAGGCTGAGACCTCCTGTGGATCGTGATCCTCAGCCAGAAGCTGCTGTGTTAATGACATTGGGTTATTGAACTGCTGCCAAGCCACAGATTTACAAATGTTTGCTTGCTGGAAATTACAACAATAAAGAAAAGGCATTTGTTGGCCTGATTTCAAGGCACCTGCAGCCGTGAAGGTAGCGGTTCATCATTGGAAACTAACAGTTGCACATAAGCTGCTGTGAGGGTCTTTAACAACATGACAGTGATGTTGGTTACCACCATTAATGTTTTCAGAGGTTCTAACTCAGCAGGTGATTTCTTATGAAACATTTATTTCTCACTTAGGGAGGACTGAGCCACAGGTTTTTCCCTGAGGAAGGAAAGCTACCAATCTTTCTCCAGCTGTAAGGAAAGAGGTCATCTGACAGTTTTGATGAAGTCCATGTGAGGAAGCAACCACCTACACAGCCTACACCTTGTCTCTGGCAGCTGGTATAGTTTCAGAAGGCTTTCAGGCTGTTAGGAAATTCAGTTCCTTGTAATATCCTCATCTGTAAGGATTCACAATGATTTCAGTGGGAAAATCTACAAGATAAAATGCTTGCTACAGTGAAACGTGGATTGATTCTCAAGTGAAGCTACTCACATGCTCAACACATGCCAGAACCGAACCTGGATTACAGAAATAAGGGAATATTATGGGGCTCGCTCAGCATTTCCAGGAACTGTATGCAGTTCCTGTAACAGCATGGGGCAACGCGCCGCAGACAAGAAGGGGAATATTTTTGTGTTAATTGCTTTGCATGTAACAAACAGCCCAGCTGAGTGAAACTCTGGAATTTAAATGGCTTCCTGCTGGCACACAGCCCTGTTCATCCAGACATCACGTGCGGGTCAGCTCAGGGGAGCAACCTGGTCTCCACCGGCCATGGCTTCACCCTCTTCTGTGGCTGTGGCGTGATCACCAGCACCCACTAGATGGAGGTCTAGGATAGCAAGAAGGAGGCTTCCTAGGCCTGCGAGCAGAGGGCCAGGTGTTGCTTGCCA